>NW_016107342.1:2243862-2245047 GCF_001604975.1 Cebus imitator | reverse complement strand
ATATTCTCATGTCTCTACCTCCTTCAGTTTAGTTCTGATTTTGGTTGTGTCTTATCTTCTATTAGCTTTGGTGCTTGTTTGCTCTTGGTTCTGTTTTCTTTCAGTTGTGATGTTAGGATGCTAACTTGACATATTTCTAGCTTTCTGATGTGGGCATTTAGTACTATAAATTTTCCTGTTTACACTGCTTTAGCTGCATCCCAAAGATTCTGGTACATTGTCTCTTTGTTCTCATCAGTTTCCAAGAACTTGACTTCTCCTTTAATTTCATTATTTACTCAAGAGTCATTCAGAAGCAGGTTGTTCAATTTCCATATACTTGTGTGGTTTTGAGTAAATTTCTTAATCTTGAGTTATAATTTGATTGTGCTGTGGTCTGAGAGGCTGTTTGTTATTATTTCAGGTCTTTTGCATTTGCTGAGGCATGTTTTGCTTCCAAATATGTGATTAATTTTAGAGCAAGTGCTGTGCAATGAGAAGGATGTATATTCTGTTGTTTTGGGGTGGAGAGTTCTGTATTCTTTCAGGTCCACTTGACCTAGAGCTGTGATCAGGTCCTGAATATCTTTGTTAATTTTCTGTATCAATGATCTGTCTAGTATTATCAATGGGGTGTTAAAGTCTCCCACTATTACTGTGTGGGAGACTGCATGCGCCCAATATAGTAGCACCAAGATTCATAAAGCAAGCTCTTTTTAGGTCTCTAAGAGCTTGCTTTATGTATCTTGGTGCTACTATATTGGCTGTATATATATTTAGGAGAGTTAGCTCTTCTTGTTGAACTGAACCCTTTATCATTATGTCATGCCTTTCTTTATCTTTTTTATCTTGTTGGTTAAAGCCCGTTTTATCAGAAACTAAGGTGGCAACCCCTGCTTTTTTCTGTTTCTAGTTGCTTTGTAAATTTTCCTCCACCCCTTTATTTTGAGCTTATGTGTGTCTTTGCCCATGAAATGGGTCTTTTGCTGACACCATAGCAAGAGACATATTCAGCTTGACATTCTCTGTCTTTTAATTGGGGTGTTTAGCCTGTGTATTTTTAAGTTTAGTATGTTTAAATGTGAATTTGATCCTGCCATCATGATGCTAGCTGGTTGTTCTGCAAACTTGTTTATGTGGTTGCTTCATAGTGTCACTGACTGTGTAGTTCAGTGTTTTGTTTTTTTTTTCTCTTTCTTTTCTTTT
>NW_016107342.1:2202873-2243812 GCF_001604975.1 Cebus imitator | reverse complement strand
TTGGAGATAGAGTTTTACTCTTGTCACCCAGGCTGGAATGCAGTGGCATGACCTCGGCTCACTGCACCTCTACCTCCCAGGTTCAAGTGATTCTCCTGCCTCAGCCTCTGGAGTAGCTGGGAATGCAGACAACCCACCACAACACCTGGCTAATTTTTGTATTTTTAGTACAGACGGGGTTTCACCATGTTGGCCAGGCTGGTCTCAAACTCCTGACTTCAGGTGATCTGCCCACCTCGGCCTCCCAAAGCCCTGGGATGACAGGTGTGAGCCGCTGTGCCCAGCCTTTGGTAAGTTTTTGTAGAGGTTGGTAACATTTTTTTCATTCCATATTTAGTAGTTTTCTCAGGAGCTCTTGGAGGCAAGCCTGGTGGTGATGAATTCCCTGTGCATTTGTTTGATAATTTAGATAAAATGGAGAAATATGTTCCCAAGGTTGCCGTAAGAATTAATAGAAAACATGAATGATGCTATATCAGTTAAATGAATTGAATCCAAATTTAAACACCTTTCTTGAAACGAAAAACCAGTGACCTAAATAGCTTTACTGCTGAATTCTCTTAAATAATTTTCAGCATTTAAAAAAATAATAATAATTGACATAATAGCCATTACAGACATGCTTTTTAAATAGGAAAAAGAGAACACAGGCACTATGTCCATGTCACTTTTTTTCTGAGGTTCTTGTGAAATGAGACTGGAGTGGGCTTCCTGGGAGAAGTCTTAGAGTGTTAGAAAAGCTGGGTGTTCACCTCTGATTCTCTTTCTCCTCTAGAAAATGTAGTTTATGGAGAATCTTTTCTGTGTGACACTGTGCTAACTTGGGGGTAGGGGAAGGGTAACACAGTGAGACATTTCTACTATATTTTCCATGCAGTTTTAATTTTGTTCCATGAACCATGCAGTGGCTCAGCCTTATTTCCAATTCTGGGGTTTTTCACCAAGATATTCTTTTCTTTGGATAGCTTCTAGCTAAATTTTCTCTCTCTGTGTTGGTGGAGACTGTAGTGAAACATGAGACCTCCTATTCTATAATCTTGTTGATATCTCCCAGATATATACTTTAAACACATGGATATAAATAAATGGAAAGTTAATATATGGGCAAACATAGACTATGCAGTCACTAGCTATTCCTTTATCGGACAGAATGTCTTGATACCATAACTTGATATGGATATTAAAAGAAAATTACAATTCTATATATTTTGAGCTGGGATAGAAAATTCTAGACAAAATATTAACATACCAAACTTAACAATATGTAAAATAGGCTAAGTCATCATGACCAAATAGGATTTATTCCAGAAATATAAGGATTTAATACTGAAAATTAATTAATGTAATTTATCACATTAGTACTATCAATAGATGCAGAAGAAACATTTGCTAAACAAAAGCATGCATTCATGATTTTTAAAATATCAGCAAAATAGTAATAGAAGAAAACTTTTTAAATCTAATAAAAAGTATATACAAAAATATACAGCTAAAATCATATTTAGTGGTGAAATAGTAAATATTGTTCCCCTAAAGTTGGGGAGAAAATGATAATCATCATTTTGTAGCCCCAGTATCTTATTAGTCCTGGTCATTTTTTTTTTTTTTCAATGGTGTCTCAATCTGTGGCCCAGGCTGGAGTGCCGTGGTGCAATCTTGGCTCAACACAATCTCCATCTCCCTGGTTCAAGCGATTCTCCTGCTTCAGCCTCCCAAGTAGCTGGGATTACAGGTATGCACCACCACGCCCAGCTAACTTGTATTTTTAGTAGAGACAGGGTTTCACCATGTTGGCCAGGCTGGTCTTGAACTCCTGATTGTTCAAGGCCTCAGCCTCCCAGAGTGTTGGGATTACAGGTGTGAGCCACCATGCCTGGCCAATGGTCCTAGTCATTTAATTAGAGAAAAATGGAAAGGGAAGAAAATAGGAAAGAAGACAGCAAAATTGCCATGAAATATAGATGATATAATTGCAAATGCAGAAAATCTAAAAGGATCTGCAACAAATAAATAATTAGTATGATAATTTTGTAAGTGCAAATCAATATTAAAAATCAGTTATTTCTATGTAATAGCAAGAAACAATAAATAAGAAAACCTAAAATATACTATTTACTACAGGATTGGAATACTTCAAATTCTTAAAAATAAATATACGAGAGATATGTAAGATCTACACAAAAAAACAGAAAACATTTTTCAGAGAAATAAAGACCTAAATAACAGAAGTGATATCATGTTAATTGATTGGAAGACTCAGTAGTTGAAAGATACCATTTTTGCTTAAGTTGCTCTACAGATCCAATGAAATCTCAGGTAAAATCTCATTTTATAAAGTAAGCCAATTTACATGTAAATTTAAAAATTAGCACTAATGTAAATTTCACTGGCAAATTTTTCTAGTTTGTGGATTCTTTTGAATTTGCTACACCCAGAATCTCTCTCTCTCTTATTTCACAGATTTTTTAAAAAGTACACCAGTTTTGTAGTCAGGATACCTATCCATTTTCTATCACAGACTTGTTTAACAGAACTTTACAAGTCAGCAAACGTTTCAGACCCTCATTTTTCCTATAAACGAAAAGGAGATTGAGCTGCATAATTTCTAAAGTCTTGTGTAGGTACACATTTTATAAATTTATCAAGTATAGAAAATGTCATATCTGTCTTGTTGACTAAACATCATAATATCTAAGATAAACCTATAAATTATTACTGAAAACTCATTTTCTAAAGAAGAGAAAAGTGATAGGAAAACTTATTTCCTCATCATATTAATTTTATGGTTTTCCTGTTCTGAACTATAACATGCTATTAATAATTTCCTCTAACTGAACTGAAGCTGAAAAGGTAGTATATAATATTTTTATTTCAAATAATGAAGACATTTAATTTTACCTCCTATCAGGTAAACCTAAACCATCTCTTTTAATATAGAAATGATGAAGTTATCAGGTAGTCTGTTTACAGCAATAAGTACAGTACTTTATACTTTAAAACATTTAAAATTGGAAATATGCTAAATAACAAAGGCATGAAATCAATTAAAAGGGTAAGCTAGGTGTGCTACTAGGATGAGTTATAATTCAGTGTTGATGTAATACAGAATAGGAAAAGGAAAGAGAATGTTCAAGACATAGCGCCCTCTCCATGGAAGAAACAAGGATCTGAGTTCAGTAACAACTACCTGAACAGGCATGTCCAGCTTTGTCTAACTCCAGGAGGTTTTTTCTGGTATGACTGAGAAAATAGTTTGTGTTTTGGAGAGAGATACGTATATACTTAAAGTGAACTTTTAAAGTAATAATTTTAAAATGAATTTCCTTGGAGAGTGAAGAGAGGCCTGAATGATAAAGATATTAGAAGATGGAAGGAATGTCTTTTCCAATGCAGTATTTATTCTTTCTAGCATGATTATAATTTGTTATTAATCTCTTTTCTATTTCTTATATGCAATAAAAATTTTCTTGTTACATAGTATTTGTACATATTTATGGAGAACATGTGATACTTTGTTACATGCCCCACAAGCATTTATCATTTCTATGTGTTGAGAACATTTTAAGTACTAACTTCTAGGTATTTTGAGATATATTTTACATTGCTGCTAATTATAGTCAGCATACTCTACCATCAAACATTAGAACTTATTACTTCTATCTAACTGTATGTGTATAACACAAAGTGAGTCACTTCTCTTATCATTTCCAGACAGTTTTCATTCTGTTCAGAGGGTTATGCAGGTAGGTCAGGCTTATTCTCAATTTCTTGGATTTTCACCAATCTTTCTTATTCCCCACCCCGTTCCCTAAAACCCACATCTTTCCCATTCTCTGGTAGTTATCATTCTATTCTCTACATCCATGAGATCAACTATTTTTTAAGCTCTAACATATGAGTACGTGAAATATTTGTCTTTCTATATCTGGCTTATTACACTTAACATGATGACTTCCAGTTTCATCCACATTGCTGCAAATGACATAATTCTTTTTTGGCAGTATATCCGTGTAACAATGATTTTGCTTTTTAATGAGCAAGTAATATTCTATTATGCCAATACACCACATTTTCTTTCTCCATTCATCAACTGATGGCAACTTATATCAAAAAAATACATGTACTCTTATGTTTATTATAACACTATTCACAATAGCCAATATATGGAATCTTGGCTGCTTGTACATATTTGTGGAGAACAAGGTTGATTTCCTTTCTATTGGATAAATACCCAGTAATGGAATTACCGGATTGTATGATGGTTCTATTTTTAGTTTTTTGAGAAATCTCCATACAGGGATTTATAATGACTGTGCTAATTTACATTTCCGCCAACACCGAATGAGAGTTCTGATACCTACACATCTTTGCTAGCATCTGTTACTTTTGATCTTTTTGATAATAGCCATTCTAACTGGGATGAAATAATATCTCACTGTGGTTTTAATTTTTGCATTTCTCTGATAATTAATGATGAAGAACATTTGATTTATATATCTGTTGTCCATTTGTATGCCTTCTTTTGAGAAATGTCTATTTAGATTCTTTGTCCAATTTTTAATGGAATTGTTTTTATGCTGTTGAGTCATCTGATTTCTTTTATATTCTGAATATAAGTGTTTTTTTGAAAGAATATTTGACAAATATTTTCTCCGTTCAACAGGTTGTCTCTTTACTTTGTTGATTATTTCTTTTGCTGTTGCAGAAGTTGTTTAGTTTAATAAAGTCCCATTTGTTTATTCTGTATTTCTACTGCTTGTGCTTTTGGGGACCTTAGCCATAAAATGTTTGTCTAGACCAATATCCTGTAGTGTTTCCCTATGTTTTTTTCTAATAGTTTTATAGCTTTGGATATTACATTTAAGTTTTTGATTAATTTTCTGTAGGTGAGAGATAGGTGTCTAGTTTCATTCTTCTGCATATAGATACCCAGTTTTCACAGTGCAATTTATTGAAGAGAGTGTCTTTCCCTAAAGTTTGTTCTTGGCACCTTTGTTAAAAATCAATAGGCTATCAATACGTGGAAACCAGGAAGAATGAGCTACTCAGACATGTGAAGGGTGAGCATGACAAGAGGAGCTTTATTGAGTGATAGAACAGCTCAGAGGAGAACCACAGGGACAGCTGTTTTCCAGATCCAGGGTGTCCCATGAGTGTTCAGCACTTAGCAGAGAGGGTAGCTCCTCTCTGCAGCTGGTTATCCTGTCATCTGTTTAGCTCTGACTAACCTCAAGACTTTTATAGGCCTAAGAAGGGAGAAAGGTCCATAATTGGTCCATGGGTGACCAAGAGAAGGCTGGGAAAAAGCACCACAAGTTCCCACTCTGGTTCCCACCCCAGGTTTCTTGGGACTAGCAGTCCAGCCCCCAGCCTTTAGGCCCTTACTAGCCTGAATGTAGGGCCTTACTGGGACTCAACTCCTTCTGCCCAGGAGCCTATCTGCCTCCTTTCACCATCCATGGTGTCCAGGCTGCTCATGCTAAGGGGCACCTGCAGGCCAGTACCAAGCTGCCCTCAGCCCTCCCTTGGATTCCTCCCTCTATGCTTGTTGGTGCCCAAAGTCTGGAGGGGGCCAAGGTGGCAGGGGGCTGGCATGTTAGCACTGCCTTGGGTGTGCACACACTTGGCCGGGCAGTGACAGCAACCAGGCTTGGCCCCAATCCTACTCGATGTGGAGATGCAGGGGCTCTTGGGTCCTGGAGTAGGATGTGGTCTGCTGGGGGTTGGTTTCTCAAATTGGTGCCATGCTGCCACTGCCTGTTAGTGGGTATGTGGGACCCAGCATGAGTTCCTACTCTGAAGCTAGTGGTCTTATGCAGATTCCAGGCAGCTCCCTCTGCCAGTCCCAGGGCCTGTGGGAGTTGAGGAACTCTTCCATGACTAGGATTACAGGAGTCCGAGGTGAGAATGTAGTCCCCTGGGAATTTCTCACCTTTTTGCTGCACTGAAGAGCTGCTCTAAATCCCTGGCTAATCCTGGCTGGACTATACGCCTCTCCTCTCACTCCTTCAGTGCTTCAGGTATTTCCTGTCACTTGTCGGCTGAATTCTCTCTTAGGTGTTCTATTCAAAATGTGGTTATCTACTGACTATTTTTGTTCTTTGTGGAGGAGTTGAGTGTCCTGTGCCTCTAGTCAGCCATCTGGAAACTGTCTCTCTTTTTTTGTTATTTTTTGCAGATTATTAACTCTATCAAGGTCTCTTTACCTTCCCACTCTTTTACCTTTATTTTTTTAGTTCGTTTCAGAGTTCATCATGTTGAGACTTACAGTACAGCTTTTCTTGCTAGATCAAGAGCAATGAAATAAGGTAATTAAAGATATCAACTTTCTCAGAAAGTTTGGGATGATGAATTCAGCCCTTAAGAATTTATTTGTTTCACCTTTGAGCAATATTGCCCTTTGATCTATGCAAGCATGATCTCTGTCCCTGGGGCACAGGCCAAGACCCTGTGTTTTAGGGGGCATTGATCAAAATTTTCTAAGTGCCCTTTTAGTGCCTGGGACTGAGTAGGCCTGGCAGTGGCTCCCAGATGGGACACCCTATGACTTTATGTGAGCCTTTGCTCCTCTTTTCCCCTTTAGGGTACTCTCAGACTTTCAAGTCTGTAAGGATAGTGTTGACCAGAAGCCCAAAAATGTTAGAATTTGATCCTGTGGGATCATCCCAGGTTTCCTGGGTTGGCCCTGGTTCTTGAAGGGCAGGCTGGCAAGCAGGCTCCTCCTGCTGGCTCATCTAGTATGTATTTCATAGGAATGCATAATATTGGGCCACCAAAATGGAGCCAACATTCTGATTTTGTGTGACTAATTCATGTCAGGGGCAAGAAAAGTTTATGGCTGTGGGCTACCAACATAGCCACTTACCATCCAGCGTGAGCCATTTGTGTGGGCTATGCATTATCCCTTACTCATCTCGGTTCTGACTACTGCTCTACCTCTGGCTGACAGCTCTAAAGGGTTGAGGCCACCTTGAGGATGTCTGGGACCTCTCTTGCTTCTGGTTGTTGTAGTATCATCAAACTTTCCTGGGCTAGTCTTAAGCCATGGTGGACAAAGGATAGATGTTTTTTAAGCAAATAAAGCTGTTCTTCTCACTCTACTCCCAGGCCTCTTTCCTGTCCTTACTGGGGTGGGGTGTGGAAGTCAGGGCTGTGATATAACCAACATTGAAAGTGATCACATTCTAGAAATGATATAATTATAGTCTAAAAATTTCAATATAAAATAATTATCTATTCAAGAAGAATCAAACAATAAATAATAGTATATTCCTGCCAAAGAATAATGTACAACAGTAAAAATTAATGCATTATCATTGAATAAATCAATATGGTCAATTCTCAAAAGCATGACATTGAGTGGAAAAAAAGTCATAGAATAATAAACACAAGATACCATATCATTTGTAGGAAATTATAAAACAAGCTAAACTAATTATGTTGTTTAAGTATATATGCACACACACATATTTTGGAAATGTAGGATAAAATGAAGGAGATGTGATTGGTGAAAGACATTTGGGGACCATCAGTAGTCTTTATTAATATTCTATTGTGTTAATAAATAAAATATGTATTAATAAAAAAATACTATTGGAATATATGTTGTCCCATGTTTATGCTATAAAAGTCAAGACAGTATATTTGCCAGAAAAATCAATGATAACTCCCATTTTCCTGCATACTCTAAAGAAGATGTTCATTTACAGTCATCATCAAAGAATCACAGTAACAACTTTGAAGAAAGTCAGTGAAAGCCAGTATTCATGGGAGGAATGAAGGATGATAGAGTGTCATGAGAAATACTGTAATTAGTGTCAAATAAATAGTCCAGTGAACGGCAGAAGAAACAAGATCTATGTTCACTGATAAATGACCACACCTCACAGGGTCTCAGGAGTCTTATATTTTTAATAAAATTGCTCATATAGACAGGGAGCCTCACACACACAAAAATATTTTCCTGGGCGCCACAAACCAGGAAAAGACTTAGAGCAGACTTGGCTGAGAGAAACAAAAAGGGTGACTTTGGAGTTGATGGATAATTCCTTGGCTTCTGAGCTTCATCCTTGAGACTGAAATCAGGTATCTGAGAATTCTAAGGATAAACTGAACCAGGAAAGACATACTGAAGACAAGTTAAGACTGAAGTATTGCCAGGGTGAAGAGCAAGAATTGTCACTGAGCAAAGCAAAATTTTAACCAGGAAGATAGTAGCTTACTTCATCTGCTGGTTGAAGTAGGACTAGAAATGCAAGAACGAGTGGTGAAGTTGGTTGTCAGGAAGCTGGAAGCAGGTTGAGGCAAAGCATAGTGAGCATTTCATTTGCACAGTTTAGAACTAAGACCAGTAGTAGTGTGACCAGTGGAAACCCTTTTATGTCAGGTATGGTCATGGGGCAGAAATGGCACATTAGAGAAACCATGATTAGCTAAATATGACAATTAAGATTATGTGCTCCTTAAAGGCAGGAATTCACTTATATTTATCATTGGAACCAAAGAATCTATCTCTTCACCTAAAATATAGCAAAAACACAGGAAATACTTATTGAATAAATGAATTTAAAAAACTCTAAAGAACAAGGTTGTTTGATTTTAAGGATTAGAACAATGCAGAAGACACATCTATCGAAGTTGGTTTAAATTTCCATGGGAATGTTCCCTTCCTCTTTAAGTGAAAAAAAGTGAGTCAACATAGTCAAATTGGAATTTGAAATCATAGGAGGAAAAGATCAGCACAAAGGCAATGTCCTTCTATAGGCTAGTCAGGCTAGGGTTTTGTTTCTCCTGAGGGCACTCATTCTCACAAAAAAATGAGAATGAATCCAGAGGTTGACTAGAAGGTAATGCTTTCTGTTACTACTGGTGGGACAACTTTTCTTATGGTTCAAGACGCAAGAGTTAACCACAACTTTCCATTATGGTCTCCCTTATGTTTTTCCCAGAGAGTGAACAGTTCTATTTTCATCAGTAATTTCCCCTAAAATTCCCCTGTTTCTTTGATTCTGTTGATAAGACAGAATCACACAACTCCATCTGGTCCTGCATCTGTTTGTTACCATCTGCCTGTCCCTGCAGTGGGAATAATCTTGTTCTCTGCAGAGTTTTCTATGCTAGCCCTGTAGATGCAGCAATCAAGTCCTCACCTTGGATTCTTTTGCTTCTTGGGTCTGTTGTCATTTTGAGTTGTGTTTAAGTATTTATTACCTATAGGATGAAGATAGAAAAAGTGGCTGCTTATCTATTCTTACAACGTGTCCACAAGAGAGAGCCTACAGAAAAGGGAAAGCGAAACAATAGATTCATCTGCATTCTAATTCCTTCCCTCCCTGCCAAGCCTGTTCATTTACTGGTGGTAATTACAGGTTGGGATCATATTGGTCATGTCTTTAAAACTGATTTATGTCATCAGCTAGTTAGTAGATAGTATGCAAAAACTTCTTTAAGAGCACGTTTTCCCCAAACCTACTTTATACAGCACAAAGGGAACGTACTTATCTTCGTAGCTCTTTCATCATCCACTAACCCTATTTTAGTTAATTTACATCCATTTAATTTATCTTAAAACAGAAAAAATAAGATTATTTTATAACTTACAATGGAAACTATAGTACCGTATTTGGCTGTGATTTTACAGAATAGTGGGCACCCCACCAGGTGGGCACTATTCACCATCTTGTTGTCCTGGTACAGCTGCTGTGATGTCAATCATTTACTGAACAACGCTTCCCTATGGGAAGCAGTTCATGGCCCACCCAAGGCATGAATAGCTGAAGCTCCAGATCTTAGCCTCTATACCCTTTCATGTCACTGAAAATAGAACAAGCCATATTAATATTCCACAGGATGGTCCCTCTCTCCATCCATTTCTTGATGAGAATCCACACTCAGCCTTTTATCTACTTGTGCTTTTTTCCCTGCCTTCTTCATTCAGCAAGCTCTCCTCTCTCCAGGAATTATTCATAATATACAGGTGTGTCCTAGAATTCGCAGAACTTTATAAATACTACAAAAAATAAAATGCTTAGAAGCAGTAGAGAAGAGCACAGTGCTCATATGGACTAGTTTGTTAGTATAATTCCCGAATACTAAGATTGACACACACAAATTCTGTGGAATAGCTGCTAGAGTCCACCCACAATTCTTACTTCATATTTGAAACCTGGCCCCAGTCCTGACATTCTGCAAATGTGTGTGTTCAGAATGAGAGCAATTTGGCTGTCACAATGCATGCAAACACATGTCTAACTATAGTGTTTCATTAATGCTATCATCAAGCACTTAATAAGGAAAAAATTGTTTTTACCCTAATTTATAAATTTTGATCTCCAAAAAGTGTGCTGGATGATTTAAAGTCAGAATAGATGTAAATGGTGAAATATTGATTCTATTTAAAAACACATGTTGTATTAGTTTTGAATTTTCTACCAGTTAATTCAAAATTTAGAAATACATGTTGTGGAGACTTCTCTTTAATAATTTACTATAACAAAAAGATAAGGCATCATATATTTTCTGTGTTTTTTATCTCATGATTGATTTTATTTTGTATTTCTCTCATTTGTATGGATCAATATTGATTTTCTTTTTCTCTTACATCTAATTTCTTCAGAGTTCATCAGAGTCTGGCTCAATGTGCCTTTTGGTATCGTGATGCAGATCATTGTAGATGGTACATTGCAGAACATGAAACTATTCATGTTGCTTTCATTTCCTGCACAAGTAGAGCAATTTCTTTTTTCCTGGTAAGATGAGCTCTATTAGTCTTCTACAATTTCTGGGAACAGAAAATTTAGATTGCATTTTCCCCCTAATTTTCTGACTGTTATAAATTGAGAGCAATATAACTTAAAGCAACATGTTGAAAATAGATATAAAAATTTGGCAGGCAATATAGTTTAACATTACTGAACACTTTTTAAGAACCAGGAACTAGGCTGAGGGCATTCCATGGATTATCTAATTGATTCTTTATAGCAACCTTATGTACAGATCCTCTTCTTATATTAATTTTACAGTTGTGCAAATTGAGGCTTAGGGAAGTGATTTTCCTCATGGGAAAGGGATATGCTTAGCAGGACAGTGACTCAAATGTAGTCTGTCTGGCTCCACAAACACACTGTTAATCACTATGCTATATAGTTGCATCAAACAATTGCCTGAGACTAATTTCTATAGTAGCTTATTTAGATAAGCATTTAAACCACAAGAAATCACTTAAACTTGTTATGTCTCAGCTTCTTCATTTACTTCAAGAGAAACGGTCAAAGTGGTCCTTTTTATTTCTTTCCATTTCATAATTGTCTGAAGGATCATCAGTGAAAATCTTTGAATATTACCTAAGTTTTTCTAGAAAACTTCTGCAGCAATCAGCAATACTCAGTTGCTGGGTAAACTACTCTGTGGGATTTAGAACCAGAATATGGTTTTAGACCTTGGTAAACTCTCTTAAAGATATATTACTCTTACCATTTCCATTATTTGCATTTCGACTATTCTCATGAAACATTTATATGAAACTAGGAAGCTAGGGACACAATATGTAGCATATGTGTCTCCACACACACACTGAATATTGTTAAAAGTGTGAGACAGTGAAAAGGGTGAGAAAGTAAAAGGCTGTATCTGAGAGTGTGAATATATATAAGAGAGATGAAGGGATCACTATCTTGTTGCATGCCTGCAACTTATCATCACTCATCCACCTAACTGGAAACTCTTGTTAATTAATCAGAATATTCCTGTTTCGATAGTCCCTAATACCAGTGTGTATAACTGTAGATACTCAGACTTCTGTTGGAGGTTCTCTTCCCTTCCAGTAACTTTAGGAGACCCCCAAATTGTCTAACTCATGCTCAGAGCTGCCTCAAGTTGCTCTTGGCTTTATTGTTGAGCTTTCATCCTAGACTATATTGCTGGATGCCCCCTTTGGTTGATGTACTTATCTCACCTCTTGAGGGATGCTTGTCTTTATTCATCTTTCAAGGCCTAGAAATTTGATCCATTGCTTGTTTCACAGAAGAGAAACTTCTGTTTCACAGAAAAGAGGCTTGGGCACCAAATGGGCCTTGTATGTGGCCTATTTGGGAACTAATTGCAGAATTTATCCAAACAGCTTTTTTAGTTATACTTACTGGCTTTTCTTTTTCAAGACACATTCCCCAGGATGGCTGGTTTGGGTCAAGTTCAGTAACAGCCACCATGCCACACTGTAAATAATAAATACCTTCAGAAATTCTTAGTCCAACTCACCATGCCTCAGGCCTTTTTCCTCCAAATTGAATTGTCTCCCAGGAACCCTAGAATACACCTTGTTAGAATCTCTTGGCTCTTCCTTCTTTATGCCTAACCATAAGCACAAATATTTTGAGTTATTTTATCCAGAGAATTTGCAAATTAATGGATGCAAATAGGAATGGAATTTGAAGGAGATGAGTCAACTATCTATACATGCTTGTATATGGCCCATCTGGGAACTCATTACATTGTTAAAAGGTATTCTCTATTGCATAACTCTGCTCATTGGCCAGTAAGGAAAAAAAAGAGGTGATTTATTTTACTATTGTATCTTGTTGCAGTATTTGTGCTTTTTAAGTATTTTGCACAAATACTCCAACAAGATTCAGTAAAAATAAATCAGTAAAAATCTCGAAGCAAAGATTTTTTGCTTTGCTTCAAGATTTTTTGTGACAGTAAACATAATTTTGAAGGGTCTTTCTGAAGGGAACATGATACTCATGGCGAAGATAAGCTTAGTCTAAATATTCATCAAACAAACTTACTGCAAATCTACTTCACTATCAATACACAAAAAGTTTAGTGTTTTTTTTTTTTTAAACAGAATTTGGTGTAAATTGAGTCTGATTTGAGCCTTAACCAAGGGAGTGAAGTTACTGATATCTTGGCAGTCTGCTTTTCACTGCTCATTCAGGTCCTTCTTATTTCATGGCTGGAGGAGAATTTTCACAATATTTTTGCCAATCTATGTCACTTCTCAACTTTGTCCTAAAAGAGCTGCTAAGCTAGTTGGATTTTTAAACCAAAGTTACAAAGTCAATAGTGCCTGGTAGATTATGCTCAAGAAATGTTTGTTTAATCTAAATTTGAATCAAAGTTTTAATTTGGTGAATCAAAGTTTGAAACTCACAAGTCTTTCCAATGATCTAACTAGCCAAACCCAAGCTCTTTGTTGTGGCTGTCTCACATTTATCTACTCTCCTATTATTATTCCTCAGAAAAGACTCTTCCCTCATTTTAATTAAACTCAATAAATTCAATGCAAGTAATTGAGTCAATCCAATGAATCTAATCAATCCAGTTGGTCCAATCCAGTGAATTCTTTTTCATTGTACTTCATTCCAATAAGCCTTGCTGAGTACTTTTGCACGCTAGGGAGCTGTTTCATACATCTTAGTAATTTCCATTTTTAAATCCAGCACTGTTTCAGTTTGCCCTGAATTTTGGTTTATCTCTACCAACTGAAATCATTTAATTGTAAAACCTTGTGCAAAACTGGCTTTTTTCAAAGATTACACAGAACCTTTAGGATTAACTAAATTTACACATGCCAGACTAAATTATTATTGATTTACTAATATCTCTTAGTTTCTAAAATATTTTTCTTTTCTACTATCTAATAAAGTTTAGTGTAATAATTGTTTTTTCTCCTTAGAGTCCTAAATAAGTCCTAAATGCTTATAGTATAAGAGGGGAAAAATTTTGTGTCCTTCTGGGAATGCCATTGACTAGGAAAATGAACGAAAGAATAGTATGATTCTCTTTTGTAAATGCTGGCATTGCTTTCTGTTAGTAGAGCCAAAAGTACAGAGCCTGGCACTATAATAAGGAAATAATAATTAGAATAATTTACAAAGAAGGAGGATCCAAGATGGCCGAATAGGACCAGTTCCGGAGTGCAGTTCCCAGCAAGAACACAGAGGGTGAATGCTCACTGCATTTCCAAACAAATTTTCACTGCCCATAGACCAGGAGATTCCTGGGCTGAAAGCGTCACAAGTTTTCAGTACAGCAGTTTAAGCCAGTGCCGGGTTGGTGCACAGAAACTCACACAAATCTGGGTCGCCATTTCAACTGGCGCCTGGAATGCCGGGGAGACAGAGTCACCCATTCAACTGAAAGGGAGGGGGCAGAGGCAGGGAGCCAGGCGATCTGGCTCGGTGGGTACCAACCCCACACAAAAAGCAATCTGAAATGCTCTGGATTGAGAGTTGCCCAGCAAGAGTAGTTGGACCCAGGATGGTCCAGCTCAGTGGGGGGAAGTGCAACCACCACTACCCAGGCAGTCTGCCAATACCAAGACAGTTCACACAGCAGCTGGGCAGAGCCTGCAGCAGCTGAGCAACGCCTCTGCTGGCAGACTGTGACTAGACTACTCCATGTGGGGCAGGGCATCTATGCAAAAAGGCAGTAGCATAACAGGAACATATAAATAAAGCTGACCATCCTTAGACAGAGCACCTGGGGAAAGAGGCAGTTATGAGTTCTGCTGCAGCAGACTTAAAAGTACCTGCCCAGCAGCTCTGCATGGAACAATGGATCTCCTAGCACAGCACTTGAGCTTCTATAAGTGACAGGCTGTGTTCTCAAGCAGCTCCCCGACCCCCATATACCCAAAGAGATACCTCATAAAGGAGAGCTCAGGCCAACATCTGACAGGTACCCTTCTGAGATGAAGATAACAGAAGAAGATACTGGCAGCAACCCTTACTGTTCTGCAGCCTCTGTGGGTGATCCCCAGGCAAGCAGGGTCTGGAGTGGACCTCCAGCAGTCTTCCATCAGAGGCGCCTGACTGTTAGAAGGAAAACTAAGAAACAGAAAGAAATAACATCATTCAAAAGTCATCAACTACAAAGAACACAGGTAGATAAAGCCACTAAAATGGGAAGAAACCAGTGTAAAAAGGATGAAAACACCAAAAACCAGAACACCTCTCCTCCTCCAAAGGATCACAACTCCTCACCAGCTAAGGATCAAAGATGGTTGGAGAATGAATCTGATGAATTGACAGAAACAGGCTTCAGAAGGTGGGTAATAACAAACTTCTCAGAGCTAAAAGAACAATGCAAAGAAACTAAGAACCTAGAGAAAAGATTAGATGAGATTCTAACTAGCATAAACAGCTTAGAGAAGAATATAAACGACTGGATGGAGCTCAAAAACACAGCACGAGATCTTCAGGAAGCATACAAAAGTTTCAGTAGCTGAATTGACCAAGCAGAAGAAAGGATATCAGAGACTGAAGATCAACTCAATAAAATAAAATGAGAAGGCAAGAATAGAGAAAAAAGAGTGAAAAGAAATGAACAAGGCCTCAAAGAAATATGGGATTATGTGAAAATACCTAATATACCTTTGATAAGTGTGTGTGATTGTTGTTCTCTCCATCACCTGAATGTGACAGAGAGAATGAATCCAAGCTGGAAAACACTCTTCCGGTTATTATTCAGGAGAACTTCCCCAACCTAGCAAGCCAGGCTACCATTCAAGTCCAGGAAATACAGAGAACACCACAAAGAAATTCCTCAAGAAGAGCAACCCCAAGGCACATAATCATCAGATTCACCAGAGGTGAAATGAAGGAAAAAATGCTAAAGGCAGCCAGAGAGAAAGGTCAGGTTACCCACAAAGGAAAGCCCATCAGACTCACAGTGGATCTCTCTGCAGAAACCTTACAAGCCAGAAGAGAGTGGGGGCCAATATTCAACATCCTTAAAGAAAAGAACTTTCAATCTAGAATTTCATATCCAGCCAAACTAAGTGTCATAAGCGAAGGAGAAAGAAAATCCTTTAAGGACAAGCAATTGCTGAGAGATTTCATCACCACCAGGTCTGTCTTACAAGAGCTCCTGAAAGAATCACTAAACAAGGAAAGGAACAACCAGTACCAGCCACTCCAAAAATGTACCAAATGATAAAGACCATTGACATAATGAAAAAAATGAGTCAACTTATGGACAAAACACCCAGCTAGCATCAAAATGGCAGGATCAAATTCACACATATCAATATTAAAAAATATATAAATGGGCTAAATCCACCAGTCAAAAGACACGGACTAGCAAATTAGATAAAAGTCAAGACCCATTGGTGTGTTGTATTCAAGAAACCCATCTCACATGCAAGGACACACATAGGCTCAAAATGAAGGGTTGGAGGAAGATTTATCAAGCAAATGGAGAGCAAAAAAAAAAGCAGGAGTTGCAATCCTAGTCTCTGATAAAATGGACTTTAAACCAACAAAGATCAAAAGAGACAAAGAAGGGAATTACATAATGGTAAAAGGAACAGTGCATCGAGAAGACCTAATGATCTGAAATATATACACACCCAATACAGGTGCACCTAGGTACATAAAGCAAGTTCTTAACCACCTACAAAGAGACTTAGACTCCTACACAATAATTGTGGGAGACTTTAACACTTCACTGTCAATATTTGACAGATCAGTGAAACAGATTTTAACAAGAATATCCAGGACTTGAACTCAGATATGGACCAAGTGGACCTAATAGACATCTACAGATACCTCCACCCCAAATACACAGAATATACATTCTTCTCAGTGCTGCATCATACCTACTCTAAAATTGACCACATTGGAAATAAATCACTCCTCAGCAAATGCAAAAGAATGGAAATTACAATAAACAGTCTCTCAGAGCATGGGGTAATCAAATTAGAACTCAGAATTAAGAAACTAACTCAGAACTGCACAGCTTCATGGAAACTGAACAACTGGGTCCTGAATGTTGAATGGTTAAACAATGAAATGAAGGCAGAAATAAAGATTTTCTTTGAAACCAATGAGAACGAAGACACAACGTACCAGAATCTCTGGGACACATTTAAAGCAGTATCTAGAGGGAAATTTGTAGCAATAAATGCCCACATGAGAAGCAAGGAAATATCTAAAATCAACATCCTATCATCAAACTTGAAAGAGCTAAAGGAGCAAGATCAAAAAAACTCAAAAGCTAGCAGAAGACAAGAAATAACTAAGATCAGAGCAGAACTGAAGGAGATAGAGACAAAAAACCCTTCAAAGAATCAATAAATCCAGGAGCTGGTTTTTTGAAAAGATCAACAAAATAGACAGACCACTAGCCAGATTAATAAAAAAGAAAAGGAAGAAGAATCAAATAGATGCAATAAAAAATGATAAAGGGGATATCACCACTGATTCCACAGAAATACAAACTACAATCAGAGATTATTACAAACAACTCTATGCACATAAACCAGTAAACCTGGATGAAAAGGATAAATTCATGAACACTTGCAATCTCCCAAGCCTAAACCAGAAAGAAGTTGAAACCTTGAGTAGACCAATAACAAGAGCTGAAGTTGAGGCAGCAATTAGTAGCCTACCAACCAAAAAAAAGTCCAGGTCCAGATGGGTTCAAAACTGAATTCTATCTGACATACAAAGAGGAGCTGGAATCATTTCTTCAGAAACTCTTCCAAACAATACAAAAAGAGGGAATCCTTTGCAAATCTTTTTATGAGACCAACATCATCCTGATACCAAAACCTAGCAGAGACTCCACAAAAAAAAGAAAACTTCAGGCCAATATCCATAATGAACATAGATGCAAAGATCTTTAATAAAATACTGGCAAGCCGATTGCAACAGCACATCAAAAAGCTTATCCATCACGATCAAGTAGGCTTCATTCCAGGATGCCAAGGCTGGTTTAACATACGCAAGTCTATAAATGTAATCCACCAAATAAACAGATCCAAAGACAAAAACCACATGATTATCTCAATAGATGCAGAGAAGGCCTTCGACAAAATTCAACAGCTCTTTATGCTAAAAAATCTCAATAAACTAGGTATCGAAGGAATGTATCTCAAAACAACAAAAGCTATTTACAATGAACTTACAGGCAATATCATACTGAATGGGAGAAAGCTGGAAGCAGTCCCTTTGAAATCCAGCACTCGACAAGGATTCCCTCTGTCACCACTCCTATTAAATATAGTATTGAAAGTTCTAGCCAGAGCAATTAGGCAAGAAAAAAAAATAAAGGGTATTCAATTAGGAAAAGAAGAAGTCAAATTTTCTCTATCTGTAGACGACATGATTGTATATTTAGAAGACCCTATCATATCAGCCCAAAATCTCCTTAAACTGATAAGCAACTTCAGCACAGTCTCAGGATACAAAATCAATGTGCAGAAATCACAAGCATTTCTATACGCCAATAACAGATTAACAGAGAGCCAAATCATGAGCAAAATCCCATTCACAATTGCTACAAAGAGAACAAAATATCTAGGAATACAACTAACAAAGGATGTAAAGGACCTCTTCAAGGAGAACTACAAACCACTGCTCCAGGAAATAAGAGAGGACACAAACAGATGGAGAAACATTCCATGCTCATGGTTAGGAAGAATTAATATCATGGAAATGGCCATACTGCCCAAAGTAGTTTATAGATTCAATGCTATCCCCATGAAAATACCAATGACCTTCTTCACAGAACTGGAAAAAAACACCTTAAACTTCATGTGGAACCCAAAGAGAGCCCACATAGCCAAGACGATCCTAAGCAAAAAGAACAAAGCTGGAGGCATCATGCTACCTGATTTCAAACTATACTAGAAGGCTACATTAATCAAAACATCATGATACTGGTACCAAAACAGAGATATAAACCAAAGGAACAGAACAGAGGCCCTGGAGGTAACACCACACATCTACAACCATCTGATCTTTGACAAACCTCACAAAAACGAGGAATGGTGAAAGGATTCCCTGTTTAATAAATGGTGTTGGGAAAACTGGCTAGTAGTGTGCAGAAAGCAGAAACTGGATCCCTTCCGGATACCTTATACCAAAACTCCAGATGGATTAAAGGCTTAAACATAAGACCTAACACCATAAAAACCCTAGAACAAAACCTAGGAAAAACCATTCAGGACATAGGCATAGGCAAGGACTTCATGGCTAAAACACCAAAAGCATTGGCAACAAAAGCCAAAATTGACAAATGGGATCCTATCAAACTCCAGAGCTTCTGTACAGCAAAAGAAACAATCATTAGAGTGAACTGGCAACCAATGGAATGGGAAAACATTTTTGCAATCTACCCATCTGACAAAGGGCTAATACCCAGAATCTACAAAGAACTAAAACAGATTTATAAGAAAAAAACAAAGCCACCCAGAAGTGGGTGAAGGATATGAACAGACACTTTTCAAAAGAAGACGTATGTGAGACCAACAAACATATGAAAAAGTTCTCAACATCACTGATTATTAGAGAAATGCAAATCAAAACCACATTGAGATACCACCTCACACCAGTTAGAATGGTGATCATTAAAAAATCTGGAGACAACAGATGCTGGAGAGGATGTGGAGAAATAGGAACACTTTACACTGTTGGTGGGAGTGTAAACTAGTTCAACCATTGTAGAAGACAGTGTGATGATTGCTCAAGGACCTAGAAATAGAAATTCCATTTGACCCAGCAACCCCATTACTGGGTATATGCTCAAAGGATTAGAAATCATTTTATTATAAGGACACAAGTGCAGGTATGTTAATAGTGGCATTGTTTACAATAGCAAAGACCTGGAACCCAACCCAAATGCCCATCAACAATAGACTGGACAAGGAAAATGTGGCACATACACACCATGGAATACTATGCAGCCATAAAAAATGATGAATTTGTGTCCTTTGTAGGGACATGGGTGAATCTGGAAACCATAATTCTCAGCAAACTGACTCAAGAACAGAAAATCAAACTCCACATGTTCTCACTCATAGGCAGGTGTTGAACAATGAGAACACATGGACTCTGGGAAGGGAGCATCACACACTCAGGTCTGTTGGGTGGGGGCAATGGAGGGACAGTGGCGGGGGGGGAGGTCAGGGAGGGATAACATTGGGAGAAATGCCAGATGTAGGTGATGGGGGGATGGAAGCTGCATATCACATTGTCATGTGTACCTATGCAACAGTTCTGCATGATCTCTACATGTATCCCAGAACCTAAAGTACAATAAAAGGAAAAAGAAGAGAATAATTTACAAAGAAATTTGCGAGTTTGTTGTGATATTTAGACACCAGAATTTACTTTTTACAGAATTTGGTGTAAATTGAACCTGACTTGAACCTCAACCAAGGGAGTGAAATTACTAATATATTGGCAGTCTGGTTTTCACTGCTTGTTCAGTCTCTTCTTATTTCATGGCTAGAGGAGTTTTATCACCATCACACTTTTAAAATAGACATTGTAATAATCAACTGGATTTTTTGATTTTTAATTTTTATGGATATATGATAATTGCACATATTTATGCAGTAACTGTGATATTTTGTTACAACCTATTGTATGACTGTTTAGTTTCAGATATTGTTAGTGCTGGAGTAGGGCTGAGAAGCAAATTTGTGATGATAAAGGTCATTTTGAAGGGTCATCCTGAAGGGAACTCTGGTTTTAAAATATTGAATGATAAGTGTAACTGAAGAGCTCATGTGATATAAGATAGAAAGGACAAGGAAAATTTATTTCTGAAGGAAAAAATAAGAAATTTCAAACCCATTCATTCTTTCAAGTATTGGCTATAGTTAACATTTGAAATTGTGATGTGATTATGAGAACCAACTAAAATAAGCTCAAGAAATATTTTATGTGCATTTTTGTATCTTCTTTAAAATAATTTGTTGTTATAGAAAGTTTTAAGCTGTTAATAAAGAAGTCAATATTTTAATGAACCCCCATTTTACTCATTGCTCAGATTTAAGAATTACAACTCATGGGCAATTCTTTTTTTTTTTTTTTTTTAAGCCTATACTCCCAGCTTTTTAATCCTTTCATTTGTCCCTTAAATATTTTAATATGTTATTCTAAAAGATACGGACTCTTATCATAAATTCAATACAATTGTCAGACAACATTAACAATACTTAATACTATCCACCGTTTACATTACTGTCTTGTAAATGTTGCATTTTGTTTATAGTTTATTATTTGAATCACAATCCAGATAAGGTCTAGACATTGCAAATGATTGCTTTCTTTCCCCACCTTGTAATTTACTTGTTGAAGAAACGGAATAGTTTTCTTTAGAGCTTTCTACAATCTAGATTATGCTGATTGTCTTGCCATGGTGTGTTTTACATATTTATCAGCTCCCTGCAGTGGCTGAATCATCTGCATCATGTTCAGATTGTGTGTGTGTGTGTGTGTGTGTGTGTGTGTGTGTGTGTGTGTGTGTGTATTTAATATATATTTTCTTTTGGCAGGGAGGCAAGACTACTTTGTAGGAAGTGTTGTGTTCTTTCTTCAGAATACATAATATGTGGTTGTCTTTTCTTTATGTGATATCAACAGCTATGGATAATGAACTTCTAGTTCCATAACTCACTGTTAAATAGTGATACTCCAATTCTAAAATTCCTTCTCCATTTATCAGCTACAATACTTCTATTAAGATAAACTTCCTTTCATCTACCTTTGAATTATTCAGTGATACTATTTACATAAGAATAGAAAAATAAAGAATTAATCTTTTCATTTATTTGCCAATTTCAAAATAATGATTTGGTTTACAAGTGTCCGTCCATGGTTACCAGTTATTTATATTACCTTAAACTCTTTAGTTTAAATTTGGTGTGTATCAATTACTTAGTTATTATGCTTATTGATACTTAATTAAAAATATGTTTTAAATGTTGCTTTTATCTTTTGATGACTCATTCAAGCACTTGGCAGCACCAAACGGGAAAAAAAGCTGTTAAATAGGAGTTGTGTATAACTTGCAGAATTTAGTTAGCAAAAGAGGCAACATTTTCTTGCCTCTACAAAAGTCTGTATTTATGCTTCCTTTAGAACTTTGGAGGGTGTTTTGTTTATGTTAAAGGACTAAAACATCCAGTCAAGTAGACATTTTTAAGGAACTTCTACAACTTTCCATAAATTGTAAAGGCCAGAAGCAATAAAAAATGTTTTTAAGTTACATTTATTACATGTTTTAATGTACACGTCAATGAGTTTTAACGTTGTATACAGCGTATAATCACCACCAAAATAAAAAATTAATCCAAAAGTTTTCCCATTCCCCTTTACAATCAAACACTTGCCTATATTCCCAATCCCTGACAAACTCTGATCTGATTTTTATACCTATAGGTTTCCCTTTTCCAGAAGGTCATTTATATAAAATATAATAGAAACATAGAGCATTTTTGTTGCCTTTTGTGTTTGGAGTCTTTTACCTAGCATAATACTTTTGAGATCAATCCAGGATGTTGAATGTGTTAGTAGATTATTCTTTTTCACTGCCAAGTAATATTTCATTGTATGGCCACGGCACACTTTGTTTATCCAGTTGATCAGCATTTAATGGAATTTCAATTTTTAGCAATTATGAATAAAGCTGCTATAAAGATTTGAATGTGAATCTTTGTGTGGGCATTCATTTTCATTTCTCTTAAGTATGTTCCTAAGAAGAAGATTAGTGGATTGTATGATAAGTGTATATTTAACTTGATAGATAACTACCAAAATATTTTCCAAAGTGTTTGTACTGTTTTGCAATTCCACCAGCAACATATGAGGGATCTAGCTGTTTTGTCTTCTAACCAGCGTTTCATGTTATCAGTCTTTTCAATTTTAGTGATTTTATTAGGTTTGTAGTGGTATCTATTTGTTGTGTTATTTGAATTTTAAGACATTTGTTTCTATGATTTCTCCTAGAAGTTTTATAGCTTTAGGTGACATTTAGGCCTGTGATTCATTTTGGGTTTTGTATTTTTTTTCTCGACCTGTCTTATGGCTCTGACATTTTGATTTTTATTATTGTTGTTTGTATGTAAAGTAGGGGTAGATGTTCACTTAATTTGCATGTTGATGTACAATTGTACTAGAATCATTTGTTAAAATTGCCATCCTTTCCCCATTGAATTATGCCAATTCCTTTGTAAAAACTTTACTGACCATGTATGTGTGTGTTTCTGGATCCTGATTCTATTCTATTGAGCTATGTGCTTATCTTTATGGCAACATTATACTTTCTTGACTACTGTGGCTTTATAATTTTGAAATCAGGCAAAATTTGAGTCCACCAGCTTATATCTTATTTTAAAAAATTATTTTATAGCTTCTTGGTCTTCTGCGTGTTCTAAAATATTTTGGAATTACCCTTTACAAATCCTGCTGGGATTTTTATTAGAATTGCATTGACTTTCTAGATCAATTTGGGAGGAATTAACCAGTACCTTATGGTTATTAAATCTTCTGATCTTTGAGCACAGTGTTTCTTTGTATTTATTCAGGTCTACTCTAAATTCCTCAACAGTGTCTTGCAATTTTAGGAATATAAAATTTTCACATTTTTAAAGTCCTATCCCAATATTTCATGTTTTTTTATCCTATTGTAAGTGATATTTAAAATTTTTAGTTTCTAATTATTTGTTTTTAGCATATAATTATATTTGAATACAATTGATCTAATAAATATTGGTATTGTACATTAATTGTGTATCCTTTGACTTTACTAACCTCACTCGTAACTTTTTTGTTGGATTCTTTGTGGTTTTCTATGTAATGATTATGCCATCTGTGAATAGAGACAATTTTCTTTCTCCTTTTAAGTATATATGCCTTTTCTTTCTTTATGGCTTGGTTTAGGACCTCTGGTACAATATTGAATAGAAATACCAAGAGAGGACTTTCTTTCTTTGCTTCTAGACTTAAGAATGAGGTTAGTTTTATGTATTTCATAGATACTCTTTATAAAATAGAGGGAATTCCTTTTACTTTCTGGTTCACTTAGGAACTTCATCATGAATAGGTATTAAATTTGGTCAAATGCATTTTCTGCATCTACTGAGATGCAGAAAACTCTACCATATATAGAGTTTTTTTTAGTCTATTGTTATCGTGAATTACATTAACTGATTATTAAATTTTGAACCAACCTTGTATTCTTAGGATAAACATCAGTGGATCATAATATTTTATTTATTTTATATATTGCTAGATTTCATTTGCTAATGTTTTGTTAAATATTTTTGTGCCTATATTCGTGAGACATAAACTTGGTCTGTAATTTTTTGTGCATGAAGTTCTTGTCTGGTTTTGGTATTTGGATAATGCTGGCCTAACAAAATGAATTTGGAATGTATTAATTTTTCAAAGGTTGTGTCTACATACAGCTAAATAGAGTATCCAAGTTTAGTTGACAATTTTAGAGTGCATAATTGTGACCAAAATTTAAAAATTAAATAGTGAGCTTTCTATTTCTTTCATGATAATATGTAATAACATGGTACTGTGTTGTATTTGTGCAAACACTCAGCTTGGCCTTTGATCTTCAGTAGATACTTGATAAGTATTAGTTACTGGTAACAATACGATAGTAATAATTATAGTGACATGACCATCATATTTTGAACCTGTGCTATATAGAAAATAGTTTTATACAGAGCACCTCAGAGAAGACTGGACATGATACATTTATACCCAATTATGTGGCAATTTACTACAAGATTATTTTGATTTTAATCAAATTTTAAAGGAGAGAAATATATTTAGTATAGCTCTTGGAATTCTAACATTACAAGCTTTTTTTTTTTTTTTTTTTGTTTTGTCTTGCTTTGTCACCCAGCCCAGCATGATCTTGGCTAACTGCAACCTTGGCCTTCCAGGTTCAAGCAATTCTCCCACCTTAGCCTCCCGAGTAGCTGGGATTACAGGCGCACACCACTATGCGCAGCTAATTTTTTGTATTTTAGTGGAGATGGGGTTTCATCATGTTTGCCAGGCTGGTCTTGAACTCCTGTGCTTAGGCAATCCATCCACCTTGGCTTCCCAAAGTGCTAGGATTACAGGTGTGAGCCACTGCACCCAGCTGACAAACATTTAAACATTTCTAAAATGCAATATTTTTCTATATGGCTATCTTAATACTAAGGTAGCAGAAAAGCAATACTTTTTATTATTCTCTTAACATTAATCATGAGAAGGGAATAGTAGAAGCTAACAGCATCAAAGTCTGGTAAACTTTCCACTGCATTCTTGCCTGATATATCCTAGTGATGCTTAAAGGTGAGTGTCTAAGAATCAGCAGCATCAACATCACTTAGATGTTAGTGATGCAAATTTATGTCTTGACCCTGGACACTACATAAAAGGGAAGAGGAAGAATCTGTGTTTTGACAAGCTGGTAATTCTGGTGTTCACTAAAGCTTGGGAAGCACTAGCTGAGGATATCGTTGGCAGGGTATGAGGTGATTGGAAACAGTAAGAGTTAAACGTGAAGTATTAAGAAAACAGGTGTTTTTTTTTCTGCTGAGTTAAATACGTTGTGTTGTTAGATGCAGTCTGAACTGCAGAGAACAATAGTTACTTGTAGCAAGTAGCAACTCAAAAATATGATCCCCCTTTTTAAATTTTCCTCACTTATGCCATCTGCATAAGTGATGCTGAGGAAAAAAAACAGAATTTACAGAAGCATAGAGAAATTTGCTTCAAAACAGGACTCAAAACTCTAGGTGCTGTGTCCACAGTGTACTTTTCCTAAGACCAGCACATTCTACTTTCAAATCTCTACCGAATATTTGAAAACTTGCCAATATTTAATAGACTTGTTTTTTTTGTAGGTACATATCTTTTGCTGTTTGTCTTCAAATTATAAGTCCAGTAGAATTTACAAATAAGCTAATAATTAAAAATGTAATCTGGAAAGGAGAAGATAAACAATAGTAAAATCCTCTACTTCCAGCTTCATGATTTTATTTCTCTCCCCTCAACGCTTGGTTGACTTTACCAATATTGTCTAATTCTTTCATTATTATATATCATGTTCTAAAGAATGGTGTGATCTTCCTGTGTGCACATTACATCATTATACTTATCAGCTAAGTCAAAGTAGCTTGAAGATCAGAGCCTTCTAATTTAGAAGGATATTCTGAGAGAAAAAGAAATAGAGGATGATTCATTCTTGTAGGTATTTTTAGTTTAAATTACTTAAAAACAATGACAGGCTACTTGTGACTTACCTGATCTTAGTACTTTTACAGACAAATAATAGATTTGAAATGATGCTAGAAAAAACTGGTTTTTGAGTGAAAGATTATGTGCTGTCTTTTCATAATTAAACAAAATAGAATCTGAAATTCAATCGCATTGGCTTTGGACAGTGGGAATCAAAGATTATTTTTATTATTATTAATCTGATAACCAAAATTAGTTTACACAGTAGTCTGGCTGCTCAGAATAGAAAATGGACTTTATTCATTTATTTATTTAGATAGGAATTACTGTTCAGCATTGTAAAAGAGATAAGGCATTTGTGTAACTACTCAGTGGGTTATTTGAAGTTATGTTGCTGTATATCAGAAACTAGATTTTTCTGTCTGAGCAAATTATTCATTAGTGAAATGTTATTTATACCAGAGTCTTACACATCCAGGGGTCACTAAATTGCAAATCATTTGAACACTGCCTAATTAAATGTACTCTGAAAAGTCAACAGGTATATATAGAGTACCTGCTATGGTCAAGAACTGTGAAGAGTCTGTGATTTTGGCCTATTTGCATGCTAGCAAGTTAGTCTGCCACGCAAGAGCCCTGGCACTTTATTACTCAGCACTGCAGGAAGCATGAGCTTTTTGTTTGCATTGGTTCAGTTTCCTTCCACCCCATCATCTCCCACCAAGTCCCATGGGGATTGTGGAGTGACCCAGGTGGATGATGAACACACAA
The DNA here is from genome assembly GCF_001604975.1 of Cebus imitator. Taxonomy (NCBI): domain Eukaryota; kingdom Metazoa; phylum Chordata; class Mammalia; order Primates; family Cebidae; genus Cebus; species Cebus imitator. The sequence continues at coordinate 2,217,059 of NW_016107342.1, read as the reverse complement.
TGAGGTTGTGTCATAGCTGAAGAACACTGAACTTAGGAAACTCTCAATCTCACAAAGAGCTTACTTGCTAAACCTGCCCAATCTTTGCTCTGTGGGAAGACATGATCTTTATTCTGATCAGAAAACAAATATTTCTTTGCCCTGGAAGGGGAGACTCTACTTCTACCTTCCAAGGTTGTTTGCTATACAAACATCATTGAAAGAGAGTGGAAGGATGTGCAGACATATCATGAAGAATTGTCTGTCAATGTTATGTTCTTATTACACTAGATGCTTTAAGGGATAAGAAAATGGGAAAGATAAAATGCTGTGCTTTCGTCTTGATGGGATGAAACCTAATATATTGGAAAGAGCTTCTTTGGGAAATCACACAAATGAAAGCTCTAGTCCCAACTCAGCTCTTAACAGCCGTGTGATTCCAGTCAAAATTTTTTTAGTTCTCTGAACCTCACTTCCCTCATCTCCAAAATGGATATAATATCTATATTCATGTATTTTTCTGAGGATGACATGAAATAAATATATGACAAACTGTAGGACATTCATTGGCTGATACAATGACAGTATTAAGAGGCTAATAAGAACTAGTATTCATTAAGAGCATAGTGCCTACAAATAAGGAAAAAGAGAAGGATATACAACCCTGTGCTTAATATAACTCAGTTTGTCTTTCAAGGGAAGAAACCAGAGCCATTCTTATGCAAGACTGATGTTAAATAAAAGGAATGTACCTGTTTTCTAGTGAGAGAAGGCCACTATACCTTATTAGGTATGCTAAAAATATTTGTTGTTCGTTTTAATTTTTCTCTCTTGTTCACCAAAAGTTGAATGAATGAAATATTTTAAAGTATTTTAAAATAATGGTTTATCTACTGCAAGAATTTTCAAAATGTTGGATAAGGCCCTGGATAATGGAATGCCCCACAGCATACAATACCTTTGAATTTCCTTGGCAATGGTAGACTCAAAGGAAAAATTCTATATTGATAGAGATAAGCCAAGAAAACATTTGCCCTGTTAGGACAGCTGATGAATAGCAACATGCTACATATCCCTTCTATATAGGAGCACTTTATGATGACTCAATCACACTGCCATGTATGTACCTAGGCAACAATCTTGCATGCTCTTCACATGTACCCCAAAACGTAAAATGCAATAAAAACAAAAAAACTTGAAATAGAAAAAGAGTTTGCCAGGAGGTAATAAGAAGCTAGATATCCCATCATGGTAATTCTTTTTGCATAACTATACCCACTCTCTGTAAAATCAAGTGCTGTGAAAAATGGATTGCATGCCATTGACACATGGAAGCATGTTGTCACAAGCAGTTACAGCATGCTACATTAAACAGCTATGTGCTGCGTTATGTCTTAGGCCACACACTGCAATGTTCTCTTTTAATAGTCATAATGAAGTTGGTTTCATTTTTTAAGTAACTGGGACTTAAACATTTACTGAAAACTTTAAATAGCAAGGTCAGTATTTTAATATTTAGACTAACACAGTTTGATCATTTAAGAATAGGACTTAGAAGTTGATTGTGAAAAACATTTAATAAATAAGTAATCTCTATTAGAAAAATGAGTCCCTAGAAAAACTGAAAGTGAAATGCCTTGTTTACAGGATGTTCTATTGAAGAAGTCTTGATTTATAAATATCTTTGAACATCACCTAAAAACTCTTGGGTATCCAAACAATCCACCAACAAGACTATGCTAAGATGATCTGTTGTGCTGGTATTTTCATGTTAGAATAAATGTGAATCCCCTTGGATCCATTTTAGACCAGTCTTTGTTACACTGACTCTCACCACCACTACCCCCTCCTCTGGAATATCTTAATGCCAGGTCTTGGTATGGGTTCTTCATATCTTAACTATTTAAAGTTGATTCATTTGTATTTCAGATAATTAATTGATTAACATAATTTGTTACCATTTTCAGAGATAAATGGCAAAATGTCTCCCTCCAGCTTCTTGCTACTTCCCACTAAATTCCCATTGTTCTCAACCCCTAAAGAAGTAGTCACTGTAATTAGTTTCCTGTCATCCACCAGAAATTTTTAATATGCAATTAAATGTAAGAAGCTATTTCCACATAGCCTCACAATACAGTGCATTATCCAACATAAAACAATTTACACATTAGCATTTTTATTGCCATTTCATAGATAAAACTGGGACACTGTAAGGTTTCATAACTTGCTCAACACCATCTAACATAAAATCGAAGGTAAGAGGATTTAAAATGAGATCTATTTGTCTAACTGCAAAATCCATATTGCTCCCCTACAAAATGTGAACAACTTACTTGACTGTGGGTGAAACTGAGAGGGCCAAGTGGCCTTTCCAAGGACTCAAAAGAAGGGGATGAGGGTTCAGAATTAAGAATGAATCTTCTGATGTTTTCTCTAGTATTCTGTCCATTATATTGTGCAGTTTCTTTGGATATTTAATTTTCTGTTGGTATGAATTTCTATGTGTCTTGCTGTTCTATTAGCAGAAAATTTAAACTTAATCTTTCTGGCATTTTTTCACTTTCTGGGCCTTTAAAAGGTACTTTAATTCACTATCAGTATATTTTAAAATGTATTTAAAAATTTATGTAACAGTAAAATCCACACTTTGTGGTATACAGTTCTATAGATTTTGACAAATGCTTAGGGTCCTGTATTTACAAAACAATCCTAATACGGAGCAGTTTCATCAACTCCCCGTATTTCTTCAGAGTGCCCCCTTGATGTTAGCACTCCTTCCCACTCCTACCCTGGCAAGTCTGCTTCTATCCATCTAGTTCTATCTTTTCCAGAATGTTTAATAAACGGAATGGCACAGAACGTACTTTGATGGGACTTCTTTCAATTAACAAAGTCCATTGAGATTCACCCATATTGTTGCATGAGTCAATATTTCATTCCTTTTTTATCAATGAGTAATATTCCATTGTAGCAACATCGCAGTTTGTTTATCCATTCTCCAGGTGTTTCAGTTTTTGGTGATTATGAGTAAAGTTGCTGCTATAAACATTTCTATACAGGTTTTTGTGAGAACACAAGTTTTTGTTTCTCATGAGTAAATACAGATGAGTAGGATTGCTGAGTCATAAGTAGTATATGTGTATTGTATAAGAAGCCACCAGGTCAGGTGCGGTGGCTCATGCCTGTAATCCCAGCACTTTGGGAGGCGGAGGTGGGTGGATCACAAGGTCGGCAGTTCAAGACCAGCCTGGCCAATATAGTGAAACCCTGTCCGTACTAAATAAAAAAAAATAGTCAGGTGTGGTGGGGGCCAAGTGGAAGGGCCAAGTGGCCTTTCCAAGGACACAAAAGAAGGGGGTGAGCGTTCAGAATTAAGAATGAATCTTAATTCATTGTGAGTAGCACCTGTAATCCCAGCTACTCAGGAGGCTGAGGCAGGAGAATTGCTTGAACCTGGGAGGCGGATGTTACAGTGAGCTGAGACCGTGACACTGCATTCCAGCCTGGGCAACAGTGCAAAACTCCATTTGAAAAAAATAAAAGAAACCACCAAACTTTCAGTTCCTGAAAGTGGCTGTAAGATTTTATATTCCTAATTAGCAGTATTTGAGACTTCTAGGTGCTCTACATCCTCATCAGCATGTGGTGGTGTCTTTTTTGAACATATTTTAACCATTCTAATAGAAGTGTAGTAGTATCTCGTTGTGCTTGTAATTTGCATTTCCCTAATGACTAATGAGGTTGAGCATATTTTCATGAGCTTCTTTGTCACCTGCTTGTGCTCTTCCATGAAATGTCCAAATACTTGCATTATTTTAATATTGGATTTTTGTTTTCCTATTGTTTTGAGAGTTCTTTACATATTCTACATAAAAATGTCTTGTGAGGTTTTTGATTTGTAAATATTTTTTCCATTCTCTGGATTATGTTTTAAAAGTTCTCCTAATGTATCTTTCATGGAAAAAAAGGTTTCAATTTTAAATGTTCAGTTTATCAATTTTTTTCTTTTGTTGGTCATGTTTTGGTGTAATAGCTAAGAAAATTTTGCCTGATCTGAGGTCACAATTACTTTTCTCTTAAATTGTCTTATAGAAATCTTATAGCTTTAGGCTTTACATTTAGGTCTATGATCCATTTGAGTTAATTTTTATATAGAGAATAAGGTAGAGATCACATATTTTTTTCCTCTTTTTTTTTTTTTTTTTTTTTTTACGTTTAAATAGCCAATTGTTTCAGCAACATTTGTTGAAAAGACTATCTTGGCTGGGCGCAGTGTCTCATGCCTGTAATCCCAGCACTTTGGGAGGTGGAGGTGGGCAGATCACGAGGTCAGGAGTTCGAGACCAGCCTGGCCAACATGGTGAAAGCCCATCTCTACTAAAGATACAAAAAATCAGCTGGGCATGTTGGCAGACATCTGTAGTCCCAGCTACTTGGGAGGCTGAGGCAGGAGAATCGCTTGAACCTGGGGGACAGAGGTTGCAGTGTGCCGAGATGGCACCATTGTACTCCAGCCTGGGCAACAGGGTGAGACTCCATCTCAGAAAAAAAGAAAGAAAAGAGAAAAGAAAAGACTATATTTATCCATGGAATTACCTTTGTATTTGTCCCAAAGTTCATTGTTTTTATATAGATGTGTATATTTCTGGAGTCTGTTTCATTGATCTATTTGTCTATTTTTATTTGTCATATTAAGTAGTCTAGCTTTGTAACAAAACCTGGTATCAGACATTGTTTTCTTTCTAACATTTTCACCCTTTGTAAAATTTTTTGACTGCTTTTGGGACTTTGAATTTACATATGCATTTATTATCAACTTGTCATGACTCTTTTTGGTGTTCTCTGAGCTTCTTGAATACATGTTTGTTATATGTCTTTAATTTTGAAAACTTGTAATCCATTTTTGTTTTCCAAGTATTCCACCTTGTTCTCATTCTTATTTCTTCCGTGATTTCATTATATGCATCTTAGATGTTTTGATAGTATCCCAAAGCTCCTAAATGCTGTTTTATTTTATTTATTTTTTATTTCTTTGTGGTTTAGTCTGTTTAATTTCTCTTGACCTCTCTTTAAGGTCATTACTGTTTCCTCAGTTGTTTCAAGTCTAGAAATGAGCTCATCATAGGCAATCTTCATTCCTCTTACTATGTTTTTTATTTCTAGAATTTCCATTAATTATTTCTTATGATCTTCAACTCTGAAGTTATCCTTCTTAACCTACATGTTTACCCCTGTTTCTCCTAAATCTTTTAAAATATAAATTGTAGTTATTTTAACTTTAAATATAGCTAGATATATTTCCAATATTTATGTTATACCTAAGTCTCATCCTGTTTAATACCTTTTCACATTGATAGTGTATTTCTTGCTTTTCCATATGTCTCATTATTTGTATTTTTAAAACTTCATTTTTATTTTTATTATATATGGCAAGAGAGATTATGGTGAATAGTGCTATGCCTGGAAATGGACATGTCTTTCTTTCTGCTAAGTCTTTAGTGTGGGAATTTGAGTCAATCTAGTCTGGAGATGAGCTGGTTTTGGATTTGTTATTGATGGATATCCTGATAGAACCATAGGCTTCAAATTCCTCTTGGTATATTTTGTGTTTAGGGTGGGAGCCAGATTTTCTCAATATCTGTTCCATCCTCAGCCTCAGGTCTTCCCTATCAGCTTTGTCTTAGATAACTTCTTTGTCTACTGTCTTGTCTGTCTTCTATTCCTCTTCCAGAAATATTCTACTGTTGCTTCTATTCATGACTGGTCATCCTGGTAGTGTGAATGTGGGAGAAATATTCTGTTGTTCTGATGAAGCTTTAGTTTAAGCAGGCGATATGACCCTGGCTCTCAGGATTATAACTTCCTTAGTACCTCTGATCCTATTCTGGTTATTATTCTTAGGCCAGCATGTATTTCTGCCTTTCCTCTTAGTGATTAGGAGGTTTTTCCTATTTTTTTTCTCCAGACAGAATTAGTTTTTACCAGTGCCCTAAAAGCCACAGTATTTGTCATTCCTTCCAAACTCAAGGCTATTGTTCCTTTTGGGTGATAGGGAAGGATATCTGTGCTCTTCCCACAGTGGCTCATGTACCCCTCTTCCAGGCCTGTACTATGAGGAATGTTCTCTTTGGACTTACCTAGGTGTTTTGTTGTTTTTGTTGCTGTGTTTCAATTTGGAGCACTTGGTGAGCTCCATGAAAAGATCTTATAAGTAGTTGTAAACTTTTTGTTTTTCTCCTCTCCCAGGGGATCCACACTTTTCTCTAGCCCACATTGACTTTTACTAATTGGTTAACAATTCAAGCTGAATTTATCTAATCTTCCTCTGGCAGCATCTGCCCTTGGTAAGAAAGTGGTCATGCTTTGTGTTTTTTTCTCCTTAGATTTTGGACTTGTTGATTGACTTGTGACCCCAGTTCTCTGGTTCAAAAAGGTACAAAACTAGAAATTTCTCTGGTTTTTGTTTTTGTTGTAAAAAGGTAGTGACATTGTTTCACAACTAACAACGTTACAAGTAAAAACCATAAGTATGTCTCAATTTCAGTGTATGCATATGAAACAGAATAGTTTCACTTTCAACCAGACTTCATCTAAATGTTCCTCCTGGGGATGGCCACCTAGTAGCATAATTAATAGACTGTGTGCCTCAAAGCATCCAATTCATCAGGGAATTTATTCCTTTCCCATTTAGTCATTTTCTCTGAATTTTCTTCAGAAAACTAGCAGGAAGCTACAAGGCCTAAGATGGTAGCATTGTTATTACTAAGCACAAATGAAAACTTACAGTTTTGCAGATGTTTTTGGTGAAACAATATATCCTCCCTGTGAATCGAATGTGCTATAGTTCGTAGACAGGAAATAGGAAACTTCTATTTGAAGTCCAGATTATTTTTCTCACTCACTTCATGCCAGATCTATAAACCATTTCTTCATGTGTCTAGGGTTTTATGATCATCAGTACAGAGAAACCAATTCATGAATTAATCCATTATTTCCCAGAAGAGTAGCTGTCTCAAGGATTTTAGAATTGCCTCTTCTGCACTGCAGGTGATTTAAGTGCTGAGCTAAATAAGTACCAATTTTCCAATTTTAGACCACTTCAAACTGTGTTGATATTTGGCTCCTGAAGACCAAGTTACCCACTCATTTTATAGGATACAGTTTAGTATCTACTATGGGTATGATGCAGCTTAGAATTGGTAAAAATTTACTAGGACAACTAGTTATCAGACATGATCATTTTTCATCTGAACCATTTTAGCTGATGTAGAAAGCTCCAGATAACAAATTGGTTTTAAGACATATCAGTATGGGAAATTTCATCCTTTTATGCTTCACAGTGCTCAAAGCTGAATTATTGCTGAATCCGGGAGAAAAATGTAGAATGTCTTATCTTCTTTACATAAGAGTAAAAATATTTAGTCTAGTACAATTGATAAGGTGCTGCTCTAAAGTTCACATACCTTGAGTTCTGGTTTTTGTTCTAACACAAGTTTTATGTAAAACTTGGGAAAATCACATATTCCCCTTTATCCCCAGTTTTCTTGACTCTAACATATAAGTAATAATATGGGCTCTTTCAGCTTTTGGTGATCAAAATATCAAGTTAGGTCCTAGGTTACATATTAGCAAAGCTTTAAGCCAGTGCTAGCCAAGTAGTGGACACTAAACAAATATTGGCTGTGTTACAGTGGGTGGCTAGTCAGGCATGAGTTTGTCAGGAGAGGGCTCTCCCACCCACAAGGAATGTCAGGTGACCATCAGTTGATGATTAGGCAGTTGTTACATTGTGTGATACTCTAAAATAATAATTGGTCACAGCAAGAGCCAGGGAGAGGCAGCTTCCCAACAGATCAGAAATACCTAAAACTGGTGATTGGCAGCTTTCAGGAATTGCGCAAGTGGGCTTGAGTATATGAATTAAGAGGCAAAATGGTGAAGTATGACCGTCTGGGAGCATTCCACTGGAAAAGGGAAGACAGTCTCAGGCCAGCAAGGATACAACTTCCATAAACGCACTGCCCATGCTCACCTCCAATGCTAGAGGGTGCTGTGCATGTGGGTGGCTTACCCTAAGGAAGGAAGAAAAGGAAAGGGGTGCAAGAGGCTGGAAATAGCCCAGCATATAGAATCCAAGGTTCAAGGTCAAACGGGGCACTTGACCTGCAAGACACCCACTTGGGCCTCTTCCAAGTATACTTTCCTTTCTTTTATTTCTGCTCTAAAGCTTTTTCATAAACTTCCACTCCTACTCTGAAACTTGCTTCAGTCTCTTTTTCTGCCTTATGCCCCTGAGTTGAAATCTTTCTTCTGAGGAGGCAAAAACTGAGTTTGCTGCAGACCTGTATGGATTTACCACCAGTAACTTAGATAACTTTCACTGCTAACAACTAGTTTGTTAATATATTTATTAGAAAATAATAAATGTTATCATATATCCCCAATATGCCTTTTCTTTTTTTTCTTTTTTTTTTTTTTTTTGAGACGGTTTTTTTTTTTTTTTTCCCTTTTTTTTTTTTAATGGCACGATCTCGGCTCACCGCAACCTCCGCCTCCTGGGTTCAGGCAATTCTCCTGCCTCAGCCTCCTGAGTAGCTGGGATTACAGGCACGAGCCACCATGCCCAGCTGAATTTTTGTATTTTTAGTAGAGACGGGGTTTCACCATGTTGACCAGGATGGTCTCGATCTCTTGACCTCGTGATCCACCCGCCTTGGCCTCCCAAAGTGCTGGGATTACGGGCATGAGCCACCGCGCCCAGCCTGCCTTTTCTTTTTTGGTAGAGACAAAGTCTTGTTCTGTCTCCCAGGCTGGAGTGCAGTGGTGCAATCTCAGCTCACTGCAACCTCTACCTCCCGGGTTCAAGCAATTCTGTTGCCTCAGCCTCCCAAGTAGTTAGGACTACAGGGGCACACTGCCATGCCTGGCTAATTTCTTTTGTACTTTAGTAGAGATGGGGTTTCACTGTGTGGCCCAGGCTAATCTCGAACTTCTAAGCTCAGGCAATTCACCCACCTAGTCCTCCCAAAGTGCTAGGATTACAGGCACAGTGGCTCATGCCAATATGCCTTTTTAAATTTTTTTTTTATTTCTCCTAGGAAGTTAGATACGGCTTATATCGTGCATATCAGTATTACAACAATTATTATAATTATATTAATAGCCTGTTTATGCCTTTGTTTTTCCTTCTAGACATTTGCTACTTTACAGCAGTTTGATTATTTTTTTATTTATCAAATATAATGTAGAGCCTAGAGCTATTGTTTCTATAACAGTAAAATTGATCCTTTATTGAACAATATGCTAAGTGCTTTAGTTAAATTGTCTTACATAATACTTTCAACTACTCTGAAAGATAGTTTAAAACATCTGGGGCACACATTTCTAGGGGAACCCCTACTTTCATGAGTTTTATCTCTGGGAACTCATAGTGAAGAACTGAGAAAGATCCTCTTATAGCTCTGGCAAGAGGAGTGTGTGAGTATTCACTGTGAGATACATCCAGAGTGTGCTCCATTACAAAGGTCTGCCCTTCAGAAGAGACTTGCCAGAGTCTTATCCCAGGTGAGGGAAAATGTTCCTTCATTTCAGGCCTATTCAGCTTTCCTTTCTTACATAAGAGGGGGGAAAATTAACAGTAATCAGGGCTTTAAGAGAATCTATAGCAAACATTATATATATATATATATAGAGAGAGAATCTATAGCCTTGGAATAGAGCAAGGAGTAAAGGACTCTGGGAAAAATAGCTAGGCCACTGTAGAGACACATGTGAAGGTCACAGCCTAAAGACACAGGCCCACTAAAAGACTATGTTTTAATCAGAAGATTTTAGAATGCTGCCTCCCCAACAACTTACTATTACATTCCATCACACTAACTGGGCTATAATATAAAAACAGTGGATTGTAGCTTAAGGAAGCCTATAATTAAGACACACAAAAAAGACATGAGAAAAATTTGACATCTCTGGTAACATTAATCACAATATAAATCACAGTCAGATTAATATAAATTCCTACAGTAAAGACCTATGTATTTCAGTTCCTATATACTACATCCCAGTACAACATGCCTAGCTTCCTCCCCAAAATTTACAAGGCATGCCAAAATGCAAGAATACCAGTCTAAAATACAAAACAATTATCATACCAAACTGAGATATGACACAGACGGCAAAATTATCAGACAGGGCATTTAAAAGAACTATGATTCATATGCTAAGGGCTGTAACAAAATGAAAGTAAGACAACATGTAATAACATTAGTTATTACATAAGCAGAAAGATTTAAAAAGAAATGTTAGAAATCAAAAACACTGTGACGGAAATAAAGAATACCTTCTGTGTGCACATCAGTAGATTTAACATAGCTGAGGAACGAATCAGTGAGCATGAAGATATGGTAATAGAAACTTCCCAAGTTTAAGTGCAGGGAAAAGGAGAATAAAAACAAAATACAACAAAACATCAAAGAATTTAGGACAATATCAAAGGTATAATGTGTAAATGGAAAATCAGACACAGAAGAAAGAGAATGGAAGAGAGGAAATATTGGAAGTTATAATACCTGAGAGAGTTCCAAAATTAATGACAAACAACAAATTACCAGTCTGAGAAGCTAGGAGAATACCAAAGCAGAAAAAATTATCAAACAAAATATATCTAGGCATATCATATTCAAACTGCAGAAAACCAAGCACAAAGGAAAATTTTTGAAAGAAACCAGCAGTGAGGGGAAAACATCTTTCCTATCAAGAAGCAAACATAAGATTGAAAACAGACTTTTAATTAAAAATCATAAAAGCAAAAACAGAGAGGAGTGAAATGTTTAAAGTGTAGAAAGAAAACCCCCACCAACTTAGAACTCATAATATAGTAAAATTATCCTTCAGAAGGAGAGATAAATATTTTATCAAACAATCAAAAACTAAGGAAACTCACCAGCAGAACTTCCCTGCAATTGTTAAAAAAAGTTCTTTGGGAAGAAGTAAAATAACATAGGTCAGAAATATAGATCTACATAAAGAAAGGTGAAGTAACAGAGAAGTAACAAATGAGGGCAAAATAGCATTTTTTATTGTTAATCCTAAAGATAGCTGTTTAAATAGTAAAGTATCAATATATTAATATTAAATAACAATAGCATATTGATGATTATAAGATATGGATAAGCGAGTGACAATAAGGTAATAAGGGATCAGGAGAGGAATTGCAAATATGGTAAGGTACCTGTACCACACATGAAGCAGTATAATGCTGTTTCAAACTGGACATAGATCGGTTTAAAATATATATTGTAAACTCTAGGGCAATGTGTAAAGTAATTTTTTAAAAGTATACTTGATAGGGTAAGAGAAGAGATTAAATAGAATTATAAAAACTGTTCAATTAAAAGCACAGACAGCAGAAAAGAGAAATAAAAAATAAAGAACAAATAGAAAACAATATCAAACATGGTAGATATTCATCCAGCTACATCAATAATCACTTTAAAGGTGAGTAGTCTAAATATATCAATTAAAAGACACCGTCCTCACTTATAAGTGGGAGCTAAATGATAAGAACACACAGACACATAGAGGAAAACCACACACACTGGGGCCTATCAGAAGGTGGAGGTCAAGAGGAGAGAAAGAAGCGGGAGGTATAACTAATGAGCACTCAGCTTAATACCTGGCTGATGAGACAATCTGTACAATCAGCCCCCATGAGACACATTTACCTATATAACAAACCTGCACATGTACCCCTGAACTTCAAATAAAAGCTGAAACGAAAAAGCCATTGTCAGTATGGTTTTAAAATCACCCAAATCTATGTAGTCTACCCACTTTAAACACTCAGGTTAAAAGTCAAGTGATGGAGAAAAATACACCATGATAACACTAATCAAAAGAAAGTTGGTATTCTTAATTCTAGACAAAACAGGCTTCAGAACAATGAAGATTATCATGGATAAAGAGCATCATTATGTCATAGGATTCTTCAAGTGTTGCTTTTCCAGCTGGAAACCTCTGTGGCTGTAGGTGCCTTCCCCTCAGTTTTGCTGGGACCCACTGGGCTTATTCCACCCACTCAGCCAGGAAGGCTGTGCTTGGCTCTCACTACTGGCCTGGCTCTCCTGCCTGCCAAGGGTGAGTCAGGCCCAGAGCAGAGAGGGATGTGTGGGCGAGCAAGCGTGGAGTCCAGCTACTGTGTACAACCAGGCATGCCAGCTGCAATGAAAACCTGTGGCTGGATCAGATGTACCACAAGAGGCTTCTGCTGTGGGCACCTGTATCTGGATGAGGGGAATGTGGTGGAACCCTGAAACTTAAGAAACCAGAAACCTCAGAGTCCCAAAGAAGGTGTCACAGCCCTGGCTTGGAGAGTCTCTAGGTCTGGGCTTCCTGAAGGACCACAGCTCTTCTCTCCTTGTTGTCCCAAAGTGGCAAGAGAGGATGGGGAGGCATGTTTCAGCCCTGTGTGTGTTACAGCTCTTTCAGTTCAGCCATTCAGCAGGTCCCGAGTTCTTGTCCCACATCCGGATAAAATGGCTCAGCTGGACGGTGAGCCAACTAGAGAGGAGCTTTATTGAGTGGCAGAACAGCTCTCAGGAGATCTGAAGTGGATAGCTCATTTCTACAAGCAGGTCATCCTGAGGAGTGTTCAGCTGTCAGTGGAAAGGAGACCTACGGTGGGTAGCTGCTTTCTGCAGGCAGATTGTCCCGACTTCTGCATGAGTCTGGCTCGTCTGGGTTTTTTTTTATAGGCTCAGAAGGGAGGAAGTGCTTGCTGATTGGTCCATGGGTGGCCATTGGTGGGCCTGGAAGAAACACGGTAAGTTCTCGCTCCCAGCAGCCTCAGATTCCACTAGGAGCTGACAGCCCAGCCCCCAGGCTTCAGGCCATCCCTGGCTTGAAAATGGGGCTTCACCCGGGAACCATCCCTCACTGTCCAGGAGGCTGTCTGCCTCTTGCCGCAATCAACATATCATCCATAGTCCACTATGCCCAGGCTCACACCACAGTCACTATGCATCTGCAGGCTCACAGTGAGCTGCCCTCAGTCTCCCTGGCCTCCCTCTCGTGCTTGTCAACACCCAAAATCCAGAGGGATCTGAGGTGTCAGGAGGCTGGTGTGTCAGCACTGCCCTGAATGCGCGCACACAAGGCCAGACTGTGACAGTGCCCGGGCTCAGCCACAACTTTGCTCTGCTTGAAGTGGGTGCTGGGAGTGGAGAGAGGCCAGGGAGTGGGAGCAGGCACTTCCAAGCCTGTGGGGGTTTGGGGCTTTCCTGGGCCCTGAGAGCACAGGGATGCCTGGGTTCAGGGAGGCGGCTGGGTAGCTGCAGCTGCACCCAGGAGCGAGAGGCTTCTCCTGCCCCCTGACTTCGTAGGGGTGGGATTTCCACCTGTTTGTGGCCTGCTGGTTCCATGGAGTGTGCAGCCCCAGCTGCATCTTCCCTGCTGCAGCCAGCGTCTTCACAGTGGCCTCTCCAGATGGGCCACCACTGCCATCATTTAAATGTTGATAATGAGAAAAATTATTCAAGAAGATAATCCTAAATGTGTATGCATCTAACAAGAGCATCAAAAGGACAAGAGGCAGAAACTGAGATAAATGAAAGGAGAAACAGACAGACATATCCACTACTGTAGTTGGAGACTGCCACACACTTCTATCAGTAATTAGTGAATCAAGCAGGCAGAAAACAAGGATATAGATTACCTGAACAATAATTATCAATCAAATTGATCTAATTAATACTTTGGAATTTTCTGCCTAGCAGTAGCAGAATATCATTTTGTCTCAGGCTCTCACAGAATATTCTCCAAGACACAATCAATTCTGTACTATAAAATACATTACATACACCTTATAATTTTAAAAGAATAGAAATCATACACAGTACATTATCATACCACAATGCAATTAAACTAGAGAACAATGAACATTAAAAAAAAACTAGAAAATCTTGAAATCTCTGGAAATTAAACAAAGTTCTAAGAACAGATTAGTCAAAGAAGTCTCAAAATAAATTCAAAAAAATATGTTCAACTAAATATTACTGAAACTATAACATGAAAATTTGTGAGATATGGCTGGGTGCAGTGGCTCATGCCTGTAATCCCAGCACTTTGGGAGAATGAAGCAGGTGGATCTCTTAAGATCGGGAGTTTGAGGTCAACCTGGCCAAAATGGTGAAACCCCACATCTAAAAAAA
>NW_016107342.1:2131446-2202543 GCF_001604975.1 Cebus imitator | reverse complement strand
AAAAAAAAAAAAAAAAAAAAAAAGAAAAAGAAAAAATCATGGAATACCATAAAGCAGTGCTTAAAGGGAAACGTGTAGCATTAAGTAAATATATTGAAAGATATATTCAAAACGAATAACCTAGGCTTCCACCTTAGAAAAATAGAAGAGCAATTTAAGCCTAAAGTAATCAGAAAAAAAGAAATTAAAAAATTGGGCAACATTGATGCAACTGGAGGCCATATCCTACGTGAATAAACACAGGAACAGAAAATTCAATACCACGCATTCTCACTTATAATTTGGAGCTAAACTTTGAGTACACAAAGACACAGACACGGAACAATAGACACTGGGGACTGCTAGAGATGGGGGTGGGGAGAAGGCTATGGGCTGAAAAACTACCCATCAGGCCTATCAGGTACTGTTCTCACTGTGTGGGTGACAAGATCATCTGTACCTCAAACCTCAGCATCACACAATATACCCAGGTTGCAAACATGCACTTGTACCCCCTGAATCTAAAATAAAATTTGAAATTTTTTTTTAATTGGAGAAGATGTGAACAAAATTAAAAACGGGAAAACAATGGGGAAAATAAAGCCAAAAGCTATTTGTATGTAAAAATTAACAAAATTGATAAAGCCCTAACAAGGCTAGCCAAGAAAGAGAAGACACAAATTACTAATATAACTAAGAAAAGAGTTATCATCACTATAGATTCTGCAGACATTTAAAGGATGATAAAAGGATACTATGAAAATTTTTCTATACAATTTGATAACTTAGATGAAATGAACTAATTCCTTGAAGTATGCAAACTACTGATACTTATACAAGGAGAAATAGTATGAGTAGCCCTTTATCTATTAAACATGTTGAATTAATAACAACCCTTCCAATAAAAGGTACCATGCCAAGGTGACTCCACAGTCAAATCTCCAAAAATAATATAAATGATCCATATTATTTTTCAGTAAGTGAAGGCAGGGGAAATGCTTCTTAACTCATTCTATGAGGCCAGAATTTCCTGATACAAAAATCAGATAAAAATATTACAAGAGAGAAAAACTATTGATCGATATCTCTCACAAACATATATGTAAAAATCCTCAACAAAATATTAGAAGAAAAAATCCAACAATATATAACAAGGACTATACACCATGGCCAAATAATATTCATTTCATAGATGCAAGGCAGGTTTAATCTTCAAAAATCAGTATGATCTTGCATATCAACAAATTAAAGAAGAAAAATCATATGATCATACCATTGAATGCAGAAAAATTATTTTACAAAATTTAACACCAATTTATGATTTGAATTTTATGAGGTTTTTAAAAAACCTCTTAGCAAACTAGGAGTAGAGAGGATAAAGGACAAACCTGCAAAGAACATCTACAACATGCCTACAGGTAACATCACACTCAAAGTTGAGAGACTGGTTACTTAGCCTTAATGTTGGGAACAAGGAAAGGTTGTCCTCCTCTCTCACCATTCATGTTCACTCCTGTAGTATGGGTACTAGCTAATGCAATAAGACAAGAAAAATAAATAAAAGATATATAGATTGGAAAGAAAAAGTTTATTTTAACATGAAATTATTGTCTGCAAAAAAATTCAAAAACATCTATTAAAAACCTCTGAAATGAATAAATAAATACAGAAAGGTCACAGGATGAAGTCCAATATGTGATTGTTGCTTAATTGTATGCCAGCAATAAACAATTATAGCTTGAAATTTAAAAATAAAGAAACACTAATAGCAGGACCTAAAAATAAAATTCTTGGGTATAAATCAAATAAAATATGGACAGGAACAGGATTGAAGTGTGGAAAATTATAAAATACTGATGATAGAAATAAAAGATCAAAATGAACAGAATTCCATGTTCACAGATAGGAGGACTAAATATTAATAAGATGCCATTTCTCAGCTTGCTCTATAAATTCAATGCAATTCTGATCAATGCTACAGCAAGCTATTTTATAGATACTGAAAACTAATTCTAAAGTTTATATGGGAAGGCAAAAGACATAGAACAGTCAACATAATATTGAGTAATAACAAATTTGGAATGCACACACTTCCTTAAATATAGGTTATACATGGTGACTTCTTTCCACAAATATAGAAAGAAAAAATGCATATAATTTTATTTTACTATATTATTATTATACTTTAAGTTCTGAGATACTTGTGTAGATGTGCAAGTTTGTTACATAGGTGCACGTGTGCCATGGTGGTTTGCTGCACCCATCAACCCACAATCTACATTAGACATTTCTCCTAATGCTATTCCTTCCCTACCCCCCAAAACACAACTGGTCTCAGAGTGTGATGTTCCCTTTCCTGTGTCCATGTGTTCTTACTGTTTAACTCCCGCTTATAAGTGAGAACATGCAATGTTTGGTTTTCTGTTTTTGCGTTAGTTTGCTGAGAATGGTGGTTTCCAGCTTCATCCATATCCCTGCAAAGAACATGAACTCATCCTTTTTTATGGCTGCATAGTATTCCATGGTGTATATGTGCCATATTTTCTTTATCCAGTCTATCACTGATGGGCATTTGGGTTGGTTCCAAGTCTTTGCTATTGTGAACACTGCTGCAATAAGCATACATGTGCATATGTCTTTATGGTAGAATGATTTCTAATCATTTGGGTATATACCCAGTAATAGGATTGCTGGGTCAAATGGTATTTCTGGTTCTAGATCCTTGATGAATTGTCACAGTGTCTTCAACATGGTTGAACGAATTTACATTCCCACCAACAGTATAAAAGTGTTCCTATCTCTCCACATCCTCTACAGCATCTGTTGTTTCCTGACATTTTAATGATTGCCATTCTAAGTGATGTGAGATGGTATGTCATTGAGAATTTGATTTGCATTTCTCTCATGACTAGTGATGATGAGCTTTTTCTCATATGTTTGTTGGCTGCATGAATGTCTTCTTTTGAGAAGTATCTGTTCCTATGCTGTCCCCACTTTTTGATGGGGTCGTTTGTTTTTTTTCCTATAAATTTGTTTCAGTTATTCATAGATTCTGGATATTAGCTCTTTGTCAGATGGATAGATTGCAAAAATTTTCTCTCATTCTGTAGGTTGCCTGATTACTCTGATGATAGTTTATTTTGCTGTGCAGAAGCTCTTTAGTTTAATTTGGTTTCATTTGTCAATTTTGGCTTTTGTTGCCATTGCTTTTGGTGTTTTAATCATAAAGTCTTTGCCCATACCTATGTCCTGAATTGTATTGCCTAGGTTTTTATCTAGAGTTTTTATGATTTCAGGTCTTATGTTTAAGTCTTTAATCCATCTTGAGTTAATTTTTGTATAAGTTGTAAGGAAGGGATCCAGTTTCAGTTTTCTGCATATGGCTAGCGAGTTTTCCCAACACTATTTATTAAATGGGAAATCCTTTCCCTGTTGCTTGTTTTTGTCAGGTTTGTCAAAGATCAGATGGTGTTATTTCTGAGGCCTTTGTTCTGTTCTGTTGGTCTGTATATCTATTTTGGTTCCAGTACCATGTTGTTTTTGTTACTATAGCCTTATAGTATATTTTGAAGTCAGGTAGCGTGATGCCTCCAGCTTTCTTCTTTTTGCTTAGGATTGTCTTGGCTATAAGAGCTCTATTTTGGTTCTATGTGAAATTTAAAGTAACTTTTCTAATTCTGTGAAGAAAGTCAATGGTAACTTGATGGGGATAACATTGACTCTATACATTACTTTGGGCAGTATGGCCATTTTCATGATATTGATTCTTTCTATCCCTGAGCGTGGAATGTTTTTCCATCTGTTTTTGTCCTCTCTTATTGCTTTGAGCAGTGGTTTGTAGGTTCTCCTTGAAGAGGTCCTTCAAATCCCTTGTAAGTTTTATTCCTATGTATTTTATTCTCTTTGTAGCAATTGTGAATAGAAGGTCACTCATGATTTGGTTCTCTATTATTGTTGTATAGAAATGCTTGTGATTTTTGCATATTGATTTTGTATCCTGAGACTTTGCCGAAGTTGCTTATCATCTTAAGGAGATTTTGGGTTGAGATAATGGCATTTTCTAAATAATATATAGTTTTTTTCTCCACTTTAGAATGGAGAAAACTGACAAACACTATCTGAGTCAGATAATTAAGAATAATATCGTCAATGATGCTAGTACGCGTTCTTGATATAATGTAATGAAAATGGTACCTTCCTTGTGTTGCTTTTCCCCAAACCCCACTTTAATCATGAGGAAAATATCAGACAAATCTCAATTGAAGAGCATTCTGCAAAATACCTTACCAGTACTTTTCAAGACTGTCAAGCTTATCAAAAACAAGAAAAGTCTGAGAAACTGTTATAGTCAGGAGAAGTCTAAAGAGGCATGATGACTAAATGTAATGTGGCATTCTTATATGGCACTAAAACTAAAAAGAAACATTAGGTGAAAATGACAAAAATGTGAATGAAGTATGGAATTCCATTAAACATAACACATCTAGGTTGGTTAATTGTAACAAATGTACCATACTAATGTAAGATGTGAATAATAGGGGAAACTGGGTGTTTTGTATTTTCCCTAGCAAAATATCCTGAGATGGGAGCTGGTGTTGAGCAGGAACATGTCCACTTCATCCTCTACAATGGGAGAGAAATGAATATGAACAGAGTTTTCCTTTCTTTTTTTTTTCTTGAAGGAGGGCATGGGCAATTCATGCCAGATTAGCCCAATTCATCTCTCTTTCTTTGTGAAGTAGGAGGTCACATCATGTGATGAGAAAGAATGTAAAAATGTTGGGCTGAGGCACTTGAATAAAGTGGTAAAATTTTGGGAAACACAGCAACAGAATGAGAATAAAATTTGCCAGAGGGAATGAAGAAGATGAGTGCGTCACTAGAATTATAATTCTCATATCTGTCATAGCATTGACTCAGTGATTATGTAGTATTCTCTAGGACCTCCAGGTAGATGAACATGAGTGCAGTGCTGGCAAGTTGCAGGACTGACTGCTGGCTGGAAATGTGTAGGGCTAATGTAGCAGAATAAGAGGTAAGGAAGTTGAGATTTTGGATGGGAGACATTTTTAGGAAATCAGCTTGGAGTGGAGATGAAGACCATTAGAGTTGATGAGGTAAAGGAACCAGTGAGTTTAGATAAATAGATCATATGGTTGCTGTAATCTCCTAGGCTGATGCTAGGAATTGGCAAAAAATTATGTTAATGTGGGTGAGAGTTGGCATGGTTTAACTCCATAACTATTTTGTTAAAATTTTCTCAAATTTCTTCAATCTCACTTAAATACAGTAACTAAATCTGCATTGCAAAGCTTTTACTTCTCTTATATTTTAATATACACTTGGCTGCATTTTAGGTGCCATACTCATATTCTAATTTTTCTAGGAATCCAGTAGGATTTAAGGGCTATGATAAAAGATAGTCTTGGCCTTGTGAGGATTTCAGCTAAAATAAAGTAATAAAAAATTCTGGATGATCCATTTTTCTACATATTATACTTTGACAGAGTTATTAGTGAATCCTGGAGTAAAGCACACTCTGTTGGCTCATGTAGAATAAATTCAAAACCTGAGAAATTTAAAATGTTTTATTTCTACACATAGCCTGAGTATAATTAAGGCCATTTCTAGAAATGACAAGATATACAACCGAAACTATTGATTCAGGTTGTTTTATTCCTTATAAGTTGGACCTGGATATGGATTGGTACAATATCTAACAATGCTCCTAAATAGTCAGCAATGCAAGATAGAATACTGAGCTTTAAGATGCAGCACTTGGAGTTGTTGAAGGGTGCAAAAAGGAAACACAAGTTAAGCATGAGTATACCACACAGATGTCTATGATAAGAGTCAGAAAATCTGAACTCTGTGCTCTGATTATTAAATTCCTGCCTGGTCTTGAGTGACACTCAGGGCTGTAGTTCCATGACTCACAAAATAAGAGGATTGAAGAAAGTTGTATCTTAGGTCCTTCCTAACTATGAAATTATATTACTTTTCTATGCCAAAAGCATATATTGCTTGTTTTAAAAATATACTTGAAATGCCTGCATTTAATTTTTTAGGGATCCTTAATGAACCAGTATGTTACAATGATACAGACAAATCAGTGCCATGGTTGTACCAATCTTTATTAGTTGTCAAATCTAATCTAGATTTGCAATTATTTCATTTCATCTCTAAGCTCTTTGTGTTGAGGTAGAAAAATTAAAACAAACTGAACAATGCTAAAACTTTCTGAGGAAGAGATGTTTAAGGGTGTAGGCATGGCTTGGAATTGATTACCTTGTATCCAAATATAGATGTTTGGGGCAGAAAACTACTTTGACCAACTTTGTTTTTTTACCAATAAATAAGGAACTGGAGCCTGAAGGCTCTTTGAGATAACTAAAGTGTCAACTATTTTTTCTTTGTGGATGTGTCCTTTCTACAAGGTTCTGGTTCTGCTCCTGCTTCCAGCAGCAGATCTAGTTTTACATTATGGTTGGGGCATGTGCTAGAAAACATAGCTTTTATCCTGATTCATCTCACTCTGTGAATGGGGGCTTCAATTTGAGAATTTTCTAGCTTTATACCAGAAATGTCATCACTCTCTCACCTTTATTCTTCAAGACTTTAATCTTTTAAGTAAATAAGCAAACTGGTTCCAATATTGAAGCTTGTGACATTTGGCCAGTCACTCATCTCTAAGCTGAGCTGCTTCCTTACCCTCTGTTGCCTTAGCCATGCTATTGCTATCATGTTGAAGGATCTTATTCTTTAGTCCATATTTATTAACCTTCTGGATAAATTCTTTATATAGTGTTTAATCAGCAGCCTTTTGTGAAGTGCAAGTAAATTACAGACCACTTATCTGGGGGCAATCATCTGCCATTTTTCAGAGGAAACCAATTGGATTTCTTTTAAATGATGTTGGCAGAATGGGCCCATACAGGATAGGCTTAATTTAATTGCTCATTTTTGGTTGTTCTTTTATTACAAGCATGAATAGAATTTCTAGACTGTTATATACTTCCTTTTTGCTGATTACTTGATAGTAGTCTGAAAAGCAGGCATTTGGTGAGGGTCAGTCATGAAATAGTGCCTCCTAATTTCTCTCTTTATGGAAAGCACTTGGCAGTTGAATTCCTTGGAAAATCTTTAGACCTCTCCTCTGCTTTACAGGTTACTATGACATTCAACAGAGAAAAGCTTTGTAGCAGTTTTATGGGATGGCAGAGGAAGGAGTCACTTTTATAAAGTAAGAGAGCAGCGAACACTGGCTAAAGCAATCCCTTAATGGAGTTTTATACACTCAGCACCTTTAATACTGAGATATCCAGTAAAATCATTTGCTCCAGTTTTCTGAGTTTATTAGAAAGTTTTGCATTCTGTACTCTAAGAAACTTGATAGAGGCATTAAATATTTGATCAAATTAATCCATATGTGGCTCTTTCTTTCTAGCAGTCTCTGAGTATGTGCTGGGTGACTATATGTGAGGGGCTGCCTGAAGCAATAAATTGTCTGGCCCACTCATTTATTCCTCTGTGCTGAAGATTAGTATTATTTTGGGGACAGATATGGGAAAGTCAAGATCTCCGCTGGAATTTGGGGAAGAATTGTTCTTATATTTT
Source organism: Cebus imitator (assembly GCF_001604975.1). Taxonomy (NCBI): domain Eukaryota; kingdom Metazoa; phylum Chordata; class Mammalia; order Primates; family Cebidae; genus Cebus; species Cebus imitator. Next base: position 2,194,947 of record NW_016107342.1, on the reverse strand, counting down.
TCTAATTTTCTTATAGAGTGATAAAGAATATTTTATATGACTCTCATTTTGGATTAGATCAGTTTGACATTCTGAGAAATACAAAAGTATTATAGCATTTTTACCTTTCAGTACAATAGTGGTAAATATTTTCCTGCACTGTACACCATTCTTAAACAGCTTCTCTTCTGACAAAAAGATGTATCTTGCAGCCCTAAATCAGTCTCTTCCTGATGCTGACTTAATAATGGCATGAAGCCACAATTTTATTAGCTTTGAAATGGAGAAACCCCAAATAATTCATCACAATGTTACAACTTTAATTTCTTTTATTTTGCTTGCAATGGCTGATAGAAAGCAGTCAGATACTCAGGACTGCAGTAAAGCAATCATTTCAACCTGGAATGATTACAGCTCACAATTTAAATATATATGAGCACATCTAGAAATAGTTTTGAAAATTAAGAATCTCTATCTTTTATCCTCTTAGCAAATTTACTGACTACTTTATGTCCTCTTTATTTTCTCCTTCTATTCTACCTTTTGACACTGGCCTTAGGAAGGAAGAATGTAGGCTTTTGTTATTTCAGGAATTAAATTTGGAGACGTCACAAATATTACTTGTGATTACCATGAAATCCACAAGATAAGCTACAGACCTTATGAAATTATCTGAGGAGAGCCCCAGCTTTTTAAATCTTCTTGACTACTAATCCAAATTTCTTTTAGATCTGGACATGGTAACTTAGGATGCTTTTCTTGATTGTCTTAACCAATGGCTGACTGGAAATATTGATTAATGCTCCTCCACTATTTTGCATGTTGGGTGTTTTTCTTCCTCTCTAAGCTCCTTCTTCGGTTTTAATTGTGTTTTAGCTTTTTCACCTCTAGCTAATGGAGATACTCCCAGGAATGCAGGCCGATTACATAGACGCTGGAATGGTGCCAGCAGATGCATTAGGTTTCTTCTCTCACCCCAAACCAATTGTCTTGAGTTTTCAAATGAGAATTCTGAAATTTGAACTCAGTTTAAAAAATAGAGCCAAATTAGCTGTAGAGTATAGAGAGTTTGCATCTTTCTTGTTTTCTCATATCTGTCCTTTTCTGGGGAGAGTTTACAGATGGTAAAGTGATATGCTACTGATGTCAGTATGGAACAGAATTCTTATTTAAACACGATCAAAGTCATGTTGTTTAAAGATTTTGCACTGCCTTTGCATTTTATTCTTAAGAGTAAAATTTAAAAGTTTAATACAATTTATAGAAAGTTTAATAGACATCCGAGTAGACTATTATTTTATAATAAATATATATATACTCATAGTAGCATAGATATCCTTCAGTTAACAGAATAGGGTTTTCAAAAGTTGTCTTGTGAAATAACACAAACCCATAATTTGTCAGCTGTTACTTTTATTATTTTTTCTTATTTAAATTCTTCTCTTATCGAAGGAACCACAGAGTTGGTTCATAACTAGGATTCTTTAGCAATTTAAATATAGCCATTTTTCTTTGGTTATAATTTTCTTAAATTTCAAAATAGTATATTTTTCCTAGATGGGGATAAAAGAAAATTTACCTCTTCTTTATGCAAACGTCCCACTATGAAGGAGATTTTTTAATTTAGTGGTCAAATTAGATTGGTTTCAACATTTGTACTTGTAATCCTTGAGGGCCTGACCCCTGGAGACGTTCTCATCTCCCGATTGCATACGCCCTGCTATTTTTTGTGGTGCTGAGTGGCAGTTTTCAACTGCTGCAAAAAGAAATGTCAAATGTGCACTGACCCTTGTCAAGGCTCAGGAAGGATTTCAAAATAACATTAACCTTTCTTTCCAAGTTGAGCACCTGTTTTGTTTCTGTTTTGTTTTCAAATCAATTTCTGTGCAACACAAATGAGTACTTTGATATGTTCAGGAATGAATAGATTTTAATAAAATAATCTGTGGTAAAGACATAGAAAATGATATCCATCATTCATAGCACTGAGAATGTGTTGCAAGGTCACAAAACCTAAACCTTAAATTCACATTTGCATAAAGCAAGCTATTTAAAAACGATATATTCTCTGATATTTTATAAATCCTTGGAGCTTGCTGAGAGACAGGTTAATTGTCATTGTCATGTGGTACCTTCTAGGTGAAAGTGTTTCATTTCTATCATTACCTGGGTAGAAATGCTAATAACGTGAGTTTGCTTTTTTATTTATAGCCCTCTTCTCTTAGAACACACTCAGTACAGTGAAAGTCTAGTTATAATTTAAGACCTTACTATAATTTCAGAGAATCTTAATCTATCCACTCTCCTGTAAGGAAATTCATTGATCTCTGCAGTGAGTTGTATATTGGAAAAGTGACAATGCTCATAGTCCTCAGCTCACTGGTGACTCTTTCTGAGATGCTGGAGATAGATCTGAAGGTGATATATGAGAGGATTGGCTGGCAGGTTCTCAATATTTGGAGTGTGGCTCCCCCACTAAACGCTCTTAATCTGCTACACCAACAGAACATTGTATTTCCTGGCAGCACTGGCCAGCTACCCTATGTTGAGGAGGCTCATTCTGAACCAGTGGCTCCAGGAGACTCTTCTCAACTCAAGTTCTCACCAGCTTAGTGCTGTAGTTCACAGTGGTCTCTTTTACCAGTTGGGATCCCAGGGCTGCTCACATCTACTATGTCTTTTTGAAGAAGATGTGTATAAAATCCTTTCCTTTGTGACTCCAACAGGTCACCTGTATCCCTTAACCTGCAGAATAGTTTCTGGATAGTGCATAGTCAGCACTAATCAGAAATCAGAAACCGTGGCTCTCACTATATCTGGCCTGCAAATACATTTTTGTTTGGCTTATAAAGTGTGAAATATTTTTGAATTAGTTTACAAGATTTAAAAGTTAGAAGCTTCTACATTAAAACCTTAAAATCTAAAATCATTTTCCCTTCCTTGAAAAATAAAAATCCTTGCAAAATCAGAGGATGGCATGGTTCCTACATGGTCACCATATTTCACTGGTGAATTGCTTCCTTTACACAGGTCATATTCTCTCCAGTCTTCTACAAATCCCATACTTCTTAGGATTCTACTTGTGTTAATAGTTTTTATTTCTATAGACATCCACATCTATGTGGAACTTCTGCCTAAAACTCTATTTTTCTAGAGGATAGTTCATAGACTGTCAGCCTGTGGACCCATTCATGTCCTTGGAGCTATTTTCAGTATAATGAGACCTTAAATTTTTTAAAAAATCTGCTTTTAGTTCAATAGTATCTACTTATCCATCTATGACATTATGTGAATTATGCCTTTAATATAAACCTACTATTCCTGAACTACTTTAATTCCTAAACTCCTTTTTATATATGAGCCAATGTAAAAAGAACACAGACAGACCTGCCTGTAAATAATATATTTACATTAAATGGAGGCCAAATGCTATATAATAGTCTCTGCACGAGGCTTCATAATAACTAACTTAATCTGAAAGAGAAGATGGCAGAAACGAATTATCACATGACATTAGGTTTGTAGCAGGTCCTAGGAACACCTGCCCAGAAGCAGTCAATGCCATGTTCACATTGAGGGCAGAAATTTATTTCCAGCAAAGCAACATTTACTGTCATATTATATTAATTTTGCTAACTAGAATTATATTTGCATGTAGTTTCTATTTAACTTATGCATTTAGTTGGGTTTTATGGATATTTAAGAATAGTTACAAAGATGCATAAAATAAGCTTATAACTAATTTCATGTTAGTGCAATTTAAAAGTCACTTAATTTAAACCATGATTTGGGGAAATAAACACTTTTATTTTAAAAAGAGTTCATTGAATTTGAGAATTCAACAAACCTCTGCTTTGATATCATTGATTAAATTGGCTTCTCTTTATGTAGCATTACATAGCATGATTTTGTTTGCTTGATTTGAGAAGGGGTTGCATTCCATGCATTTGGGTCTTTACCCTGAAGCCCAGTTCAGGAGGGAAGCACTAGCTGCAGAACAGACCTGAGTTTGAACAAAGACAGCCATGAGAGAGTATGGATGAAGGCTGAATCTTGGGACTTGGGAGAAAGCCACAGAAGTCATGATCAAAACTGGGGCTGCAGAGTTGAATTTAGGATTTAGGCCATATGAAAGACAATCAGTGAGAACAGGGCCTTGGTATCCTGGGCAGTCATTTGGAACTCTAGCTGGTCCCACCTTTATAGGTGTGAGAAGAATGCCATGTCACTGAAGTAAACTGGCTAAAAAATACTGGAGATCAGCAGACTGACACAATGATGTTAGCAGATTCTTCAATGGAAATTCTTCTCAGGGACTGATTTAAATCTCCAAGAATTACATTAGTAAGCATCTCAAGGGAATACCATAATATCATCTATATAAGGATTTTTTTTCATCTGTTTACCTCCAAAGCATGGGTCTACTGAGCCTCATGTATTACACGTACTCTTATATTTTCTTAAGGAGAGCCTTAGTGAGCTTTATAAGTAGAACGCAGCATATTGTCCTGAGGTCACTTGATTCTCTTTACATCTAAGTTTGAAAGGTCATTGGACCACAAAATAATCCTGACTATCTCATAATTGTCTGAGCCAGGCATATAGGGCTAAATTTCAATACAGGCATATGCCATTTTATTGTACTTTGTAGATGATGCATTTTTAAACAAATTGAAGATGTATGGCAACCCTGTGACAAGGAAGTCTATTGGCACCATTTATTTAACAGCATGTGCTTACTTTGTGTCTCTGGGTCACATTTTGGTAAATTTAGCAATATTTCAAACTTTTTTGTTATTATATGATATTATATGCTATGGTGATCTGTTATCAGTGATCTCTGATGTTACTATCATAATTGTTTGGGGCAAAATAAGCTGCACACATATAGGTTGGGAAAATTAGTTAATAAATATGTGTTTAGACTGATCCATTAACAACAGGCAGTTGCTGTCTGTCTCTCCCTCTCCTTAGGCCACTCTGTTCCAAGACACGACAATATTGAAATGAAGTCAATTGCTAACTATACAATGGCCTCTAAGTGTACTTGGTGGGCCAGTTCTGGTTTCTTACTATGCTGCACAAAAGAATTTGAGAGTGAGTCCACAGTAAAAGTAAGCAAGAAAGTTTATTGCAAAGCAAAAATACACTCTGATGGTTGCTCAGATTGGGATGCACAAAGGTGAGACAGTACCAACTGACACTTGGGAAACCCTCTTTATGGGATTCTTACATGATTCTTCATGAAGGGATGGGAAGAGATGCCACTATTTAGCATGTTCTGGTTGGTCTGCTGGTGGCGCCTGTGCTGTGGTTGTATATGCTAGTGCATATATTGCATGTCTCATTGACATTTTAAATCTTCACCCAGGGGAATCTATTTTACTATGATAGCGAGCATAGGTCAGCCCAAGGTAACTAATCATAAGGTTGTGCACTTATGTGAATCTGGGGATTTTCCCTTCTGATCTTCTACCTCCTTGCTAAAGGATGGTCTAACCATGATCCCAGGATGTGGTTTGTGCACTGTCAGGTGGTTTGTTCTCTTCATCTGTTTAGCAAGTTTATTCCCCTTTAAGGGAGGCTGTGACCACCTTATCTAAACTGCCTCATAAGTACTCAAGTGAAAGGAAGAGGCATGTATCTCTAACTTTAAATCACAAGCTAGAAGTGATTAAGCTTAATGAAAAAGCATGTTCAAAGCTGAGATAGGCTAAAAGCTAGGTCTGTTATGCCAAACAGTCAAGTTGTGAATGCAAAGGAAAAGCTCTTGTAGAAAATGAAAAGTGCTACTTTAGTGAGCACATAAATGACAAGGAAGTGAAGCCACTTTATTGCTGATAGGGAGGAAGTTTTTGTGGTCTGGGTTGAAGATCAAACCAGCCACAAAATTCCCTTAAACCAAAACCTAATCTAGGATAAGGCCCCTAACTCTCTTCAATTCTGTGAAGGCTGAGAGAAGCGAGGAACCTGCAGAAGAAAAGTTTGAAGCTAACAGAGGTTAGTGCATGAGGTTAAGGAAAGAGAACATCTCTATAACATAAGAGTGCAAGGTGAAGTAGCAAGTACTGATATAGAAGCTGTGGCAAGTGATCCAGAAGACCTAGCTAAGATTATTGCATTATGCTAAATCTATTCTCCTTGTGCTCTATTAATGGAGAAACAAGGCCTGTTATGTCAGCACATATGTTTACGGTATGGTTTGCTGAATATTTTAAGCTGACTGTTGAGAACTACTGCTTAGAAAAAAATTATTCATTTAAGAATATTACTGATCATCGACAATGTTTCTGGTCACCCAAGAGCTCTGATGGAGATGCACAAGGAGATCAATGTTATTTTCATGTCTGCTAAAACAACATTTATTCTGCAGCCCATAGATCAAGGAGTAATTGTTACTTTCAAGTCTTATTTAAGAAATACATTTCATGAGGCTATAGATATAATTCCTCTGATGTATCTGAGCAAAGTAAATTGAAATTTTTCTGGAAAGGATTAACCATTCCAGATGCCATTAAGAATATTTATGATTCATGGCAAGGAGTCAAGTATCACCATTAATAGGATTTTGGAATGTTAGTTCCAACACTTACTGAAAACTTCGAGAATTTCAGTACTTCAATGGAGGAAGTAACTGCAATTGTGGTGGGAATAGCAAAAGAACTAGAATTAGAAGTGGAGCCTGAGGTTGTAACTGAATTTCTGTAATCTCATGGTCAAATCTGAACTGATGAGGTGTTGCTTCTTATGGATGAGCAAAGAAAATACATTTTTTTCTCTTAAAAAGTTTTGTGGATACATAGTAGCTATGTATTTATGAGGTACATGAGATATTTGATACAGGCATACAATGTGTAATAATTACATCAGGATAGATGGGGTATTCGTCACCTCAAGCATGTATTCTTTCTTTGTATTACAAATAATCCAATTATTTCTTTTAGTTATTTAAAAATACAGAATAAATTATTGTTGCCTTCCAAGTCTTGGCTATTGTAAATAGTGCTGCAACCAACATGGGAATCCAGATATCTCTTCAATATACTAATTTCCTTTCTTTTGAGTATTTATCTAGCATTGGGATTACTGGATAATATGGTATTTCTATTTTTAGTTTTTTGAGAAACCTCAAAACTGTTCTCCGTAGTGATTGTACTAATTTACATTCCTACCACCAGTGTATGACAATTCCCTCTTCTACACAATCTTGCCAGAGTTTGTTATGGTCTGTTTATTGAATAAAAGCCATTTTAACTGAGGTGAGATGATGTCTCATTGTAGTGTTGATTTGCATTCCTCTGATGACCGGTGATATTGAGCACCTTTTGATATACTTGTTTGCCATTTGCATGTCTATTTTTTTTTTTTTTTTTGAGAAATGTCTATTCAGGTCTGTTGCTCATTTTTAAATCTGATTATTAATTTTTTTCTTATGAGTTGTTTGAGCTCCTTTTGTATTCTGGTTATTAATCCTTTGTTAGATGAGTAATTTGTGAATGTTTTCTCTAATTCTATGGGTTGTTCTCCTCACTTTTTTTGATTGTTTATTTACTGTGCAGAAGCTTTTTAACTTGATGTGATCCCATTTGTCCATTTTTGCTTTGTTTGCCTGTGTTTGTGTGGTATTACTGAAAAATATTCACCCAGTCAAGTATCCTGGACAGTTTCCACAATGTTTTCTATATGAATTTTATAGTTTGATGTCTTAGATGTAAGTATTTAATCAATTTTGATTTGAGTTTTATATATGACAAGAGATAAGGGTATTCTGCATATGGATATCTGGTTTTTCCAGCTTTTTTTATTGAAGAAACTGTCTTTTCCCCAGTGTATTGTTCCTGGCACCGTTATTGAAAATGAGTTCACTGTAGATGTGTAGATTTCTATGTGGATACTCTATTCAGCTCCATTAGTCTATGTGTCTATTTTTATGCCAGTATCATGCTGTTTTGGTTACTATAGTTTACTATAGATTTGTAGTATAATTTGAAGTCAGTTGATGTGGTTCCTCCAGTTTTAGTCTTTTTGCTCCGAATGCTTTTGGCTATTCTGAGTCATTTGTGATTCCATATAAATCTTAAGATTGCTTTTTCGATTGCTGTGAAGAAGCAATTTCATTTGTACTTTGACAGGGATTGTGTTGAATCTGTAGACTGCTTTGAGTAGTATGAATAGTTTAACAATATTGATTCTTCCAATCCATGAACATGGAATATCTTTCCTTTTTTTTTTTTTTTTAGTGTCCTCTTCAATTTCCTGCATCAATGTTTTATAGTTTTCCTCGTAGAGATCTTTCACTTTGGCAACTATATTCCTAGATATTTTATTTTAGTTGTAGCTATTGTAAATAGGATTACTTTCTTAATTTCTTTTTAAGATTTTTCACTCTTGGCATATAAAAATGCTACATATTTTTGCATGATGATTTTGTGTATTGCAACTTTACTGAATTTATTTATCAATTCTAATAGTTTTTTGTTGTTGTTGTTGGAGTTTTTGGGATTTTTCCAGATATAAGAATACATCATCTGCAGACAAGGATAATTTGCTATCTTCCTTTCCAATTTGAATGCCCTTTATTTCTTTCAGTAGTCTCATTGCTCTAGCTAGGACTTTCAGGAAAATATTAAATAACAGTGGTAAAACTGGGCATTGTTATCTTGTTCAAGGTCTTACAGAAAAAGTTTTCAGTTTTTGCCCATTTAGTATGATATTAGCTATGGGTCTGTTTCATATGACTTTTATTGTGTAGAGGTATGGTCTTTCTGTTTTTTGTATTTTGAATGTTTTTAATATGAAGGGGTGCTGATTTTTATCAAATGCTTTTTCAGCATCAGCTGAAATAATCTTGTGATTTTTGTCCTTCATTTTGTTCATATGATGTATCACTTTGATTTGTATACGTTGAACTATTCTTGTATTCCTGGGATAACTCTTAGTTATGATGAATTATCTTTTTAATGTATTGTTAAATTTAGTTTGCTAGTATTTTGAGGATGTTTGCATCAGGGTTCATCAAAAATATTGGCCTACAGTTTTCTTTTTTTGATGTGTCTTTGTCTGGTTTGGTATTAGGCTAATAGAGGCCTCATAGAATGAGTTTGGAAGTATCTCCTCCTCTATTTTTCAGAATAGTTTGAATAGTTCTGATATTTGTTCTCTTTTGTTATTATTATACTTTAAGTTCTCGGTTACATGTGCAGAATGTGCAGGTTTGTTACATAGGTATACATGCGCCATGGTGGTTTGCTGCATAAATGTTCAGTAAATATCAGCAGTGAAGCCATCAGGTCCCAGGCTTTTCTTTACTGGGAGACTTTGTATTACAGCTTCAATCTCATTACTTATTACTGATCTGTTCAGGTTTCGGACTTCTTCCTGGACTTCAGTCTTGGTAGGTTGGATATCTAGCAACCATTTATCCATTTCTTCTAGGTTTTCCAATTAATTGGCATATAGCTGCTTATCTTAGCCTCTAATAGTCCTTTAAACTTCCATGTTATCAGTTGTAATGTTTCCTCTTTCATCTCTGATTTTATTTGGATCTTCTCTCTTTCTTTTCTTATTTCAGTGGGCTAAAGATTAATCAGTTTTTTTCAAATCAACTTTTGAGACTGATTTGCGTAATAATAAAATTCCAGTCTCCCACACAGCTGGCTCTGTGTGAATTACTCTTTCTCTATTGCAATTCCCCTGTCTTAATAAATCAGCTTTGTCTAGGTGGTGGGCAAGATGAACCCATTTGGTGGTTACAAATTTGGTTGCTCATTCAGGACTGCTCTTGTGGCTACCTGCCTGTGGTTCAGTAGCCTCCTCTAGTGATGGATCAGAGGCCAGTGGAAGCATTCACTTCATACTGTTGGACTAAGGGCTGACTCTGAAACTGTCTCTTACTGGAGAGGTGCTGCCAACCCAATATGCATGGATTTAAGTGTGATAGAGAAATAGTCCTGGGGAGACATCTCATAACTGTAATCCTATCACAGGGTGTTTGTAGCTCTATGGCGAGGTTTATGTAATTGCAGCCCTATCACAGTGTGTCTGTCTGTAGCCTGGTCATAGAGTATCTGTCTGTAATCCAGTCATGGGATGTCTGTAACTGTAGCCCCATTATAAAGTGAGTCTGTAATGAGTATCCTAGGTTCTGCTAATGCCTTATTCCTTCTCCTGATTGGTTCGGGTCCTTAGGGAATCTTGGTTTTAATGTAGCCCCATGGTGAAGTGTCTGTCTGCAGCCCATTGAGGAGTATCTCAGTTCATATCCTTCAAGGGTTTCAGTTGGCTCTCCCTAATTAGTAAGAAGAGTCTTGATTCAGGAGACTTCTCCTCAATCAGGAAGATTTCAGGGAGATTTTCCAGATAGATAATAGGAAGATAGTTTGAAAGGAATACTCTTGAAATGCTTGGTTAGGGATCTTGATTTGGAAGGGCTTCTATCTATCTTGTCTTTGTGTGTGTTTGTATATGTGGAGGGGATCTCAGAAGGAATTGCTGACCAAAGTCCAGCAGGCCTGACTCAGAAAACCCTCCTAATTTGTTTCACTCTTTGTCTTGCCCAGAGACCACCCATTGAATTACCAGTTGGAGGTCATCCCTCCCCACATGGAGTGGATCAAAAACAGCAGGGATCAATGGGAGAAAGTTTGAGCCTTGCCAAGTCAATATTGGGTGCTAAACAAGATGACTAGTGTCTGTTTTGTTATGGGTATTTTGCTTTGGCTGGAATGGAAAATGTTAATTTGGTTCCCCTTGCAGCTTTGGGCAGTATCTTGCAAAACTGAGAAATTTTGCCTTTATTTCCATAAAACAGGAAAGGATGATTTTCTTTATTAAGGTGGCTTGACCTCCACAACTATGGCACAGAAAGCAGGGTCCTTCAAAAGCTTCTCCATTTTCCTGGAAGTTGCAGAGAAAGGAGCCTGGAAACCTGGTATGCCTGCAAAATGGGTAAAAATTTCTTACCAGCCAAGTTCTCTCTCTCTCTCTCTCTCTCTCTGTGTGTGTGTGTGTGTGTGTGTGTAAGTGGTAAACATCACTATTTTTCTCTTATGCAAGGGTTTGATTAATTGAAAAAAGTCTTTGTGAGGCTAGTCTTAGGCTATAGCAAATCTGGTACACTATATTGTATGATACCCCCCTCCCCATTACAGAAAGACAAAGTCTAGAATGTGGGTTTAGGACCCCTATAAGCCTGCTTTTCAAGCCAGTTATGAACTTTTCTCTGGGTGCCTGAAACCAATACCAGATAAAATTTCTCCATCTTGTTTCGAGTTCTTAAGAGCTTAACCGTCTGACCATATGGGGATACTTGTCTTGGTTTCACCATCCAGAGGACAGGAATTTGGGGGTTCATGTCATAGCCCTAAAAATTATCTTGAGCAATTAGAAGTCTTTGCAAGCTTGAAACTAGCTGCTCTAGACTTCTGGGAAAAGCAATAGATACTGCTCAGTGCTGTGTAGCTCAGTAGCTAAAACATTATCTTTTGACAATGGTGGCCCACATTTAATTCTCAGCCTCTGGAATGATTCCTTTCTGGTTTATTATTTGTGTAACTTCCATTTACTGCACTTCACACTCATCTTCCCTGTCATGGATACTTCTGATCTCCTGCCGTGAATTTTACTTTCTCTGAACTATGCTTGAGGAGATTCAAAATCAAGGAGGGAGGGAGGGAGGGAGGGAGGGAAGGAAGGAAAGAAGAAAGGAAGGAAGGAAGGAAGGAAGGAAGGAAGGAAGGAAGGAGGGGAGAGGGGGAAGGAGGGAAGGAAGGGAATGAAGGGAGGGAGGAAAGAACTGCTATCTCTTTGAGACACCTTATCCGTCCATGGTTAAGTCATAATCTTAGTTAAAACTTATTATTTCATGTGGGAAGTCACCTGTGGTAGAATTCAAAATCCAGAAATATTGTCTGTCCTGGCTAGAGTCTGGTAATGAGATTTTAGAAACTTTTAAAGAGACCTCTATAGTTGAAATGCGCTTCATTAAAACCAGATATCCAAGCTATATGTATTTAAAAGACCTTAATTTTTTTCCTCTTGTTGAATCGTGTTTTTCTGAAAAGAAGTTTTTCTTCTCAGTCAGCTGAGTTGTTTTTCTCCATTTTATCTCTTGCCGCTGTTGATGCCCACATGGGAGAACCTAAGATAATTACTAACAACCTTGGACACCCGGGGAAAAACAGAGGTGGCACCATAGACCCCATTCTGGGAAAAACATTTTTCCTCATGAAACCCCAGGAATTGAAAGAAAATAAATCCATCTGAAAATCTAAGGCTCTGTTCTGTTTTGCACTGTGTTAGCTGATGGTTTTGATTTTGGGATGGTCAAAAACTACTTTGCATTATGGGAGAGCATTTAGCCTTGGTGTAAAATAACTAGGTAGGAAATATACTTTAAGGGATGGCTAATATCAGTTATGGAGGTGTAATTGACTCTTCACATGCTTGGGTCAGAGTAGCATGCTCTTGGTCACCTGGACGATATACAAATATCCCCATTTTCCACTGACAGGTGAGACTCCCAGGGGTGATGAGCTGATTACAAAATGGGCTGATTGGCTTTGGATTCCCTTGCAATGGAATGCATGGTAGAAGCACTGCACTATCTTCTCCCATAGGTTTTCCCTCCTTTTGGGGGATTCAGGATCCAATATAAAATAGCACCGTTAATTCTGGGGATCTGTTTTTGCCTTCCAGCTGTGTCTGCTTATTAGGCCCTAAAAACTGCAAGCTTTCCTGGCCCTGTTTCTCCAAGGGCTCCACCCTGAAGCCAGTAATCCAATTAAGAAACTGGCAAATGAAGTCTTACAACTACTGGATCTTCTGTCTGTCTGTCTGTGTATGTTGTGTGTTTGATGTTTATATATGAAAGAGCTCTGATCAATTGGCTTAGAAAAATAAGTGCTTGAATCATATTTTATGAAAAAAATAGAAACTTTAATGCCTTTTTGTTCATGTGACTTTAGTAATCTTTTGGGTATAAAGACAGTTTTAAAGATTGGTAAAATAAAAATCTCTTCAAAATTTAGACATTTGGTCTAAATTAAGGTCAGATATTGATTTGCTAAATGCTCTAAAGTCATAAACTGCTTCTTTGACTTTTCAAATTTGTTCAAATATGTTCAATTTACCTATTTTGGAACATTAGATTCTAGATGTGGCCTGGGGACATGTCGAGTTAGCCATGCCCCTAGCTATGCTGAAAGCAGTCAAACTTTATTTCTCAGTTTTGTCTGATATTCTAGGCCCCACACCTGGTATATAATTAAAATTGTTTACTTAGCAGGTTTTTCACCAAAAATAAAAGTCACTAAGAATAAACATTGTAACATGTAATTCAGACTACTGGAAAAACAGGTTTAACATAGAAGGCGTATAAAGAAAGTAGAATGTGTTTTTGCGAATAGGTTATAAGAATGCATGGGAATGTAGTTTTTGCCTAGTTTAGAGAGTGAGAGGATGGCTGTAAGTTAAAGTTGAAGGTTTAGGCAAGTTGAAAAGGGCTTGTGAAGGGTTGATTTTGCAAAGGGTGTTCTGTGGGTATCAGCAAGTTGGATAAGATTTGAAGGGAATTATTTCATTTCTTTCCATAGGTTGAACATTAAAATGAAAGCACACTGATGTAGGGTGAGAATGTGGGCTCATGTATCCAGTTAACAGGGTTTTCTTTTCTTAGAAAACTGATCTGCTGTTTAGTGGAAAATTGTATATGGTTCTAAAGATTTATGAAAATCTTACATTATGATCAAATGAATTAAAACTGGATAGATTTATAAAAATTTATTAAAAACTAGCATTATTATTAAAGATGCACTAATGGAAATATGAAATTTGGTTTTCCCTTTTGAAAAAGATTTTTATATACTATTGAGAGAGAATGAGAACATTTTGCTTTTTCAGTAAACTACAAAAAAAGTTGGGGAGAAGGGAAAAAGAAGAGATAGATTCAGTTGGTCTCATGCTGCCTTAATTGGGTCTTGTTTGGAAAGCTGTCTCCTCTATCCAAGTAAAGAGTTTTCTTTTTTAAAAATTTGGAGTTATCATTTTGTTCAAATGAATGACTTATGATGACCTGGGATTCTATTTTGTGATATCCAGTGTTTTAAAACTTTGATATTTGACAAACTTCCCCAAATCAAATTACAAATTATGTTTCTGAAGAGGGACCAAGATGGCTGAATAGAAACAGCTCTTGTCTGCAGCTCCCATTGACACCAATGCAGAAAGTGGGTGATTTTTGCATTTCCAACTGAGGTACAAAGTTCATCACATTGGGACTGGTTAATCAGTGGGTGCAACCCACAGAGAGTGAGCAGAAGAAATGTGGGGTATCACTTCACCTGGGAAGTGCCAGGAGCTGGGTGACATCTCTCCCCTAGCCATGGGAAACCATGAGGAACTGTGCTACCCAGCCGGGGTACCATGCTTTTCCCATGGTCTTGATCTGCAGATCAGGAGATTCCCTTGTGAGCCTATGCCACCACCCTGGGTTTCAAGCACAAAACTGGGCAGCTGTTTGGGCAGGCACTGAGTTAGCTGCAAGAGTTTTTATTTCGTACCCCAGTGGCAGTGAGACAGAACTGTTCACTTACCTGGAAAGCGGGCTGAAGCCAGGGAGTCAAGTGGTCTCTCTCAGTAGGTCTCATTCCCATGGAGACCAGAAAGCTAAGAGCCACTGGCTTGAAATTCTCACTGCCGGCACAGCAGTCTGGAGTCTACCTGGGATGAATGAGCTTCGTAGGGGGAGGTAAATCCACCATTCCTGAGGCTTTAGTAGGCTGTTTTCCACTGGCAGTGCTAAGGAGACTGAGAGGTCTGGACTGAGCAGAATTCATTACAGCACAGCAAAGTGGCTGTGGCCAGACTGCTTATCTAGATTTCTCCTCACTGGGTAGGGCATCTCTGAAGGAAATGCATGAGGCCCAGTCAGGGGCATACAGATAAAGCTCTCATCTCCCTGGGACAGAGAACCTGGGGAAAAGAGCAGCTGTGGGCACAGCTTCCATGGACTTAATTTTTCCTGCCTGCTGCCTCTGAAGAGAGCAGCTGATCCTGACAAGGGGATTCTCCCAGCACAGCACACCAGCTTTGCTAAGGGACAGACTGCTCCTCAAATGGGTCCCTGACCACCATGCCTGCTAACTGGGAGAGGCCTCCCAAAAGGAGTCAACAGATATTTCATACAGGAAAGCTCTGACTGGCATCAGGCTGGTGCCCCTCTGGCACAAAGCTCTTAGAGGAAGAAGCAGGCAGCAATGTTTGCTGTTCTGCAGCCTCCACTGGTGATATCCAGAATGGGGTCTGGAGTGGACCTCCAGCAAAATACAGCAGACCTGAAGCAAAGGGGCCTGTTAGAAGAAAAACTAACAAACAGAATGCAACAACAACAATATCAACAAATAAGATCCCTCCACACACAAAAACACTATCCAAGGCTTATCAGCCTCAACGAGAAAGGGTAGATAAATCCATGAAGATGAGGAAAAACCAGTGCAAACATGCTGAAAATCCCCCAAATAAGAATGCCTCTTCTCATCTAAATGAGCACAACTCCTCTCTAGTAAGGGCACAAAACTGGGTGGAGAACGAGACTGATGAATTGTCAGGAGTAGGCTTCAGAAGGTGGGTAATAACAAACTCTTCTGAGTAAAAAGAGCATGTTCTAACCCAATGCAAGGAGGCTAAGAACCTTGACACAAGGTTACAGGAACTGCCAGCTAGAATAACCAGTTTAGAGAGAAACATAAATGACCTGATGGAGCTGAAAAACACAGAACAAGAACTTTGTGAAGCATACACAAGTATCAATAGCTGAATCAGTCAAACACAAGAAAGGATATCAGAGATTGGTGATCACCTTGCTGAAATGAGGTGTGAAGACAAGATTAGAGAAAAAAGAAGAAAGAAAAAAGCCTCCAAGAAATATGGGACTATGTGAAAATACCAAACCTACAATTGATTGGTATACCTGAAAGTGACCAGGAGAATGGAACAAAGTTGGAAAACACACTTCAGAATATTATCTAAGAGAACTTCCCCAACCTTGCAAAACAGTACAACATTCAAATTCAGGAAAAACAGAGAATACTACTAAGATACTCCTCAAAGAGATCAACCCCAAGACACTTGGTCATCAGACTCTGCAAAGGTGGAAAAAACAACAAAATTTTAAACATAGCCAGAGAGAAAAGTCAGCTCACCTACAAAGGAAGTCAATCAGACTAACAGCAGATCTCTCTGCAGAAACCCCACAAGTGAGAAAAGAGTGGTGTCAATATTCAACATTGTTAAAGAAAAGAATTTTCAACCCAGAATTTTATATCTAGTCAAACTAAGCTTCAAAAGTGAAGGAGAAATAAAACACTTTACAATTTTGTGACCACCAGGCCTGCCTTACTCCTGAAAGAAGCAGTAAATATGAAAAGGAAAACCTGTACCAGCCACTGAAAAAAACACACCAAAATATAAAGACCAATGACTATAAAGAAACTGCATCAGCTAATGTGCAAAATAACAAGCTAACATCATGATGACAAGATCAAATTCACACATAACAATGTTAACCTTATGTGCAAATGGGCTAACTGCCCCAATTAAAAGGCACAGACTAGCCAATTCGAAAGAGTCAAGTGCAAAATTGGATAGAGTCAAGTGCATCTCATGTGCAAAGACACACGTAAGCTCAAAATAAAGGGATGGGAAAATATTTACCAAGCAAATAGAAAGAAAAAAATGCAGGGTTACAATCCTAGTCTCTGATAAAATAGGCTTTAAATCAACAAAGATCAAAAAGGACAAAGAAGGGCATTACATAATGGTAAAGGGATCAATGCAACAAGAAGAGCTAACTATCTTAGATAATATGCACCCAATAAAGAAGCATCCAGATTCATAAAAAAAAAAAAAAAGTTCTTAGAGACTTACAAAGAGACTTAGATTCTCATACAATAATAGTGGAAAACTTTAACACCCCACTGTTAACATTAGGCAGATAAACAAAACAGAAAATTAACGAAGATTTTTTCAGGATTTGAACTCAATTCTGGATCAAGTTCATCTAATAGACATCTACAGAACTATCCACCTCAAATCAACAGAGTATACATTGTTCTCAGTGCCATTTGGCAATTACTCTAAAATCTACCATATAATTGGAAGTAAAACATTCCTCAGCAAATGAAAAAGAATGGAAATCATAACTAACAGTCCCTCAGACCACAGTGCAATCAAATTAGAACTCAGGATTAAGAAACTCACTCAAAACTGCACAACTACATGGAAATTGAGCAACCTGCTGCTGAATGCCTCCTGGATAAATACAAAATTAAGGCAGAAATCAAGAAGTTCTTTGAACCAATGAGAACAAACAAATAACATATCAAAATCTCTGGGACGCAGCTAAATCAGCATTAAGAGGGAAACTTATAGCACTGAATGCCCATATCAGAAGCTAGAAAGACCTCGAATAGATACCCTAACATCACATTAATATAGCCAGAGAAGCCGGAACAAACACACTCAAAAGCTAGCAGAAGGCAAAAAAATGACTAAGATCAGAGCAAAAATGAAGGAGATAGAGACACAAAAAATGTTTCAAAAAAAAATCAATGAATCCAGGAGCATGTTTTTTTGAAAAATTTAACAAAATAGATAGACCAGTGGCTAGACTAATAAAGAGGAAAAAAAGAGAAGAATCAAATAGATACAATAAAAATGATAAAGGAGATATTATCACTGACCTCAAAGAAATACAAACAAGCATCAGAGAATACTATAAACAACTCTACACAACTAAACTAGAAAATCTAGAAGAAATGGATAAATTCCTGGACACAATTCACCCTCCAAAAACTAAGCCAGAAGAAGTTGAATTCCTGAATAGACCAATACTAAGTTCTAAAATGGAGGCAGTAATTAATAGCCTACTAACCAAAGCGAGACCAGAACCAGATGGATTCACAGCAAAATTCTATCAGAGGTACAAAGAGGATCTGGTACCATTACTTCTGGAACTATTCTAAACAATAGAAAAAGGACTCCTCCCTAACTCATTTCGTGAGGCCAGCATCATCCTGATTCCAAAACCTGGCAGAGACACAACAGGAAAAGAAAATTTCAGTCCAATATCCCCGATGAACATCAATGTGAAAATCCTCAATAAAATACTGGCAAAATGAATCCAGCAGCACATCAAAAAACCTATCCCTCATGGTCAACTTGGCTTTATCACTGGGATGCAAGACTGGTTTAACATATACAAATTAATAAATATATTTCATCATATATTATCAGAAAAAAGGACAAAAAACACATGATTATTTTAATAGATGCAGAAAAAGCCTGAGATAAAATTCAACATCCCTTTATGTTAAAAATGCTCAATAAACTAGGTAATGAAGAAACATACCTCAAAATATTAAGAGCCATTTATGACACACCGAGAATAAATATTATACAGAATGGGCAAAATCTGGAAGCATTCCCCTTGAAAACTTGCACAAGAAAAGAATGCCCTTTCTCACCACTCCTATTCAACATAGTATGGAGTTTCTAGCCGGGTAAATCAGGCAAGAGAAAGAAATAAATGGTATTCAAATAGGAACAGAGAAAGTTAAATAGTCTCTGATCACAGATGACATAATTCTATATCCAGAAAACCCCAACATCTCAGCCCAAAAGCTCCTTAAGCTGATAAGCAACATTAGCAAAGTCTCGGAATATAAAATCAATGTATAAAAACTATAAGCATTCCTCAACAATAATAGACAAACAGAGAGCCAAATTATGAGTGAACTCCCATTCACATTTGCTACAAAGAAAATAAAATACCTAGGAATACAACTTACAAGGGATTACACAGCAGGGCCTGCCAGGGGGTGGGGAGCAAAGGGTTGAAGAGCAATAGAACAAATACCTAATGCTTGAAGGGCTTAAAACCTAGACAATGGGTAGGTGGGTGCAGCAAACAACCATGGAACATGTATCCCTATGTAACAAACCTACGCATTCTGCACATGTATCCCAAAACTTATAGTAAAATTAAATAAATAAATAAAGTTTCTTTATAACCCATGCTTTTAGATATTAGGTCCTCTAAAGTCCAAAATAACATTGGCTTATTTGATATAAAAATCATACAGAATACATTGCCAAATATGAAATGGTGTTTGACTTTCTGTGGGCTGTATTTACGTAAATGTGTTACTGGTGTATGTTACAAAATTATGGGAAACTCCTATAATTCTAATATGACTTGATATATGTTAACAATAATAATTATAATGGTTATGTTAAATTTTGTGTGCTACAGAGGTAACTAATTTCCTTGTCAATTGTGTCTTTATCTGTGATTGCCCTAAGACTCTTTGTTGTCCATAGACAATTGTCTTGTTTTGTTCCTCTTCAACCGATGGTTTTATAATCAACTATGAAACTCTTTCTGGAGACTGTGACATTAGAATAGAGAACAATTTTCAAATAGAAGACTGAAATAATCTTTTCTGACTTTTCACTGAACAGGTTGCTGATCGTTTTTTGTTTATCAGAGCCAAGAAAGCTTTTTGGAGCTATTTGCAGCTTTTCACAATTGAGTGAGTTGCTCATACAACTATGAGCAAAATTTGGAGCATATTTATTTTTCTTTACCTGTTTTCTCTATAATTTGGAAACTATTTGTGAGCATTCTTAGCTTATGGCAATAGAGTTATTTAGACAAGTGCAATAAAATGTTTTCTTTTGCAATGGGACCAAATTGGAGAAAATGGTTATTTTACAAAGGCTTTGACTGAAATGGTGTGCTTTTCTTTAAGGAATCAAATCAAAATTGACTTATACAGCCAATAAAAGTCCCTTGGGAAAACTGGTCTCATACCTTGTCTACAGTCTCTGTACCAGGTTCCTGACCTGTGGTAAGTAAAGAATGTTACTTTCTAACAGGCCCAGGAGCCCCAAATTATCTTGGGACCTCAAGAAGAGAATTGTCCCAACTTATAGGTATTTGAGGGTAAAAACCCATGGGTGGACTCAGTTTTAAAATGTCAGCCAGGCTCGGTGGCTTATGCCTGCAATCCCAGCACTTTGGGAGGCTGAAGCAAGTGGATCGCGAGGAGAAGAGATCAAGACAATCCTGGCTAACATAGTGAAACCCTGTCTCTACTAAAAATACAAAAATTAGCTGGGCATGCTGGTGCATGCCTGTAGTCCAAGCTACTCGGGAGGCTGATGCAGGAGAATTGCTTGAACCCGGGAGATGCAGGTTGCATTGAGCTGAGATCACGACAGTGCACTCCAGCCTGGTGACAGTGAGACTCTGTCTCAAAAAATATATATATCTATAATAATTTTTAAAAGTCCTATCTGAGATTCCTTATGGAACAGAGTTTCATCAAAGCCATTTTAAAAAGCCTATGTAAAAAATAATTATTGTGCTTTATGCAAATAATCAGTCAAAATGTAATAATACTAAACAAACAAATCAGTCCTATCATAATTAAGTATTAATAAAAATGGTGAGTAGAGAGAGAAAAATTATGTTTCAAAAAACTATAATACACATGTAGTTAGCTGCTTTTGGGTTTTATTTTTTCTGCAGTTTGGACTAAATTCTATATTATTTGTGGGCTACAAGCCCCCAAACTAGTGCTTTCAAATCTTTACTTTTAAAAATTGGAATTGTTCTCCTTACCCTAGTACTCATTATTTACCATATAATACACTGTTCTGTTCCATTAAATGCAGTACTAAAACTGTTGATGACAATACTAATGCCTTTGCCATGCAAGCCTTGGAACCCCAGCCAGTCCTGCATAAGTACACTCAGACAGTTGCAGGGCAGTTCCATTCCTCTCACCTTGAGCTCAACACCTACCCCCACTATGCCCCTGGTCAGCAGGAAAGAGTTAGAGTGTTGTTTGCCCTTTTTAAATCTTCTTTAGCCCACACCTTAAGATTAAGACATTATAAATCCCAAAGGGAGGTATTGAAACTGCCATTGCAAAATTATAACTGAGACAGTGAAAGAGATCTGACCTAAGTAACTCCATCTTGCTTCTAGCTTCCAGCCTGTCCTTGTTCATTCCTGGGCACAGGCTAAACTAATTTTGGGAGGAATTTTATAGTTTATAGTTCAAAAAAAAGATGATAACAGGCCTTTCTCAAGACAAACACCCTTCTTTCCTGGGGACTAGATTGCCTCTGTAGGACTAACAAATTAGCCAAAAGATTAGAAATTATGGTTTGGGAATCATGCAGCTGGAAGCTACAAGATTCTGACCATCCCCAGATTGCTCCTGGGGATAACCTCACTATTGTAAAACCTAAGACCAGTGCTTGAGATATTTTGCAGACCCTGCACTTGATTGATTAACTAGCACCACCCAGATCTATAAACTGGCTCATCTGATCTTATGATCTCCACTCAGGAACTGACTCAATGCAAAAAGACAGCTTTGACTTCTTATGATTTCATCTCTTAACCTGACCAGTCAGCACTCCAAGCTCACTGGCTTCCCCCAACCCCCCAAACTGTCCTTAAAAACTCTGATCCACAAATTATCGGGGGACTGATTTGAGTAATAATAAAGCTCTGGTCTCTTGAAAACAAAACCAAACAAAACAAAGCCCAACTTTTCATTTTTTTGATCTTTTGTATTTTTTATTTTAATTTTATTTATTTTAGCTTTTATCTTTATTGTAGCTTTTCTTCTACAAGTTTTGCATTTGGTTTTCTCTTGCTTTTTTAGTTCTTTAGTATGCACCATCAGGTTGTTTATTTGAAGTTTTTCTGTTTTGATGCAGGTATTTATTGCTATAAACTTTCTTCTTAGAATTGATTTTACTGTATCCCAAGACCGAATTCAAATGTACATTTGAATTGGAGAGAAAGGGTTTTTGTATTAGTTCGTTTTCACAGTGCTATAAGGATACTACCTGAGACTGGGTAATTTATAAGGACAAAAGATTTAACTGACTGAGTTTTGCATGGCTGAAGAGGCTTCAGAAAACTTAAAATCGTAGTGGAAGGCAGAGGAGAAACAAGTAACTTCTTCACAAGGTGGCAGGAAAGAGAGAGAGAGAAATCAAAGGGAGAAGTGCCAATTTTAAGCCATCAGATCTCATGAGAACTCACTCATTATCACGAGAACAGCATGGGGACAATTGTCCCCATGATCCAATCATATTAAAGTAGGGCCCTCACTTGACACGTGGGGATTATAGGGACTGTAATTTGAAATGAGATTTGGATGGGATACAGAGCTAAACCATATTATTCCCTGCTGGTCCCTCCCAAATCTCATGTCATTTTTGCATTTCAAAACCAATCATGCCTTCCCAACAGTCCCCCAAGCCTTAACTCATTCCAGCATTAACCCAAAAGTCCAAGTCCAAAGTCTCATCTAAGACAAGGCAAGTCCCTTCTGCCTATAAGCCTGTTAAAATCAAATGCAAGTTAATTACTTCTAAGATACAATGGGAGTTCAGGCATGGGGTAAATTTTCTCATTCCAAATGGGAGAAATTGGCCGGAACAAAGGGGCCATAGGCCCCATGCAAGTTTGAAACTAAGTGGGGCAGTCACTAAATATTAAAGCTTCAAAATCTGGTTTGACTCCATGTGTCACATCTAGGTTGTATGGATACAAGAGGTGGGATCCCATGGCTTTAGCAGCTTTGCACCTGTGGCTCTGCAGGGTACAGCCACTGAAGCTGCTTTCACAGGCTGGTGGGTGTTGAGTTACTTTGGCTTTTCCAGAAGACTCTGGATATGAGTGGAGACTCTGTGTGGGGGTTCCAACCCCACATTTTCTCTCTGCATTGCTCTAGTAGAGGTTTTCTATAAGGGCTCCACCCTTGCAGCAGACTTCTGCCTGGACATACAGGTGTTTCCATACATCCTCTGAAATCTTGGTGGAGGCTTCCAAAGTTCAACTCTTGTCTTCTGAGCACCTGCAGGCCCAACACCACCTGGAAGCGACCAAGGATTGGGGCTTGTACCCTCTGAAGCAATAGCCCAAGCTGTATCTTGGCCCCCTTTAGCCATAGCTGGAGCTGGAGTGACTGGAACCCAAGGCACCAAGTCCTGAGGGTGCACAGAGCAGTGGGACCATGATCCAGATGCCTGAAACCATTTTTTCCTCCTAGGTCTCTGGATCTGTGATGGGAGGGACTGCTGTGAAGAGCTCTGATATACCCTGGAGACACTTTTTCCTTGTCTTGGCTATTAACATTCAACTCCTCATTACTTATGAAAATTTCTGCAGCAGGCTTGAATTTCTCCCCAGAAATTCTTTTTTTTTTGTATTGCATCATAAGGCTGCAAATTTTCCAAGCTTTTAGTCTTGCTTCTCTTTTAAACATGAGTTCCAATTTCAGATTATCTCTCACAAGAACAGCATGTGGGAAAATACTCCCATGAATTAATTATCTCCACCTGGTCCCATCCTTCAAACCATACCATTCCACTGCTGACCCTTCCCAAATCTCATGTTCTCACATTTCAAAACATATTCATGTCCTTCCTAACAGTCACCCAAAGTCTTAACTCATTCCAGCACTAGCCTGAAAGTCCAAGTCCAAAGTCCCCTCTGAGACAAAGCAAGTTTCTTCTACCTATAAGCCTGTAAAATCAAAAGCAAATTAGTTACTTTCTAGATACCATTTGGGGGGGAGCTACAGACATTGCGTAAATACACTCATTCCAAACTGGAGAAATTGGCCAAATCAAAGGGGCTACAGGCCCAATACATATCAGAAATCCATTAAGGAAGACATCAAACCTTAAAGCTACAAAATGATCTCCTTTGACTTCATGTCTCACATCCAGGCCAAGCTGATGCAAGAAGTGGGCTCCCATGCTTTTGGGAAGCTCCACCCCTATGGCCTTGCAGGGTACAGCCCACTTCCTGACTGCTTTCTGAGGGGCTGGTATTGAGTGCCTGAGGTTTTTCCAGGCATATGGTGCAAGCTGTCAGTGAATGTACTGTTCTGGGATCTGGAGGACAGTGGCTTTCTTTTCACAGCTCCACTAAGTGGGGACCTGTGTCATGGCTCCAATCTCACGTTTCCTTTCTGCATTGTCCTGGTACAGGTTCTCTATGAGGGCTCCACCCCTGAAGTCAATCCTCTCAAATCATACTGCCATTTTACCAATTAAGTTTATGTAATATTCTAGATATACAGATGCTTGGATATACAGATGTTTTTATACATCTGTATATCTCAGTGAGGTGAGATAGTGCCACTGCACTCCAGCTTAGGTGATAGGGTGAGACCCTGTCTCAATAATAAAAAAAAAAAGCAGCACATACAGATGTTTTCATACATCCTCTGAAATCTAGGTGGAGGTTCTCAAAGGTCAACTCTTGTCTTCTGTGCACCTGCAGGCCCAATACCACCTGAAAGCCACCACAATCTTCAGGGCAGCCTCTCCCATCGCAGGTATAGAGGTCTAGAAAGAATAAATGATTTCATGTGTCTAGCTTATGGCCCTGCTACTCTGTGCTACCTCAGGACATGGTGCCTTGGGTCCCAACCACTCCTGCTCCAACCACTGCTAAAAGTTGCCAAGAGACAGCATAGCATGACCTGATCTTCATCTGAGACCACCTCAATCTGGACTTCATTGTCCTTATTACTATCAACTTTTTGGTCAAAACCATTCAACAAATCTCTAGGAAAGTCTAAACTTTCCCACGTCTTCCTGTCTTCTTCTGAGCCCTCCAACCTGTTCCAACCTCTGCCTGTTACCAGTTTCAAAGTTGCTTCCACATTTTCAGGTTATATTTGTAATAGTACTCTATTCTGCCAGTACCAATTCTCTGTATTAGTCCATTTTCACACTGCTATTAAGATACTACCTGAGATTGGGTAATTTATAAGCAAAAGGATTTTAATTGACTCACAGTCCTTCATGGCTCAGGAGGCCTGAGTAAATGTCCAATTATGGTGGAAGGTGAAGGAGAAGCAATTACCTTCTTTACAAGGTGGCAGGAAAGAGAGACAGTGAAGAGGGAAGAGCCACCTTTAAACCATCAGATTTCTTGAGAACTCACTATCACTATCATAAGAACAGTATGGGGCAACTGCCCCATAATCCAACCACCTATAACCAGATCCCTCCCTTGACACATGTAGATTACAATTCAAGATGATATTTTGGTAGGGATGCAGAGCCAAACCATATCAGTCCTTTATAAGAAGACTTAAGCTAGTTAAACTGCAATGTGTGTCTCTAAAGAAGAACCTTATTTATTAAGAAGATGGTTTCCAAAGATCCATTTTCTAAGATGTAGAATTTAGTTTGGGACAAATTTCTAACTCCTGATGCAGGTAAACTGTAGTAATCTGCAGACCTTCTCTTACTAGGTTTCCAAATAAATGTTCCAATATGCAACATACTTTCTGAGCATGTACTCTGTGTCAGACATTTTAGGTATTAAAGAGTTCATGGCGAGGAAGACAAAACTGCTCCATGTGTGAGCTGTCTACTGCTAGACACTAGATTGAGTTTTTTTAATGCACTAGCTCATTTAATTTCAGGATCAATTATTTGTCCTAGATGTCTGTTAGAGTTTTAGCAACTTGTCTAAGATTATGCAAACTGCAAGTGACAGAGGTCAGATTAAACATAGGCAGCATGACTTCAGTGCCAAGATGCTCATCTCCTATATGTAGTGTCTACCTCTTAGACAAAGCTTTTTTTCGTTTTGGCTCCAAATGCAATTTAAGCTGTAAAAACATATAGTTGTGGCCCATGCCTGTAGTCTCAACACTTTATGAGACCAAGGTGGGTGAATTGCTTGAGACCAAGAGTTTGACACAAGCCTGGGCAACATGGCAAAACCCTGTCTCTATAAGAAATACATAAATTATCCAGGCAGGATGGCATACACCTTGTAGTCCCAGCTACTTGTGAGACTGAGGTGAGAAGATCACTTGAACTTGGGAGGCTGAGGCTACAGTGAGCTGAGACAGTGCCACTGCATTCCAGCTTATGTGATATGGTGAGACCCTGTCTCAATAAAAAAACAAAAACAGAAACATGCAGTGTGATTGTTAAAAAGCAGCACATCAAAAACCTTATCCACCATGATTAAGTTGGCTTCATTCCTAGAATGCAAGGCTGGTTCAACATACACAAATCAATGAATGTAATCCATCACATAAACAGAACCAATGACAAAAACTACGTGACTACCTCATTAGATGCAGAAAAAGCCTTCAATAAAATTCAAGACTTCTTCATGCTAACCCTCTCAATAAACTAGGTATTGATGGAATGTATCTCAAAATAATAAGAGCTATTTATGACAGACCCACAGCCAAAATCATACTGAATGGGCAAAAGCTGGAACCATTCCCTTGAAAACCATCACAAGACAAGGATGCCCTTTCTCACCACTCATACTGAACATAGTATTGGAAGTTCTGGCCAGTGCAATCAGGTAAGAGAAAAAAATAAAGGATATTCAAATAGGAAGTCAAATTGTCTTTGTTTGCAGATGACATGATTGCATATTTACAAAACCCCATCATCTCAACCCCAAATCTCCCTAAGCTAATAAGCAACTTCAGCAAAGTCTCAGGATACAAACTCAGTGTGCAGAAATCACAAGCATTCCTACACACCAATAATGGAAAAACAGAGAGCCAAATCATGAGTGAATTCTCATTCAAAATTGCTACAAAGAAAAAAATACCTAGGAATACAATCTACAAAGGATGTGAAGAATCTCTTCAAAGATACCTACAAACCACTGCTCAAGGAGACAAAAGAGGACAAAAACAAATAGAAAATCATTCCATGTTCATGGATAGGGAGAATCAATATTGTGAAAATGGCCATACTGCTCAAAGTAATTTATAGATTTAATGCTATCTCCATCAAGCCACCATTGACTTTCTTCACAGAGTTAGAAAAATCTACTTTAAATTTCATATGAAACCAAAAACTATCCAGTTTAGCCAAGAAAATGCTAAGAAAAACAACAACAACAACAGCAAAAAAAAGAAAGCAAGTTGGAGGCATCACGCTACCTGACTTCAAAGTATACTACAAAGCTACAGCAACCAAAACAGCATGGTACTGGTACCAAATCAGATATATAGACCAATGGAACAGAAAAGAGGCCTCAGAAATAATGCCACACATCTACAACCATCTAATCTTCGACAAACCTGACAAAAACTAGCAATGGGGTAAGGAGTCCCTATTTAATAAATGGTGATGGGAAAACTGGCTAGCCATATGCAGAAAACTGAAACTGGACCCTGTCCTTACACCTTATATGAAAATTAACTCAAGATAAAGACTTAAACATAAGACCTAAAACCATAAAAACCCTAGAAGAAAACGTAAGCAATACTATTCAGGACCTAGGCATGGGCAAAGACTTCATAACGAAAACACCAAAAGTAATGGCTAAAAACAAACAAACAAACAAACAAAGAGTCAAAATTGACAAATGGGACTTAATTAAAACAATTTTGCTGAGCTTCTGCCCAGCAAAATAAACTATCTCAGAGTGATCAGACAACCTACAGAATGGGAGAAAATTTTTGCAATCTATCCTTCTGACAAAGGGCTAATATCCAGAATCTTAAAGAACTTAAACAAATTTACAAGGAAAAACAACCAACCCCATCACAAGGTGGGCAAAGGGTATCAACAGACATTTCTCAAAAGAAGACATTTATGTGGCCAACAAACATGAAAAAAGCTCATCATCACTGGTCATTATAGAAATGCAAATCAAAACCATATTGAGATACCATCTCACACCAGTTAGAAACGCAATCATTAAAAAGTCAGGAAACAACAGATGCTGGAGAGGATATAGAGAAATAGGAATGCTTTTACCCTATTGCTGGGAGTGTAAATTAGTTCAACCATTGTGGAAAACAGTGTGGTGATTCCTCAAGGATCTAGACCCAGAAATACCATTTGACACAGCAATCCCATTTCTGGGTATATACCCAAAGGATTATAAATCATTCTACTCTAAAGACATATGCACACGTATGTTTATTGCAACACTATTCACAATAGCAAAGACTTGCAATCAACCCAGGTGCCCATCAGTGATAGACTGAATAAAGAAAATGTGGCACAAATACACCATGGAATACTATGCAGCCATAAAAAAAAAGGATGAGTTCATGTCCTTTGCAGGGACATGGATGAAACTGGAAACCATCATTCTCAGCAAACTAACACAGGAACAGAAAACCAAACACTACATGTTCTCACGTATAAGTGGAAGTTGAACAAAGAGAACATCTGGACACAGGGAGGGGAACATCACCAGGGCCTGTCAGGGATTGAGGGGCAAGTGAAGGATAGCATTAGGAGAAATACCTAATGTAAATGATGGGTTGATGGGTGCAGCAAACCACCATGGTACGTGTATACCTATGTAACGAACATGCACATTCTGCACATGTATCCCGGAACTAAAAGTATAACTTAAAAACAAAAAACAAAAAACAAAGCACTGCAAAATGTAAAGGAAAAGAGAAATTAGATCATATGAGGTGAAAGTAACTGATTTGAAGGCCAGTAGGCAAAAAGTATGGTACTGAATTCTGCTTCTTTGTCCTTTGTCTAGAATCATCTTTACGGCTTTAATTAACCTGTCTTCAGAATAATGCTCCTTACCCAGTACTTATAACTTGACAGGATTACAGAGAACGGCCTTTAATGATGGCTGGATTTGTTATCAGTTTAAATTGCCATTTATAGAAGGTAACATAAATGGTGGCCATAGATAATATAATTAATTATGATAATTAAAATGTGTCTGAAGAGTCATGATGTGCGGGGAAATATTTATATATTGTTCAAGATAAACTTTGGGAATTAAAATGGCCTGACTCATGAAGGAATTGCATGGAGGATTATATTAAGCTACTGCTGATTTTCAATGACTGTCACAGGAGGGTGAATTTTTCATTTCGTTGTTTCCACTGGAGAACAATAAAATGTCATATCTTTGACTAAATAATAGTTTATATGTGCATTTCTATATGTTTTTCAGCTTCTTAACTTTGTAAAATATTTGAAACTAAAATTGATCCTTTTGTGTTTCTAATTAGTTGCTGAAATAAATGTCAGAAATATTTTCCTTTTTAGCACAATTTTTTTTTTTATTGTTTATCATCGCAAGCATTCCAGGGAGACTCCTTAGGAAAGTTCAGCAGAGGTGTCTCTGGTAATTGACATAGATGTTGTTCAAATAATTTATAGCTTTCCATTAGTGCCTGCCTGCCAGGGGTTTGTGTCAGTCTGTAAGGAACCATACTAGGTCAGGGCCTCTGTGGTTGTGGTAGTGAAAATCTAGAAATGGGTTCCACCCTTCCTTTGTCCTTCTTGCTCTCTTGTACCACAGTATTTTCTGGTAGCCAACCTCATTTTGCTTCAAACAGGCAGAATGAAACAGAGTGAGTAACTACAAAGGAGAAGGAGATACTTTTAGGAGGGAGTTATGCAGAGAACTGCAGAAAAAAAGAGGAATATGGCTGAAAAGGGTCCCAGGCTGGGACCTCAGTACCTGAAGTCAGTTGACACTGCTGTATATACTGACTTCTCCATATCTTGTAACTGTGAATACAAAATGGCTCTTGGGTGAATCAAAATTTCTGTGTGTAGCAGACTCTGCATTTGGAGTCTCTCCTTCTGTCAAAAGCTCCTGGTTTTCTATGTGGAAATGTATTCTTTTCTGTAATTTTCTTATTATTTGAAATCAGGTTTTTAAATACTAATAGATCACCTACTTCTAGTTGTTTTCAATCTCTTAACCCATTTCCACATCTTGTTACCTTCCGTGCAATTCATTTTGAAGAGCTAGGGTACTGATGATGAAGACTGTCTCACAAATGTGGCCTTTCTTTACACGTCCTGTGGGTGCTACATTGTGGTCAATTAGGCTTAGCATGTTAGTATACTCTTCTATTATTTTTCATTTGATAAATTTTAAATTATCAACTACAAATAAGTCCTTTTTTCTTTTTAAAAAATTATGTGAATACCTGTTAGATGTGAACAAGTCAAATAATGAATAATTTAAAAATCAACATTTCTCTGTACTCCCCACTTCTCCAAACTCAATTCTTCAAAAATAATGCCTGTTAATAGTTTGGTGTATATTTTTCAGATTTTTGTAATATAGAAACACACATTGAGTTTAGTGTGTTTTAAAAAATTTCATAAATAACATAATCAACTGTTTTCTTTTTAATTTTAAAAATATATTTTAGAGATTACTTTATGTCTGCTATGGTTTGAATGTGTCTCCTTCAAAGTTCTGGTTATGGTATTAAGAAGAATGGTCTTAAAGGTGATTAGGCAATGAGAGCTACTTCCTTGTAAACAGGATTATGTCCCCCCATAAAGAGGCTTGATGAAGGGAGTTCATCCCTTTTTGCCCTACTGTCTTTTACCATGAGAGGATGCAGCAAGAAGGCCCTCACCAGATGCTAATTCCTTGATCTCAGACCTCTCAGCTTCCAGAACTATGAAAAATAAATTTCTGTTTTTTCTAAATTATCCAGTCTCAGGTATTCTGTTATAGCAGCACAAAAAGGACTAAGATAATGTCTTTCTCTCTCTCTCTCATATGATTCACTATATATGGCTACTCATTCTTTTTAATGGATGTAAAGCATTCCATAATAAGGCTATGTGATGGTTTATTAATACTTTATTGGTGAGTGTTTGTTCTAGTTTTTGTCATTACAATAATATAGTTTTATATACAAGTGTCAGCATTTTTCCATGGCAGATTCCAGGAAGCAGAGCTTGAGGCTAAAGTGCAGAAAAAAGAATTTGATTGATCCTGCCAATTGAAATTGATACAATGTAATTATCAATGTATTAACTATATTCTCATGAAGAGTTTAGGAGAGTACCAATTGCATGCATCACCACCAACACAGGTTATTATTTTTTAAATTTTGCCAAAATGATTGATAAATTACATTTCATTTTTATTTAAATTTGCACCTCTGAACTATTAATGAAGTTAAGCATTTTTTATATTTGTAACAGCCATTTGCATTTCATTTCTGTTTATTCCTGGTATTTGCCTACTTTTGCATGAGACTGTGCTTTTCTTATGCATACTATCAAATGTATTATATAAAACATGTTTTAGTATTGTGAATATTATTGCTTTGTCTATTACATATTATGCTTTTCTTTCATGCTTTTCACTTACCTTTATACTTTGTTATATTATTTAGAAAAGGTTTATACTTTCATTTACTAAATTTATCAGTTTGTTCTTTTGTATTCTTTTTTTTTTTTGAGTCGGAGTTTCGCTCTTGTTACCCAGGCTGGAGGGCAATGGCGCAATCTCGGCTCACCACAACCTCCGCCTCCTGGGTTCAGGCAATTCTCCTGCCTCAGCCTCCTGAGTAGCTGGGATTACAGGCATGCGCCACCATGCCCAGCTAATTTTTGTATTTTTAGTAGAGTTGGGGTTTCACCATTTTGACCAGGATGGTCTCTATCTCTTGACCTCGTGATCCACCCGCCTCGGCCTCCCAAAGTGCTGGGATTACAGGCGTGAGCCATCGCACCCGGCCTCTTTTATAATTCTTGAGTTTTTCATTTTATATAGAAAAACTATCCTCTTAAAAACACATAAATTCTATATTTACTTTTAATAATTTTAGCTTTAAACTTATGCTTAATAAATCTATTTATTTTTGTATGATATGAGATAGTGATCTAACTATATGTTTTCTAGATTAATAGCCAGTATTTCCATAAACCATATATTGAATCACCTCTACTTTTGCAAATAATTTAAAATACCCATTTTCCTAAATAAAATGCCCATGTAAAAATACAATATTTTATCATGTTTTCTTGTTCTGTTAATATAGCCCCAAATCTCTAAAAGACACATTGCACATTTAATTTGTAGTTTCTGATTACTAAATTGAGCACCTTCTCTTACGTCCATTGGTCATTTGAATATCTATCTCCCTTTTTATTGGATCTTTTGCCTATCTTAAATTGTCTTCTTTGTCTTATTATTATTGATTGAAGTGAGTTATTTATGTATTCTAGATTTGGTTTCTTTGTGAGCTATATATACAGGAAATATTTTCTATAACTCTGTAGCTTGTCTTCTAGTGCACATTTTTGAAAATAAAAAGAATTCCTTAATTTTAATGTATTTCAATTAATCAGTGTTTTGTCATTTCTTTTTGTATTCTATTTAAAAAATTAGTTTATTTTTCCAGACATGAATATTCTTGCATTGTTTTTCTTTTATGTATTTAAATATTTATCTTATTATGTAATAATAATCAGATAATATCATTTTAAAAGTAATTTTAACTTTCATTTTAGATTCAAGAAGTACATGTGCACGTATTGTACCTGGGTATATTGAGCGATGGTAATGCTTGAGATACAATTGATCCCATCACCCAGTTAGTGAGCATAGTATCCCAAAGGCAGTTTTTTAATCCTTGCCTTTTCCTACATTCCCCCTCTAGTAGTTGCCAGTGTCTGTTGCTCTCATTTTTATGTGCATGACTATCCAATAGCTTCCACTTATAAATGAGAACATGCGGTATTTGGTTTTCTCTTCCTGCGTTCATTTGCTTAGGATATAGGCCTCCAATTTTATCCATTTTGTTGCAAAGGACATTATTTCATTCTCTTTTCTGGCTGTGTAGTATTCTGTGGTATATATATATGACGTTTTGGTTATCCAATGCACCATTGATAGGCACTTAAATTGATTCCATGTCTTTGCTATTTTGAATAGTGCTGCAATAAACTTACAAATGCATTTTTGGTAGAATAATTTATTTACTTTTGTAATTCTATATCCAGTAATGGGGTGCTGGATCAAATGGTAGTTTTGTTTTAAGGTCTTTGGGAACTATCTAAGCTGCTTTCCACAGTGGCAGAATTAATTTACATTCTCACCAACATTGTATAAAGATTTTCTTTCCTCAGCAGCCTCACCAGCACCTGTTGTTTCTTGAGTTTTTAGTAATAGCCATTCTGACTCACATGAGATAGTATCTCATTGTGGTTTTGATTTTCATATCTTTGATGACTAGTGATGTTCAGCATTTTTTCTTGTTTTTGATTACTTGTATGTCTTCTTTTGAGAAGTATCTGTTCATTTCTTTTGCCCATATTTAAATGAGGTTATTTGTTTTTTGCTTGTTTGATTGTTTACGTTTCTTAAAGTTTCTGGATGTTAAACCTCTGTCAGATGCATAGTTTGGAAAAATTTTCTATCATTCTGTAGGTTCTGTTTACTCTGCTATTTTTTTTGCTATACAGAAGCTGTTTAATTAGGCCCCATTTGTCCATTTTTGGTTTTGCTGCAATTACTTTTGAGGACTTAGTTAAATAAATAAATTATTTTCTAAGGCCAGTTCCAGAGAGGTGTTTCCCAGGTTTCTTCTAGGACTCTTATTGCTTGAGTTATTACATTAAATTTTGCATCCATTTGCAGTTAATTTTTGTATGTGGTAAAAGGTAGTCATCAAGTTTTATTCTTCTGCTTGCGGTCAACCAGCTAACCAGGCCCACTTATTGAATAGGGATTCTTTGTTCCATTGCTTATTCTTGTCAACATTGTCAAAATCAGATGGCTATAGGTGTACAGCTATATTTCTGGGGTTTTTGTTATGTTCCATGGGTCTATGTGTCTGTTTTTTACCAGTATCATGTTTTGTTGTTTACTGCAGCTTCCATCACAGTTTGAAGTCAGGTAATGTGATGTATCTGGCTTTGTTCTTTTTGCTTAGGAATGCTTTGACTGTTCTGGCTCCTTTCTGGTTCTGTATGAATTTTAGAACAGCTTTTTTCATGGCAGATTCCAGGAAGTAGAGCTTGAGATTGAAGTACAGAAAAAAAAAAAATTGATTGATCCTGCCAATTGAAATTGATACGGTGAAATTATCAATGTATTGACTATATTCCCACAAAGAGTTTAGAAGAATACCAATTACCTGCATCTCCACCAATACAGGTTATTATAGCTCTTTTTTTTAGTTCTGTGAAAAATGATGTTTGTAGTTTGATAGAAATAGTATTGAATCTGTAGGTTGCTTTGGGCAATATGGCCATTTTAATGATAGTAATTCTAATCTACTAGCATGGAATGTTTTACCATGTGTTTGGGTTATCTATGATTTCTTTCATTAGCATTTTGTAGTTTTGCTTGGAGAGATCATGTACCTTTTTGGTTAGATGTAAACCTAAATATTTTTATTATTTGTGGCTATTGCAAATGGGGCTGCATTATTGACTTGGATCTCATCTTGAATATTATTGATGTTTAGAAATGTTACTGATTTTCGTACACTGATTTTGTATCCTGCATCTTTACTAAAGTTGTTTATCAGTTCCAGGGGGCTTTTAGAGGAGTCTTTGGAATTCTAGGTATAGAACCATATCATCAGTAACGATAGATAGTTTCACTCTTCTTTTTCTATTTGGATTCCTTATATTTACTTCTGTTACTTGACTGTTCTGGATAGAACTTGGTCCTCTACTATGTTGAATAGGATTGGTGAAAATGGGCATTCTTGTCTTGTTTCAGTTCTCAAAGGAATGCTTTCAGGTTGTGCTTGTTTAGTATGAGGTTGTCTCTAGGTTTGTCATAGATGGCACTTATTATTTTGAGGCATGTTCCTTCAATGCCTAGTTCATTGAGGGCTTTTATCATGAAGAAATGTTGGGTTTTATTGAAGGCTTTTTATGTGTTTATTAAGAGAGTCATGTAATTTTTTATTTTAGTTTACGTGATGAATTATATTTATGGATTTTCATCAATTGAACCAACTTGCACCCCAGGAATAAACCCTACTTGCTCTTGGTCAGTTTACTTCTTGATCTGCTACTGGATTCAATTTGCAAGCATTTGATTGAGAATTTTTGCATCTATGTTCATCAGGAATATTAGCCTGTAAGTTTTGTTTTTTTTTTTCATTGTGTCTTTGCCAGTTTGATATCAGGGTAATACTCGCTCCGTAGAATGATTTAGGAAAGTGTCCTTCCTGCTCAAATATTTGCAATAGTTTCAGGAAAATTAATATTAGCTCTTCTTTGTACATATAATAGAATTTGGCTATGAATCCATCTAGTCTGGGGATTTTATTTCTTGGTAGTTTTTTTTTATTACAGATTTAATACTGGAACTTGAAGTTGGGGTCTATATAGGATTTCAGTTTATTCCTGATTCAATCTTGGGAGGTTATGTGCTTCCAGGAATGTATCCATTTCCTCTAGGTTTTCTAGGTTGTGTGCATAGACATTTATATGATAGTCTCTGAACATCCTTTGTATTTCTGTGGAATTGGTTGTAATATCACCTTTGTTGTTTCTAATTGTACTTATGTGGATCTTCTCTCTTTTTTCTTTTCTTTTTTTTTTTTTTTTTTATACTTTAAGTTCTGGAGTACATGTGCAGATCGTGCAGGATTTTTACATAGGTGTACACATGCCATGGTGGTTTGCTGCATGTATTCTCCTGCATCTACATTAGATATTTCTCCTAATGTTATCCCTCCTCAATCCTCCCACCCCCTGCTATCCCTCCCCTAGCTCCCCCAACAGGCCCTGGTATGTGATGTTCCCCTCCCTGTGTCCATGTGTTCTCATTGTTCAACACTCACTTATGAGTGAGAAGATGTGGTGTTTGGTTTTCTGCTCTTCTATCAGTTTGCTGAGAATGATGGTTTCCAACTTCATCCATATTCCTGCAAAGGACATGAACTCATCGTTTTTTATGGCTGCATAGTATTCCACGGCTTATATGTACCACATTTTCTTTATCCAGTCTATCACTGATAAACAGTGCCACAATTAACATAAGAGTCCATGTATCTTTATAATAGAATGATTTATAATTCTTTGGGTATATACCCAGTAATGGGATTGCTGGGTCAAATGGTATTCCTATTTCTAGATCCTTGAGGAATTGCCACACTGTCTTCCACAATAGTTGAACTAATTTGCACTCCCACAAACAGCGTAAAAGCTTTCCTTTTTCTCCACATCCTCTCCAGCATCTGTTGTCTCCATATTTTTTAATGATCACCATTCTAACTGGCGTGAGATGGTATCTCAATGTGGTTTTGATTTGCATTTCTCTAATGACCAGTGATGATGAGCATTTTTTTCATGTTTGTTGGCTGCATAAATGTATTCTTTTGAAAAGTGTTTGTTCATATACTTCACCCACTTTTTGATGGGGTTGTTTTTTCTTGTAAATTTGTTTAAGTTCTTTGTAGATTCTGGATATTAGCCCTTTGTTAGATGGGTAGATCGCAAAATTCTTTTCCCATTCTGTTGGTTGTCTAATGATAGTTTCTTTCATTGTGCAGAAGCTCTTAAGTTTAAGTAGATCCCATTTGTCTACTTTGGCTTTTGCTTATCTAGCTAGTGATTTATAGATTTTTCTTTATGATTTCTAAAAACCAACTTTTTAGTCATTTATTCTTTGTATAGACTTTTGGGTCTCAAATTCATTTAGTTCTGGTTTGGTTTTAGTTATTTCTCTTTTTCTGCTAACCTTAGGGTTAGTTTGTTCTAGTTTTTCTAGTTACTCTAACTGTGCTGTTAGATAGTTAATTTGAAATCTTTCTAACTTTTTTAGGTAGTTGTTTAGCACTGCAAACTTTCCTTTAACACTACTTTTGCTGTATCCCAGAGATTTTGGTATGACATGTTTTTATTCATTTGTTTTTATTTATTTCAAATATGTTTTTAAATTTCTGCCTTAATTTTGTTGTTCACCCAAAAGCCACTCATAAGTAAGCTGTTTAATTTTCATGTAATTGTTTTACTTTAAGTGATTTATTTAGCAATGGTTTCTATTTTTATCTCACTGTGGACCAAGAATATAGTTGGTATGATTTTTTTTTTGAGTTTTTGAGGCTTGTTTTATAGCCAAACATGTGGTCACTCATAGTATGTTCCATGAGCAGATGAGAAGAATTTATATTCTGTGGTTAATGTGTGGAATATTCTGTAGATGTCTATTAGGTCCAATTGGTCAAGTGTGAAGTTTAAGTCCACAATTTCCTTGTTAGTTTTCTGTCTGGATGACTGGTGTAATGCTGTAAGTGGGTTGTTGAAGTCCCCCACTATTATTGTGTGGCTGTCTATGTCTTTTCATAGGACTAGAAGTATTTGTTTTATGGATCTGGGTGCTCCAATGTTGGGTGCCTATGCATTAGAATAGCTAGGTTTTCTTGTTTAATTGAACCCTCAGTCACTATATTATTTCTTTCTTTATTCTTTTGCACTGTCAGTGGTTTAAAGTCTGTTGTATGTGACATAAGAATAGTGACTCCTGGTCTTTATCTTTTCTTTTCTTTCTTTTTTTTCTGTTTGAATGATGGATCTTTCTCTAATCCTTTACTTTGTTCCTATAGGTGTTGTTGTATGTGAGATGAGCCTCTTAAAGACAGCAGATGAATTGGCCTTGTGTAGTTTTTTAAATCCAATTTGAAGTTCTGTGCCTTTTAAGTGGTGGCATTTATACCATTTATATTTAGTAATGATATGTGAGGTTTTGATACTATCATGAAGCTGTTAGCTGGTTGCCTAGTAGTTTCAAATGTGTGGTTGCTGTATAGGATCTTGGGCTATGGACTACATGTGTTTCTGGGGCAGTACATATTGTTCTTTCATTTTCAGATATAGCAGTCTCTTAATGCTCTCTCGTAAGGCTGGTCTACTGATAACAAATTCCCTTAGTCCTTGCAAGTCTGGAAAAGATTTTATTTCTCCTTCAGTTATGAAGCTTAATCTAGTGAGATATAAAATTCTTAGTCGAGATTTCTCTTTTTTAAGAACACTGAAAATATGTCTCCAATCTTTCCTGTCTTGTAGGGTTTCTGCTGAGAGTCTATTGTTAGCCTGACAGAGTTCCCTTTGTATGTGATCTGACATTTTTCTCTAGCTACTTTTAAGACTTTTTCTTTAGGTTTGACCTTGGACAGTCTGGTGACTATATGTCTTGGTAATCTTCATTTCATATAGTTTAACACAGGTTAGGTGATATATAGATATTTACTTGACTAGCAAGATTAGAAAAATTTTCTTGATTTATTCCTTCAAATGTGTTTTCTAGGTTGCTTACTTTTTCTCCTTCTTTCATGTGAATGGCAGTGATTCTGCCATTTAGTTTAGTCATTTTACATAATCCTATGTTTCTCAAGTAATTTCTTCATTTAAAAAATTTTTTAAATTTTTTTCTGACTGGGTTTGAAATTCTTTCTTCTGCATGGTCCAGTCTGTTGATAAGGTTTTGATTGTATTTTGAAATTTCTTAAGTGAGTTTTCAATTGTAAATACTCTAATTAATTTCTTTTTAAGACATTTATCTCTTTCTTCATTTCCTGAATTATTTTAGAAGCTTCTTTGTGCTGACTTTCAATGTTGTCTTGAAATCATCGCACTTGCTTGCAATTCATGCT
Source organism: Cebus imitator (assembly GCF_001604975.1). Taxonomy (NCBI): domain Eukaryota; kingdom Metazoa; phylum Chordata; class Mammalia; order Primates; family Cebidae; genus Cebus; species Cebus imitator. The sequence goes on along the minus strand of NW_016107342.1, from coordinate 2,156,506 downwards.
TTGCATCCTTTATCTGTCATTTCTGAGTTTCTGTTTTGGTTAGGGATAATTGCTGGAGAGCTAGTTTGATCCTTTGGTGTTGTCACTGCATTCAGATTTTTTTTTTCTTTAGGACAGGCTCTCACTCTATCACCCAGGTTGGAGTGCAGTGGTGTGATCACAACTCACTGCAGCCTTGACCTCCCTGGACTCAGGTGATCTTCCCACTTCAGCCTCTCAAGTACCTGGGACTACAGGTGCATGCCATCACAGCTGGCTAATTTTTATATTTTTTGTTGAGTTGGGGTTTCACCATGTTGCCTAGGGTGGATGAAACTCTTGGCCTTAAGCAATTTGCCTACCTCAGCTTCCCAAACTGTTAGAATTACAGGTATAAGCCACTGCACCCAGTCTCCAGACATTTCACAGTGCCAGATTCTTGCATTAGTTTCTTCTTATCTGGGGACACTGGCACTTCTAATTTTTGTAGTTATTTTCATACAAGTAGGGTTTTTTCTTTTCCTGTAATATTATTGTTTCTTTTTCTTTTCCATTCCCGTTCATTCCCTCCCTAGATGGTGTGACTATAGAGGATATTGAGCAGGTTCTTTTGGCCTTGCTCCTATAGCCCTATGCACTTCTGTCAATAGGTTTTATATTGGGCTGTATGGTCCAACCTATAAGCCAGTAGATGACACTTATGGGTAAGTGCTAGCTTCAGTCAATGCAAGTGAACATATACTTCATTATTGTTTACTAAGACCTCTCTGTTTCCTCAGAAAATGGGGTAATTAATGGAAGGCTCAGTGGTCTGAGCTCTCTGCTCAGCCCCAGGGGGACAGTAAAGAGATGAGTGGGGTCATACAGGGCTGGCCCATCTACAGTTTCCCTGATGGCAGGCACTAGCAAGTAAGGGAGACTTCCATGGGCAGCCACCAAGTGCCAAGATCTCTGCCTAGTTATAGAGCTGAGAAATCTCCTCTTCCCAAGCTCTTTGCATGGGGTGGGGCACAGCCTACATGCCTAATCCAGGAGAGTGAATGTACCAGATACCTGGAGATCTGCCTTAACACAGAGTGCAGGGGACCCTGCTGTACTGTAATATGCACAGAAAGGATGGGGCAGTTTAAGATGCTAATCTAAGTGAATGGGATATGCCTGGTCATATGTTGAAGAGCCCCTTCCCCCTTAACCATGATCTCTGCACTGGAAGAGTGATTTGGCTCAGGCTGCTGATTCAAGTTAGTGAGTTCTCCAAATGCCTGGAGATCTGCCTGGGCATGGAGTGGAGAGGGCCCCACTTTACCACTATCTCTTCACAGGAAGGATGGGCTAGCTCCGGCTGCTCAATCAGGCAAGCAGATGTTCCGCATGCCTGGAGATCTGCTTGGGCATGGAGCAAAGAGGGCCCAATTTACTACAGTCTCTGAACAGGAAGGGTAAGGCAATTCTGTCTGCTTATCAGGGAAATTGGGTACTCTAAATACTTTGAAATGTAACTGGGTGTGAAGTGGAGAGAGCCCCTGCTGCAGCCTGGGTGTAGCACTGAGAGGACTCCATTGCACCACAATTTATACTCATGAAGGGTGGGGTGGCTCAAGCTGCTAAACCAGATGAGTAAATGCTCTAAATACCTGGAGATCTGCCTGAGTGTGGAGCTGAGAGGGCCCTGATGCATCATGATCTATGCCCAGGGATGGCAGGGCAGCTCAGGATGCTGGTTCAGAAAATCAGTGATTTGAATGCCTGGAGTTTTGCCTGGGGGTGAAAGGAAGAGAGCCCTACTACACCACAATCTCAGGGAAGCTGACTGGAGCACCCAGAAACACACACAGATTTGTTCTACGTTGCCAAGCTGGTCCTGGCTGTAGCTCTTGCTGCCCAGGAGAAACTGGAGAAACTGCAGCTGTAGCAGATATCTTCCTGCTACAGGCCTGCAGTTTGGGAACGCACAATTTCAGCATTTACTGCTGAGGCACTTTCCACAATTCTGGCCGTGGTTTTCCCCAGAGCAGATCTTACTCCAGAGCAGGGACCTCAACCTCTGGACTGAGACAAAAATGCCTGCATGATCATGTTGCTGGGTCACTAAAGAAGGGCTGTCTTTATTTTATATGCACTCAGATTAAAATGGCATCCCGATCTTTGTCCTCATTCTGGAAAAATTCTTGAAGCTTTTCCTGGTGTCTTTTATCCGTCATAGTGTTTCTAATCTTCTGTCCAAGTTAACTTTAGGGCTTGAGGGAAAAAAAGTGTCCTTCATCAGCCTGGATTGCTTGGCTCCCCAGTGGAAAGGTGAGTCACAGAGGAAGACTCTTGGACTCTCTCATGCACTGGGGAATCACTCACTTTTATTAGCTGGATGCTGTCATGAGGGATGTTTGCCTAAATTATCCTTTCTGGGGTCTGTGGTGTCCTTCATAATTCCATGAAAGGATTCCTACTTTCCTTCCTAAATTAAAGCTCACAGAACTGATCTATTTCCAAGTGACTAAGATACACTAAGGCTTCTAATCTGCCCTCTTGGGCAAAAAAAGGTTAATTCTCAAATAATAAACACATTTTTTTGTGTTCTTATATATACATATGTACAAATATGTTGTATAAGACTGTTCTCATCTTGCTATGAAGAAATATCAAAGACTGGGTAATTTATAAAAGAGATTTAATCGACTCACAATTCCACTTGGAGATTTAATCGACTCACAATTCCACTTGGAGATTTAATCGACTCACAATTCCAGTTCACCCTAAGGGGATACCTTAGGAAACTTAAAATCATCTTGGAGGCACCTCTTCACAGGGAAGCAGGAGAGAGAATGAATGCAAGCAGGGGAAATACCAGACACTTATAAAACCATCAGATCATGAGACTCACTCATTATCACAAGAACAGCATGGGAGAAACTGCCCCCATGATCCAATGACCTCTACCTGGTCCCACCCTTGACTTGTGGTGATTATTATAATCAAGGTGATATTTGGGTAGTGACACAGAGCTAAACCATATCATATGTATACATATACATACCTACATTTACATCCTCTTCTTTATCATTACATCTTCTTTACCTCTTTCATGTTCCTTCTGATTTTCCCACACTCAAGAAAATGAAATTATGTAGAATTAAATTGTGAATGTTCAATATTATTGAAACTGCTACCTAAATATAGGCATTAACAGGTCAGAGTAGAAGAAAATGTTAATATTTACACAACAATATGTAAGATGTATTTTATAAATTGACATTTATTCATATAAAAAAGCTCTTATTAAATTAGTAAGTGTTGGATGTACTATTAATAGTATAGAATATATACTGCAAATTGAAAATCCATTGCCAAGAGCAGCTCAGTCAGGAGACTCCCACCCAGGTGGTCTGAAAGTATTACAAGGCAGTAAGAGGTGGACACCCAGATAGCCAACAGAGTGGATCTACTCTGGGGACCAACAGCCTGAGAGCCTATGGAGCTTGCAGCTCTTCAGGACTGAAGGCTCTGAGCAGAGATTCAGCCACACATTTATTTGCTCTTTGACAGGTGATTTTTATTAATACACGGGTGTTCTATATACACTCTTATTAACACACAGGTGTTCTACATATACACATAACTCAGGAATATACCAAGTAGGCAGCTGTTACCCACCTACCACTAATCACAAACTATAAGGCATCCTCCACAAAGGAGCCATGGGGGCAGGGTAAACTTAATGTTTCTCAACAGTTCATATCATACTGAATGTCAAAACAATAGAAGCAATGCTATTAAAGATGGGAGTTATTGAAGAACATCAGCAGTTATATTATTTATAATTTTTAAAAATACTAGCCAATGCAATTAGACAAGAAGAAAAATAGGTATGAATTTTAGTAAAGGTAAAATTATCATCGGGATTAAGTGATATGTTTAGTTATTAGCCTATGCAATAGTCAAGAAAAAAATCAAGCTAGAAGAAAAGAGTGAACCTTATCATTATTATTAAATGTTATGATTATACCAATGAAACACAAGAGAGTAAATTTAAGAATTGTTGCAAACAGTAGTATGTTTATGTGGCAATTAAAAATTGTGAGAATATACAATCACTAATAGCAGAAAGAGATGGTCAAATTGGCTTATCAAAACATCCAGAAACTATATAAGCAAAACTTTAAAAGTGCTAGGAAATGATGTAAATAAGAACCCTGCCTTGAAATAATAGAAAAGTCTAACCCATTGAACTGTAGAAGGCTTTATATTGTAAATGTGGCAATTTTCCCTAAGTCATTAATGATAGAATTAGTAACATTTATAGTATTTATCTGTTACCAGGCATGGAGTTAAATTTATACTTTTTTGTTTCTCCACAATCTTTACAATACTCATGAAAAAGTGAAATTATTATGATTATTTATATAGATGAAGCAACAGAGTCACAGAAAGTTTAAATGGCTTTCTCATGTTCACACAGCTATTAATAACCCAGAGAACCTAAGTATGCCATATTGTCCCTCCAAATTGTCAGATTTCATTTTGTATTCAGCAAAAATTCATTTAGAATATGAGATTAGCTAAGAAAATTTAGGAGGAGTAATGTGAACAATTACATTTGTTTGATATATATTTACATGCTAACGTATTTTACATAAGTCTAGAAATAAAAAGGCAATTTAATGAAACAGAATGGAGAGATAAAAAATAGACACCAGTGCATGCACTTCAGAATAAGAACAATTTCAAAATAATGGAAAAAGCTTCAAAAATCATATAATAATTTTTGGGTATATCAACCAAGTTGTATATCATTACACCAAATGGAATCACAAATGCAAATGATACTGATATGTAAAAAGTGAAAGTAAGTCATGAAAATAAGTGTTTGTGTAAATTTATAAATAATCTTGAGTGGAAAAAGTCTTTCTACAAATGAACCAGTATCCAGAATTTATGAATAAAGACTGATAAAATTTGTTTTAAAATGATTTAAAACTGCTGAGAAAAAAAAGAAAACAAACTTATAAGTGCAATCCAAATCCAGACTATGAGAAAACATACAATTTAAAAGGTAAAGTTTATTTATTTGCCAGCACTTAAAAAATATAATTTCCTTATTTAAAAAACTCTCCCAAATTAAAAAGAAAATGAGCCAATGTTAGTTCACAGAAAAAGATTAACAAAGGCTGATAAAATATTTTCAACTTCACAAATAATGAAGTCAGATTCTGAAATGGGAGAAGTTCCCTAATCCCACTTAAGGGCATGCAATAGGGTGTATGGCTCATTTCTTTGGTGCTCAGCTGATCATACTCCTAGGGAAGCATGCAGATGGACAGATCATGGTGATTGCCAACCCATGGCAGCTTCTGGGGCTGAGTGTTTACAGCCTCCGAAGCTCCAGTGGGCATGTGTTACGGTGCCACTCTCTGTTTTGCCCTCTGCAGGCCACTTGTGTTAATCAGCTCAGTTAGACCCTCTGTCTTATCACAAGGAGAGAGGGCTTTCTGTATCTAGGGTTCTTGCAGCAGTGTACCAGAAAAATTGGATCACATGTGGGGTTGGAGAATGATTGCAAGGGTTTTTAATGACTGGTGGAAGTAGTTCTCAGGATATGGGTGCGGAGCCAGAAGGGGAATGGAGTGGGAAAGTGGTCTTCCCCTGGGGTTGAGCCACTCAGCAGCCTGCCAGTCTCTTCTCCCACTGCCCCCAGCTGAATTCCATGTCATCCTGGTGTCAATGGCCTGCATTTGTTGGTGCCTGTCAGTGTGCTCTTCTGCTCCTCTCAATGTCCAGGTGCCTGTGTGTTCTTCTGGCATGTTCCTCTCAACATCCAGCCACTTGTGTCTGTGCCTGCTATAGTCTTGGGGTTTTTAAAAGCACAGGATGGGAGCATGGCAAGCTAGAGTTATTTTGGAAATTGCAACGTTTGGGTGTAAAAACAGAAATGCCTGTCCTCACCTAGGTCCATGGGCACAGGTCCTAGGGTGGAGCCCTTGCCAGGGACCCCACCTTTCTCTGCCCAGCACTTCCCTGCCCCCCTCCCATGTCAACTCCATTTGCCTCTCCTCAAATTGTCAGAGATTAAACGGTAATGAAGAGGTCGTGAGTGAATGGACACTCATAGACTGTTGGAGGGATGGGCTACTTTCTGTGGCATAGTTGGTAAAATCCACCACAACTTAAAATTGACATTTCTGAGCTCTTCTACTTCTAGAATGGATCCTAGAGATAGAGCCTCACACATATGCAAAGATTTGCTTGTCACAGTAATGTTTGTAATAGCTCAAAATTGTTTAAAAATGATGGAAACTGAATTATAGAGTAGTACATAGATATTGTAAAGAACATGCCATATGTGTGTTTGCCATACATACATATATGGATATGTATACACTGTATAGTACACGTTTTCATTTATGTGTGTATGGTAGTCCTGACTTATCCACTGTTTTGCTTTCCACTGCTTCATTTACCTGTGGTAAACCATGGTCTGAAAATATATTTAAAATTCTAGAAATAAACAATTTATAATTTTGAAGTTGCACACCATTCTGAGTGGCCTGATGAAATCTCACACTGTCCTACTCTATCCTGCCTGGGACATGAATCATCCCTTTGCTCAGCCTGTTCACTCTGTGTATGTCTCTGCTGTTAGTCACCTAGCAGTCATCTTGCTGAGAACAACTGTCATAGTGTTGGAGTGCTTGTGTCTAAGTCACCCTTATTTTATTAAATAATGACTCCAAAGAGCAATAGTAGTGATGTTGACATATTGTTATAATTGTTCTATTTTATTATTAGCTATTATTGTTCATTTCCTACTGTGCCTGATTCATAAAGTTTATCATAGGTATGTTTTTATAGAAAAAAACTTTGTAAATATAGAGTTCAGTGCTGTCTATGGTTTCAGGCATTCATGGGGATGTTGAAATGCATCACCCATGGATAATGAAGGACTATTGTATTTATATTTATATACTTATAGTTTATTTTATATAAATAGCTACATATAAAATATTAGTATCTATATACATGAATGTTATAAAAAGTCTTAGAATAAAAATTTTAGGATTACAGTTGTAACCAGCAGTAATAATTTCTGGGGTGTTGCTGGAGTTTTGCATCCCATTACTTGTAGTTTTATTCCCATGACTCTTTGGATTTCTTTTTACCATAAGTGTATGTTCATTTTTATAATTAAAACTCTAGTTAAACATTGATTCTCTTTTCATTTAGCTCAAGAATATATTGATTTTACCCTTCAACTTTAATTAAGCCTCTAATCTGTATTCACAATGGTGGGTTGGATCATACCCTGGAGAGAGAGCAGAGGGGATCTTTATTATCTTATCCGATGACCTAATTTCTTCATACACTATTAACTTTGTCCTCCATCACTAATAATAGAAAAAATTAATTTTTATCAAGAATCTGCTATATGATAGACATTTGGTTGAAGGGTTTATCTGTATAATTTAAGCCTCACTACATCTATTTGGAGTAGTAATAAGAACCCTATTTTATAGATGATGAAACTGAGGCTCGATGGTTTTAGCAACTTATCCCAAAGTAGTTGAATAAAAATCTAAGACAGAGCTAATGACCTTTCATTACTTTCTACTGCCAATCTTGGTGAGTTATTTAGGATTTCTGTGCATCGGTCCACTCTCATGGGAATAACTCTCCATTTCTTGTTAACTTTTTGATTTATTCTCACTAATGAATACAATCTGAGAAGATACTTTTAAAATCATTTGAAATACAGACCATAGTATCTCAGAGGTTGCATCTCAAGTAACTTCAGGGACAGACAGATGAATACAGTGGGAAGGAGCTAAACTGCAGGCCAATTTAAACATTTCTGGGGTCCAACTTAGAACCATGAGCTGCCATGTGGGACCTCTCCACCAAATGCAATAAAATAATACCTAAGAATCCTATGTTCACGTTTTCTTATATTGGGAGGCCATACAGGATGATGGTTAGAAGCATGAAAATGGAGTAGGATATACAATGGATCAAAATCCTGGCTACCTCATTTACTAGCTCTCTGGCCAAAGGCACTTGCTTACTTCTGCAAAGCTCGTTTTCACCTCTGAAGTATTTTAGCAAATTAATTTCTTTGTAAAGAAATGTCTATCCTTGCATTTTTATAATTCCTTTCTTAACTCTAAAGTCACCTTACTATCTATGCAAAATCAATAAACAGGGACCTTAGTGTTTCTGATTTTCAATAGATTGCTTTGCTCAAAAATTGTTAGCTATTTTTATTATTGATATTATTTTTAGCTAAGAATTTTGGTATGAAACAGGCTAGCCTTGAACTTCATCCAGGCAGCCATGTTTGTAGTACCAAAAGGATCTTAGAGTATGGCTGTTTCACACAGAAAGCATTATTTGAAATTAAAGTTCAAGAACCATTCCCTATATGGTTTTTGTGGGTATTTAATTTTTAAAAGGTGATTTACTCTCTGAAATTTATTAAAGAATTTTGGTGGCACTGGTTACCAAAAAGCTGTTACAATTAAAAAAGTTGCCTCAGAGCAAGAATCACTTTATTATATATCATCACTAAACTGTCATTAAGTACCTGCTGTGTTGTTAATAATGAATGAATAATACCAATCTTCTTATTCTGTAAATTTAAGTGACAGAACTTTTTTTCCACGTTCAGTAATTTTTGTAGAATAACTATTGAGGACAAGACCACGGCATTTTCTTTAAAAATTCCTATGTATTAACCCCTATGTCCTTCAAAAACCTCACTTTGTACCTTGCATGGAGTAGTGTTTTAATAATCTCTTTGGTAAAACTAATGACATACTTCAGTGCTACAAATTTTTATGTAAGAGAAATCCAGTATTGGTTCTACTCAGTGTTACCCATTTGTGAAAATACAACCCAATGATGTTGCAGTTAATCATCATATAGTTATATAAATGTAACAGGAAAAATGCTATTTTCTATACTGTTCACTATGAAATTTAGCAGATCTAAATCTAGATATTGTTTTACATTTTCCTTGTCTTTGTTATTGGATTATTAGAGATTCTTTAAATGTCTTAGCCAAAATAACTTCGCGTTTTCTCGAAAAATAAACAAAGCTGACCTCCGTGGATTTGACAGAGGTTTAAAGATCCACTAATACTGACCGTGGCCACTAGTCCTAATCATGATGGTTAATCAGGCATTTTGATAGAAATAGTAAGGGTAAGATAAAAGATATGCGAGTTGGGTTCTAATTACAGAATGATATAGCATCTGCATCATTTCAGAAAACAGCCCAGAAGCTATTGTTATTATTATAGCAATGTTCATATAATATGCTGCATCTTGAATTTTAGGTTAAAAAAAAGATATCAACATTTATCACTAATTCATGGGACTTATCCATTGTTTTACTCATAACCTAGTATCACAGAGTAGAATACAAAGCAATAACAATATTTTCAACAACACCAGCTTTAAAATATTTCATATGTGAACTTTTCCTTTCCTTTGGTCAGTGCTAGAGCTTCACCTCCCCAGCTTTCATCCCCACCACCATGCTGGGCCAGGGGTTGCTCAAAACTGGAAGGTGGCTCCTGCTTCTTGAGATGAAACAAAAGGCATCACCCCTCCTCCTGCTCTGGAGCTTTTGGCAGATGGAATAAAACCTACGTCCATTGCATAATTTTTAGATATTTGCTGCCAGGCTACTTATATTCAAAAAGGAAAAAAAAAATGACTTCCTATGGACCAAGAAATAGTGTTAAAACTTTCAAATGTGTATACAAATATGAATTGTCTGGAGACATGAAGCGAAAACACCTACCATTTGACTGAATTGAACTGTGTGGGGGTGTGTCTTTGTATGTGTCTTCACATGCATGTGCAGTGCTCTGTCTAGCCAGTTCACTATGAATAGTAGCAGTACTTTCCCGGAAAGGAGATGTATGAAACAAAAAGCATTTTAAAAAAGGAAATGCCCTATCCACAGTGCCAGTTCATAACAAAACTATCTTTGATTTTTCTACAAGTGTTTCTGGTGCTTGGTTACACTTCTATCCGTGTTTCAAATGAATGTAATCATAGTTCATACATGATTAGTAATTTATATGTCACTCCAATGAGTAGTTTTCTGAAGCACATCACTGTAGGCCAAAGGATATGAACCATTTAGCTATTTCACCTCCAATTTTCTCTCCTGGAGGCAGTAGGTGGCAAGGGGGTCAACAGGGCAAAAGTGCCATCTATGATCTTGGCTGAGAAAAGAAGAAAGGGCATATTGTCTGTAATTATAGTTTGAAGTAGTGCATTTGTTAATTCAACACATTTACTAAGAACTCTTATGTGCTGGGAATCATGTTAAAAGCTGGATTTATAATAACAATGCCCTTAAGGAGATACAGTCTCACAAAAAATCGAGACAGTGTGAAACAGTAGGAAAAGTATTCATTCAGGCTACTATGGGAGAACATGGCAGGAGGTCTGGCTTCAAGGATTATGAAGAAGTTCAGTATGACAGGCACAGAGTGTGAGAACAGCCGTCAAAGAGCTGAGGTTGCAGGAGCAGCTAGGAGTAGAGTGGCAGCAGATCAGATTGATACTTTTGGATGATGTTTGGAGAGGGAATTAAAGGAGCAAATTTGAAAGCAAAGAGACGATTTCAGAGGCAACTCTAGTAATCCCAGGGAAACGGAATGCACCAGGGCTTGGGCAGTTCACAGTAAGTGGGGGAGAATATTTAGAAGGTGGAATTAACAAAAATTACAGAAAGAAAAAAAAGTTACCTATAACACCACCATCAAAAGGCATAATTCACATCAGATATTTCTGTGTGTGTGTGTATGTACATGTATATGTAATCACCAGCACATTTGTGCTTCCCACCTACATATTTTTTATTTTGTTGCAGAGCTTAGGTGAAGCAGATGGAGTTTATCTTCATCACTGTATATGTTTTTTTGTTAAGGCTTTTTTCCATAATTTGGTCATACCCTCTCTTCCAGGTGCTTGATATCTTTCTTTATTTTGTGTCCCATCCATTTTCATTCTGGTATTTACTTCTAACTTCTTTATTTCCTGTACTTACTATCAAAACCAACCCCTTTTTATATGGTTGCTTTCTGGATCCAGTGGTAGGCAGAAGAGTGGATAAGTTTTCTACATCCTAATCCTTGAAACCTGTAAATAGGTTACTTCATTTGGCAAAATGCACTTTGTAGATATGAGTAAAGACCTGAAGATTGAGAGACTACCTTATAATAATACAAGTCAATCTGGATTGGCTCAATGTAATCACAGGGGTTCTTAAAAGATGAAAGAAGAAGGCAGAGTCAGAGAAGATATGAATATGGAAGCAGGGATGCATGTGTGTGAGAGAGGAGGAGATTTGAAGATGCTACACTACTGCATTGGAAGATGTAGGAAGGGACCAAGGGATGCAGGTGGCCCCTACACACTGGACAAGTCAAGAAAATCAGTTTTCTCCTGGAGTCTGCAGGAGAAATGCTGCCCTGCAACAGCTTAATTTTAGCTCAGCCAAACCCATTTTGGACTTCTGATCTCCAGAACTGTAAGAAGAGAAATCTGTGTTTTAAGCTGCTAAATTAGTGCTAATTCATCATTGTAGCAGTAGGAAACCAGTATGGATATCCTTGTTGAAAAATGGTAGATTTAATCATGTGGAGGGACCAGTAACTGACAAAGATTAACATGTTACCTTTTTTGTGTGTTTTGTTGTTGTTGTTGTTGCTGTGTGTGTGTGTGACAGGGTCTCACTCTGTCATCTAGGCTGGAGTGCAATGGTGCAACCATGGCTCACTGCAGTCTTGACCTCTGGAGCTCAAGCAATCTTCTACCTCGCAGGATCAAACAATCCTTCCACCTCAGCCTCCTAAGTAGCTAGGACTACAGGCATGCACCACATTGTCCAGCTAATTTGTGTGTGTGTGTGTGTGTGTGTGTGTGTGTGTGTGTGTTTGTTTTTGAGACAAGGTTTTACCATGTTTCCCAGGCTTGTCTAACTTCTGGGCAATCTATCTGCCTTAGCTTCCCAGAGTGCTGGGATTACAAGCATGAGCCACTGCACCTGGCCTATTTTTTTTCTTTTTTAACTCCAAGGAAAGACTTACTAATGTTAGAATTCTGGAAATCAGTCTGGTGGGGAAGATATTTGGAGTTTAGGTGCAGGCAGGTGAGTGGCAAGTGTGTGGGATGGGAGGAACTTCGCTGAAGTCCTTCTCACTACTCAGGTTACCAGGAGTCACCTTGCTTCCTTTAAGTTTTACAGAGACTCACCAACCAGCTGAGTTCAGTGCAAGAGTTGCATTAAAAATTCTTTTCAGTTATAATGGATTTAAAAAAAAATGTTGTGCATTTGTGTGCATCCATAATCTTAGTGTGAATGTGGATTCAGATACCGTGGAGTACAGTTTTACATATTGAGTTTACTTATTTTATATTTAAAATTGATATTTTGAATTTTGCATTGGCTCAGCTCATTATTTCCAAGGGGTTGTACACTGACGTGTCCTTGAATTAAGATCTTTCCCCAAAGGGAATTTCTTGCGTCTTGAATAAACAACAGATGTTGAATGTGAGGGAGCTGGAGCTGGAGGAGGATGCCCTTGGAAAGATGAGAGGATATTTTCTGTTGGTGGATGGAACTGCAGGATTGAATAGATGTTCAATGAAATGGAAGAAATAGAAAAGCTAGGGTATCACTTGACACTTGCATTGTTTTTAATTTACCGAAAACATCATCAACCCTTTTGCTGCAGAGACACATCTGATGCAAACACTGTCACTCATCCTTTTTTTCTACTAGTTGGAGAAGAAAAAGAAAAAAGTTTTTTCACTGTATGTTACAGGTCTCTAAACCAAAGCTTTAGACTCCAAGAACAAAAAAAGAACAAAGATCTTATTGGACTGTGAAGAGAAAAGCGATCTCTTAGGAAACTGGGGCTTTATAGATTTAAATTTGCATCTCAAATTGTCCTAACCTGAAGCATAGTCAACTTTAAATAGACACAGGTGAAGCCTGCTTCTTTGATGGACTCTCCTGGTGATGTTCCAGGAGTCCTTCAGAGCATATTACCGTGATCCTCTCTGAATATTTCAGAGGGTGGAAAAGTGGGGCTGGCATCATATCAGGAAGAAGGTGGTGACAGAGTCTTGATATCAAGTGACTCTAGGATGATTACACAGGGTTGCCAGATAACTTACATTTGTATCACCTGTAAGGATACATGATCTCATTAGTACCTCACAGCAATGCTGGGACACCAGTGCAGAAGACATTATAAACCCCATTTAATAATCTTGGGATGATGCCTAAGAGATGTTAAATCGCTTATCTCACATCACAGTCTTAGGATGTTGTAAAGTCAAATTGGCACCTTGGATTAATTCAGCACACCCTGAACTTGTCTTTCTTCAGTAGTAATCTACCAATGATGCTGTGAAACGTAAACACCTGGAGTACTTTAAAAAAATAGAATCCTGTGCTCCACCTCAGATCCTCTGGGTATGGAGTTTAGAATTCTGCATTTTAAGTAAGTTCCCCAGGGAATTCTTTTGCACACCAAAGTTTAAGAGCTTCTAAGCCTCTGAAGTCCCTTGCTACTCAAAGTGTGACCTATGGACCAGCATCTTACCAGCACCAGCATCACCTGGGAGTTTCTCTGCGAGATATGCAGAATCTTGAGCCAAATTCCAGACATGCTGGATCAGGATCCGCATCATAAGAAGATTCTCAGGGAGTTAAGGCACACTGAAGGATCAGACATACTGGTATAAACCTCAAGGTTGAAGGCTAATAAAACGTCTCCTCAGATGGAAGTAGAAACAGTTGAGACTTAATACGTTTGACTTTTGATTTTCCCTGAATCAAGTCAGCTGAATACTCGTTTCTAGGTTTGGCATAGCAAGGGTCAAAGGCTACGTTACCGCACCCACGCAGTCTTTGACTGTGTGTCCAACAAGCTTATGGAAAATGCTACTCCACTCTCCAGACTGCAGGAGTGAGGCCCATCAGATAGGAAAACTCTAGCTATCTTGTTATCTCTGCCTTCAGTCTGCTACACAAAACTGAACCCTGCAATAATCCTGATCAGCATTAAGAACTGAAACTTGAGGAAAGTGCATTTGAGTAAGTGGAAAATTCTAGAAAGGGGATTCCAGGAGTGAACTGAAGTTATCAACCAACACAGGTACCTGTACCTCCCGTTCCTAGAGTGTTTTCTTTTTCCAAAACTGTAATAGCGAATGTAAGGCTAACTGCTGAGCTTAAGATACTGAGAAAATACTTCTGATAATTGGCACCCACCTTGCAAAATCGACAACTTTCTTATTCCTTTTATGAATTTAATATTTGTTTCAGAAAGTCCAGCTGTTTCAATTGTCCATAAATTCCAGTTTTTAAAGTTGTTTTAGTAAATAGAAGTTCATAATGGAGACAGAAAACAGCAGATTTATTATACTGCTTCCGGTATGTGATTCATACATGACATATGCTAAATGATAAATGAAATTACCATTATACTCATGTTGCAGGATATATTCCTGGCTGATGCGGAATGAAAGGGTGTGATTTAAAGGGCCAGATAAGCAAACTGTTTCTACTAGTTTCTTGAAGAGACAGCATATTTTCAGATAGAAAAGAGAAATTAATGTACCTGGAAATAAAACTTGTAAAGATACAGAGCAGAAATGGATTCTAAATTTTTTTTTATTAAGAAAAAACATTGATTTAATACTCATGTTAAATGTTTTTCTTAAAAAAAAAATTACCTACTAATGGAGCTCCCTAAATCACAGGAAAACCAAGCAATCATGATGTTTCCCATAGGATCACATGCTTTATATTTAATTTCAAATTCTTGGTGCTTTGAAATCTTTTAAAATTAATCTTAAAGCACACATATCAAAATAGGATGGAAGAGGATATATTATATCTACTTAGAGGAAAAAGAATTCCTAACAAAGCAATCAGACTAGGATGGCATTAGCACACCTTTGAAAAGTGAAAGCAGACAGTATTAAACTTTTAAAAGCTTACTTTGAAGGATTGTGGAATTTGTTAATATCATTTTAGTGAAGAAGAAAAGAAGAGACTGTGTTACATTATTTATTCCAGGATCTTTGAAGGCAGCTGCTTTTTTTCTTCTCTCAGCTGGTTCGTTTTAGTGTTAATGAGCATTAAGCTCGTATATCAAAGACAGAATAACAAACCCTTAAATGTCAACCCAAAGGAGATCTTCATTTTTCTATTTGCAACTATGAAGCACTGAGGATAATTTAAGATATGAAAATCTGAAAAATTACCTGAACGTTTATAAAGAGAAAACTGGAAGAGGCATAAAATTGCCGAGTAGTTTGGAAAGGAAGACTTTTAACTGTGTATTCAGCACACAAAAGGAAGGGAGAAAAATGCACCCTTAAGGAATTGACAAGATAGAGACATGCAGTAAAAATTTAGAAATGTGGCCCATTATATCTGTCTCTGAAATGATAAATGCGAACATTTAGGCACTAACTTTAGTACAATGCGTAAGGATGAGCTGACTGATTTGGAAAGCAAAATTTCAGTTTCACGAATGATACTAATTGGAAAAAAAAAAGTAAATAATAGGCAGTCATTCAGCACTCCACTAAAGGACTAAATTGTTCCAGTGCAGTTGCTGAGGCTAACAATAATGGATATGCTGAGTTTAGGGCAGAGTTAAATATTCCTTTTGTAGACAGCAAGAGCAGGTCTCTATGAATGAAGGTGTCACAATGCGCTAACTGAAAAGAGGTTTGAATTAGGAAAATCTTTCAAACTGCATGATTCAACAAATCCAATGGAGAGAGAAAACATTATGATTCAAGAATAGAATACACACCTGGGCATAAAGGAGTTCTTGCAGCTAAACTAGGCTGGTTCTGAGCATGTAATTTAGGAGAAAGTTGGAATGTACTCATATAAATGAGCAGGTTATCTCAGAGAATTAAAGGCATGCCTTCTTTCTGCCAGGACCCAGGTTTTGTTATCACTGCTTCTGTTGTTATTGTGGTTCTTCTTTATCTATCACTCCTATTATTTCTAAATTTGATTACTTTTTTTCCTTCCTTGATGCTTAGGCTGTCTGTGAGTTTAACTGTGGAACATGAGTTGAAAGTGTACAAATTGTGTGTAATTGTGCAGAGAAGCTATGCAGATCATACTGACACTCAAAGGCAGATGTACATATCTACAGACTATCAGGTCACCTTCGTGACAAGGACTGAAGATCACATGACACCTCCTGCTTAAACCATCTGCCATTGGGACCAATATTCCATTATTAAAAATTCAGTTCTTAAAGACATTTTTAGGTCTTACAGTTACCTAAGTGCAGACCAATACTATAAGAGTGGTGATCTCCTATGTCATAGTGAACTCAATGTTAGCAAGAATTAATGAACAATTGTTATATTTGCCTTCTCTGGTTTCTAGTTCAGCTTCTCACATTTACAAACCCCTATTCTCTTAGGCACTCCAAATTCCTTACTCTTGATAACAAGAAAGGATCCAATAGAAAACTCACTTTAAGCTGTTAGTGATTCTTTTTATGATTTCTGCCATCCAGAAAAATGTATCTGCAAAGAAAAGAACAAAGGACAGAAAGATGAGATAATGCTTAACCAAACCCATGGAATAACTAATAACCTTTCAAGCAGTTTAGCACTTGCAAGAGAGAGAAAATTTGGGATCGTTGGAAGCTCCCCTGATATTTCTCAAATAATTATGTTTCTGTATTCATAAGTATGTTACCAGAAGATAAGATCAATACTTTATTAAAATTAGAGTCACATTTTCATATCAGAATAGATTTTTTTTTCTTACAATCTAATGATTTTCTGGGTTGTCCACTTTACTCTCAACCCTCAAAAGCAAGCCAATTTTAGAGCACAAACCTAAGACATCTTTGAAGACAAACATGTTCCCGACTCCATACCAAAAGATATAATGCAATCCAAATCCAAATAATAGAATTTTGAATAAGGTTTCTTTTGTATTTCATGTGACCAAATTTTTTCCTTTAGCCTGTATAGAGGAGGATATGTCATAATGTAAGGAATATTGATGAGAGAAAATTGTAGGAAGATGATTTTGTTGAGAAATTGTTTGCAATGTTGTTTCAGAGCATAGTAACCTTTTGTTTCCTTTAAAGAATTCTAAACTAGGATGTGCCCAGGAAACAGCACACTCAAACTAGATACTCAAGGGGAATTTAATGAAGAAACCACATATAAAAGAATAAGTAGGACTTATAGGGAAATTGACAAGGGATATTGCAGTACTAAAGGGCTAGCAATAATAGGAACTGTTAGTCAACCCAGACCAGAACAGGCAAGGAAGAAACCAGAATGAGAAACTTCACAGGCAAGGCTATCTGACAGCCCCATTATCTTTTTAGAAGATGCAGCAGAATCACAGGGACCTGACAGGAGAGAGCTGGAAAAACAAAAACTTTAGCCAGTCTCTCTCTCTCTTACCAGCCAGTGATTTCCCATTCCTGCTTCTCTTTGGAAAACCCAATGGGAAGCGAAAATGCAGGGGAGCTTGTGGACATAATCAATACAGATCAGCCCTTGGAGCAGAGCTTGGTGGGAAAAGGCAGGGAGTAGATCTTGAGGGCCGAATGGAGGATCTATTGTTGCCCATTGGCATTGAATCAAATTTCATTCAACCCCTTTCAATGTTTATACCTGAATGGTTCATTTTCTTTTCCATATTTGTAGCATTTCGGCTGTCTGCCCGCTGGTAGTGTCCCTACAGCATTAGACTATTTCTTTTGTTCTCATTTTACCCTTAACAATTTCACAAGATTTGCATTACCCATCCACCCACTAATATCATCCCGTGGTGCTGAGAACAGCCACAGTTGCTACCGGGAGGTCTCCAATTGAGGCAATCTTCTACAGCTATTCCTGGATTCCACAGCTGTTTTAGAGCTTGGGAGGGCCACATTCCACAAGCTGTTAGGAAACAACTAATGTGTTCTCGAATTACTTTTACTGAGATTTTATATGAAGAAGGTAAAGTGGGTTGGTTACTAAGGAACAGGTAAGTAGAAGAAACAGTACTTCAAATTGTGCTTTAGTTTGCACTCCCCTAGTTGGATGCAATAAGAATAAACATGGGTGGATTCCCCACTTTCTTCTCCTAGAATCCTATGATAGTCGAATTTTGCTGACTCTCTCAACTCCTTTAGAGAGAGTGTTTTTAATTGACATGAGAGATGTTGAGTCAATCTATAGCATACAGTGATGGAGTTGCAGAAGGGTGAAAAAGAAAACAATACGTATATGGGGGCTGGATGTATAGGGAAATATTTGTGAAGAGACTGTCTGAAGCATCTGGAGTTTAACAGAAATGGACAGGAAAACAAAGGGTATTGCTAAGGACTATGTATTTGGAGCCTTAACATTTTTTATGTAAGCAAATATTTTGAGTTTTTCTTAAAATTCTTATTTGCTGATGACAGTTCTTCAAACCAATGTCATTACTTTGAATCAAGACTACATAGATACCAATTTTTAAAAGCTACTCTTTTGGAGGTTATGGAACATAATTTTATATCTTAGGAATATAGCTCTCTAAGTCATCTCTCTAGACCACGGCCGAGAGAGATTATTTACCCAAATCGTTAGAACAATTTTGGAAAGATGAATGAAGGGTATTGGTAGAAAGAGATATTGTACTTGAATTGATGGTTATTGGAAAAATTAAAATAATGATCACACTGATATTAATTACAAAATTTTGAAATAACCAAGCTTATGATAATTAATTAAATTAAGAGTACTGACTGGGCCTGGTGGCTCACACCTGTAATCTCAGCATTTTGGGAAGCCAAGGTGGGCAGATAGCTTCAGGCTAGAAGTTTGAGATCAGCCTAGGCAACATGATGAAAGCCTGTCTTAACAAGAGGATAAATTAGCCAGGGATGTATGGCGTGTGTATACACACACACACACACACACACACACACACACACACACACATTGTGAAATGGCTACTTCAAGCTAATGTATACATTACCTTACATGTTTATTATCTTTTTGTGGTGAGAAGAGTTAAAATCTACTCTGTTAGCAATTTTTAAGAATACAGTATGTACATTGTTATTAACTTTAGTCATAGTGTTGTAAGGTAGATCCCTTGAACTTTTTTTTCCTGCCTAAATGAAACTGTATCCTTTGGACTAAGATCTCTTCATCCCATCCACCACTCCAGTTCTCTTCTTCTATGAGTTCTAAAAGTTCACATATAAGTGAGGTTATGTGGTCTTTGTCTTTCTGTTTCTAGCTTATTTTACTTAACGTAATGTCCTCCAGGGTTATCCATGCTGTCACAAATGACAGGATTTCCTTCTTTTATAAGGTTGAATAGTATTCCACTGTGTGTGTGTGGTATATCATATTTTGTTTTTCTGTTAATTTGCAGATAAATGCTTAGGTTGATTCTATGTCTTGGCTATTATGAATAAGACTTCAATGAACATGGAAGTACAGATATTTCCTTGACATATCAATTTCTCATTCTTCTTTGGATATGAACCCAGTAATGGTATTCCTGGATCATATGGCAGTTATGTTATACTTTTAGTTTATTGAGCCATTTCTATACTGTTTTTCATAACAGTTGTACGAATTTACATTCCCACCAACAGTGTACAACAGCTCTCTTTTCTCCCCGTCCTCATTAACATGTTATCTTTTGTCATTTTGATAATAACCATTCTAACAGGTGTGAGTTCACTGTGGTTTTAATTTGTATTTCCTTGTGATATTGAACATTTTTTCACATACTTATTAACCATTTGTATGTCTTCTTTTGAGATATGTCTATACAGATTCTTTGTCTATTTTTAAATGAGGGTTTTGTTTTTGTTTTTTTACTATTGTTTTGATTTCCTTGTATATTTTAGATATTAAACCCTTATCAGATATATGGTTTGCAAATATTATTTTCACATTTCATAAGTTGTCCCTTCACTCTGTTGATTGGCCGTGCAGAAGCTTTTTAGTTTTATGTAATCCCATTTGTCTATTTTTGCTTTTGAGTTCATAGGCAGAAAAGTCATCATCCAGACTAACATAATGGAAATTTCCCCCTATGTATTCTTATAGTAGTTTTACAACTTCACATCTTACAGCTGAGACTTTAATTCATTCTGAATTGTCTTTTTTAAATATATGGTATGAGATTATTCTGCCTCCTCTAAAGATATTCAGTTGTTCCAACACCATTTATTGAAGAGCTTATCCTTTGTTAGATTTAAATGTGTGTTCTTGGTTCCTTTGCAGAAAGTCAACTGACTGTAAATGCATGAATTTCTGGGCTGTCTATTCTGTTTCATTGCTTTGTATGTCTTTTAAAAAATGCTGATACCATGTTTTTTGGTTACCATGGCTTTGTATTATATTTTGAAGTCAGGTAGTATGATGCCTCCAGTTTTGTTCTTGCTGAAGATTGCTTTGGTCATTTGGTGTCATTCATAGTTCCATAAAAATTTTATAATCGTTTTATCTATTTCTGAAAAATGTCATTGGAATTTTCATGGGGACTGCATTGAATCTGTAAACTTTTTTGGGCAATATGGCCGTTTTTACAGTATTAATTCTGGCAATTCATAAACACCGGATATCTTTCCACTTACTTGCATTTTCTTCCATTTTTTTCATCAATGTCTTACATTTTTTAGTGTACAGGTCTTTCACCTCCTTGGTAAAATTTACTCATAAGTATATTATTATTATTTAGTTTAGCTATTATAAATGAGACCATTTCCCTTATTTCTTTTTTTTGGAAAGTTTATTGTTAGTGTAGAGAAACACTACTTATTTTTGTATGTTGATTTTGTATCCTGCCACTTTATTAAATGTGTTGAATATATTCTAACAGTTTTTGGATGGAATATTTATGGTTTTCTATGTATGAGGTCATATTGTCTGCAGACAGTTAAGTTATTTTGCAGTTTAAATGCCTTTTCTTTCTTTCTCTTGCCTATTTTCTGTGGCTAGAATTTCTTGTACTGTGTTGAACAGAAATGGTAAGAGTAGGCATCCTTGCCTTGGTCCTGATCTTAGAGGAAAAAGCTTTTAATTTTTCACAGTTGATAATGATGTTGGCTATGGGTTTGTCATATATGGCCTTTATTGTGTTGAGGTACATTCTTTTTATACTTACTTTATGGAGAGGTTTTATCATGAAAAGATATTGAATTTTATCAAGATTTTTTTTGGCAAAGATGGGGATAGATAGAGGAATTCATGGCCTCTTTCTAATACTCTTGAGACTAAATACCCCAAGCAATTTGCTGCTGTTGTAGGAATTGTGATCAAGACACTTTGGAAATTGCATGTATAGGCCAGAATCTTCAGACATTTGGGAGTAAATACAATGCTAGAAGCCTTTTCAGAAGCCACTATTTTCAGAAGAACCTACCAAATCCAACATGAATTTTGTGTGGATTCAAGTTGTAGATTGGGGGTCTCTGGGCATGCATTGGGCTGGTGGGGTAGTGGGGGTACTGTCCATATGATTGGTAAGGTAGACTGGACCATTACTCATAATCAGATGCCACCACTATTAGTAAATATCTGTGAGTAAGAGAACACGGTTCTGTTTTTGAGTCCAGAATAGAATTACTATGGTACACCATTTGCCAAAGGACAACAGAAAGGGAAGTAGATAGTCAAAAATACCTGTCAGATTCACATGAGGGCAATTTTTAGAAATTAGTAAGGATTAGATGCTGCTTCTCTGCTCAGCCTGCAAATTCCACCTATAAATGAACTTGATTTGGTTGAAGCAAAAAAGAAATACAATTGATTGACAAACAAGGAACAGGATAAAATTTAAGAATCACAGTTACAGTTTGGGAAAGCTATAATTTTGGGGGGTAATTTAAATTTTTACTTTGATTCAGACATTCAAAAATATATTTGTTAGGTAGTAGCTAGGAATAGTAGGGGAGTAAAGGCCAACCCAGAACTGGTTCTCAAGGAACCCAACTTGCAGGTGCTTTGTATATTGTGATGTCTTGTGGTTTGCCAACTGTCCATCCTCATCAGTATTCTGTGACGGACCATATAGGTTCTGGCTTCATTGCAATTATGGTAGAAACAGAAATGGAAACAAAATTTGTCTTTGGTAACATGAGTCTCATTGTTCTACACAGGCCTTCTAGGTTCTGGGAGTATCTGTTGTCAAACCCCTTCAGGTTTACCCATTTACCCACCTCGTATTCTGCTCCCTTTTTCTGATCTTAAAATCTACACACTGTGCTATTGGAGGTGGTTTCATAACTTCTCAGTATTTCCAAGTTTTGTTTTTTTTGTAAAATAATGATACCAGTCTCTGAACTATAATTCATTGTGTTGCTAATAAAGATCAAATGAGATAATAAATGGGAAGATATTTTGGAAAGTGTACAAGGCTGTACAAATTTAACAGAAACAGAATGGTTTACAACTCTGGTTGTAAACCTTGACTAGACCTTACAGTTTGGAGAACTTTCCAAAGTACCACTCCCTGGGTCCCTCCTCCAGAGATTCTGATCCAGTTGATCTAGAATCAGAATATTTTAGGTCCTAGAATCAGAATATTTTAGGAGTAATTCTGTTTTACAGGCAGTGTTGAGCGTCCGTTTACTCCTTAGAGAGTTCATTACTTCCCCATGACAGGTTTTATTTTTTTAATTTTACATGTTAGGTTTCATAATGAATTATAAAAGTAGGGATTCTATCTCCTTTTAAAGGAATTTTAGCCACCAGTAAAATGTTTGCTAAACCATCTTCATTGGACTTTTGATACTTCCCACAGCTTTTGCTGTGCTCTCCTACCCAGGAGGGCAAACACTGGAATGGTCACAGAGCTCATAACCAGAAAAGGAGCGGAGCACCCAGTCGGGCATGTGGCATGAAAGGCTGATGCTGGGTATTTTAAGCCTCAGGATTGTAAACAGAAGTTTAATCTGTTGACTGGGGATTTCTTCATGAACCACATGCCTTTAGAATATTCTGGTGACTCACTTCCCTCCAGAAGTCCCCTTCTCTGTGTTGCCCACTCTCCCCAGCAAATACTGCCAGGTTTGTTCCCTGCTTTCTTGTGTGCATGAAGATAGAAGCCTAAAAAAATGGGGGGAGATTCTATCATTGCTGTCATGAACAGCAACATGTTGAAAAAAGGTGAACTAACTTCAGCTGATTTTTTTTTCTGTCAGAATGTATTTACTGTGAATTACTCATGTGCAATACAAAATTTGATAGGTTTATATATAGCCAGCCACATATAGATGAAAATTTAGAATTCAGTTTTAAATCATGTGACAACTGGCATTGAATTTCCAGTTATTTTTGCTAAACATCTGTGTAATTTATTTACTAGAATACATTCATATTTACAGTTTCCTTTCATAAAAACAATTCTAAAATGATTGGCTATCTGCTTGTTTACCCAATGCTAAAGGCAAGTCTGAAAATTTGCAACTGCATTTAAAGCATCATTCTAATCACTGACAGGCATTCCTATATCCTATATTGTGACTTTTGTGTTATTAAAAAAATCATAATATCATAATAACTCTTTTGAAAAGTAGAAATAGGAACCATTAAGAATTAGAGATCATGCTTTATTTTCTCTCTCTCTCTCTCTCTGTGTGTGTTTGTTTTCTTTTTGAGATGGAGTTTCACTCTCTTACCCAGGCTGGAATGCAGTGACATGATCTCCACCTCCTGGTTCAAGGGATTCTCCTGCCTCAGCCTCCCCAGTATCTGGGATTACAGGCACGCTCAGCTAATTTTTGTGTTTTTGGTAGAGATTGGGTTTTGCCGTGTTGGCCAGGCTTATCTTGAACCCCTGGCCAAAAGTTATCCACCCAACTCAGCCTCCTAAAGTGCTGAAATTACAGGCATGAACTAACACACCCAGCTCATGCTTTATTCGCTTAGAAAGTCATAGAAATGTATTTTTTTTTATCCATGACATCGATTGTACCTTGGAGAACTTTCATTTTTCAGCATTCATGTATGTCTTGATTTAAGACAGTCTGAAATATAAAGCATCAGTTAATCTAATAAACCCAGAACAAGTATTTGCATTATGAAAATGGTTCATCACAGAGGTCTTTAAAAGTTAGTTGTGGAAGACAGTGTGGTGATTCCTCAAGGACCTAGAAATAGAACTGCCATTTGACCCAGCAATCCCATTGCTGGGTATATATCCAAAGGATTATAAATAGTTCTACTATAAGGACACGTGCACACGAATGTTCATTGCAGCACTGTTTACAATAGCAAAGGCACGGAACCAACCCAAATGCCCATCGACGATAGACTGGACAGGGAAAATGTGGCAGATATACACCATGGAATTTTTTTTCCCCATTTATTTATTTTATTGCATTTTAGGTTTTGGGGTACATGTGAAGAACATGCAAAATTGTTGCATAGGTACACACTTGGCAGTGTGATTTGCTGCCTTCCTCCCCATCACCTACATCTGGCATTTCTCCCCTTGCTATCTCTCCACAGCTCCCCACTCCCTACTGTCCCTCCCCTATTTCCCCCCAACTGACCCCAGTGTATAGTGCTCCCCTCCCTGTGTCCATGTGTTCTCATTGTTCAACACCAGCCTATGAGTGAGAACATGCAGTGTTTGATCTTCTGCTCTTCTGTCAGCTTGCTGAGAATGATGGTTTCCAGGTTCATCCATGTCCCTACAAAGGACCCAAACTCATTGTTTTCGATGGCTGCATAATATTCCATGGTGTATATGTGCCACATTTTTCCTATCCAGTCTATCGTCAATGGGCATTTGGGTTGGTTCCAGGTATTTGCTATTGTAAACAGTGCTGCAACGAACATTCGTGTGCATGTGTCCTTATAGTAGAACGATTTGTAATCCTTTGGATATATACCCAGTAATGGCATTGCTGGGTCAAATGGAATTTCTATTTCTAGGTCATTGAGGAATCGCCACACTGTCTTCCACAATGGTTGAACTAATTTACACTCCCACCAACAGTGTAAAAGTGTTCCTATTTCTCTACATGCTCTCCGGCATCTGTTGTCTCCAGATTTT
>NW_016107342.1:2118058-2126841 GCF_001604975.1 Cebus imitator | reverse complement strand
TGCATGTTCTCACTGATAGGTGGGTGTTGAACGATGAGAACACATGGACACAGGGAGGGGAGCACTACACACTGGGGTCAGTTGGGGGGAAATAGGGGAGGGACGGTGGGGGATGGGGATCTGGGGAGAGATAGCAAGGGGAGAGATGCCAGATGTAGGTGATGGGGAGGAAGGCAGCAAATCACACTGCCACGTGTGTACCTATGCAACAAACTTGCATGTTCTTCACATGTACCCCCAAACCTAAAATGCAATGAAATAAATAAATGGGGAAAAAAAAAGTTAGCTTTGAAATTGTTAAGCCCATAAATTGCCATTGACATGGCAAATTGAAACTAGTGATTCATTTGTGGGAAATTACCTTAAGTGATTTTGAAGAAAACATTACAAATATGTACACAAAGTTGCTCATCATCGTGTTATGTAGGCTTTGAAAAAAAAAATGAAAATGGCCTAAATACCTAACAATCATGCAATAGTAAGTAAGTAGCATTAAATTTATTGGATGCACAATTATAAAGTTTTTAAAATGAATATTTAAAAATATTATAAACTTTACACTTTAAGAATTTAAATTTTGTGTTATGTGTATTTAATCACAATAAAATAATCTTATAAAATATGGAAGCAATATTTATTAGCATGTATTGCAGTATAAATTGTGGCTATGCTACAATTTATATTGAAATTATAGGACATGTGTACACAGATGGAAAAAGACAAAAGAAATCAAAAAATCAAAATTGTATTATTTAAAGTGGTGAGATCATAGATTTTTTTCTATTTAATATTTTTAACATTATTTTACATCAGAACAAGTTTTACCACTTTGAAAATGTAATTAAAGATATTGACTCTATATATAAAAAATCAGGGACCATCTCAAATTGTTATCCATATCAGGCCTATCATCTATTCAGATATATACTCAGTAAGTTACTTTACTTTTCATAGTGCATATTTCATGCAAGATGGTGCTGAACATATGCAGATTTACAGATATGGACAAGAAAAAACACTAGATATATTAGTATTTGTTTGGGCGAGAGACAGAGGTAGTTATTCAATATCCCATTTGAAAATAAGACAAAAATAATCAGAAAAAAATGCTGCTGATCAAACTGATGAAAACCTGGGGGCTATTTATATTTTCCGTGGACAGTAATGCCTCATTATAACAGTGGTGAGTACTGATGAGTTCTTAATAAAACCTAGACTTATCTTTTAAGCACTCAAGCTAAAAAGCAAATAAACACTAAAAAATATTTTGAAGGGAATCTTTCTGAAATGTATTATACACTTTCCTGCTTTTCTAAACAGTTACCACAGAATTTGACCTTTTCCATTTGACTTACATTTATGGCCCTGCATTGCTGAGCTGGTAGCATGCTGCAGTTTGTGTGGTTCTTCTATCTCTTCCTTTGCTATAAAATGTCACTTTCTAAACAAATGACATAAGTCTGTATCGACAGAACCATCTTCTACTTCCATTTGAATTTCCTATGTCCAATTTTCTCAGATCAGGTAAACACTGTAACAAGCTTTCTTGAGCTTTGTGTGTTATATGATTAATAATGTAAATCATGTGGCTCCTCTGGAAAGTAAAGAGCTTGAGGTTTTTGGAAAGGTCTTTTGATAGCCTAGAGGTCTTGTTCTAAATTCTGAATGTACAACTGTATTCTGAAGGATCAAACTTGCAGATGCCTGGCTCTCAGGTAAGTGTTGAGTCACAGAACTAATGTTATATTAGAAGCAGAGGGAAATGCTGGTGGACAAATTATATTTTGTTAATGTATGATATTTTTGCTCTTTATATTAGGAGAGAGGATGAAAGAATCATGAGTAGACTGCAATGGAAGAAATAATCCAAAAAGGACACCAGGAATTAGAACACATTTAAATAGGCAGAAAATGGTGCATAGAAAACTGAAATGCAGAAGAGAAAGAGAAAAAAATCTTTTTTAGATTAGATTTTTATATTATTTAATATGTTTGAGGCTTTGTCCTTAGCAATTGAATGCGGGTTTTTCTGAATGTACAGCAATCCAACTTAAGGAAATAATTAAGAGATTACATAGTTTCCAAAGCATGAAAGGCAGAGGCTAGAAAACTATATTGTCTTTAAATAAAACTGACACTTTAAATGTTGGTATTCTGAAGCTAGTATGAGAGATAACATGGAAAACATGTGTAAACTCAAAATATAACAACCTCACTCCCTCTGGCAAAAATAAACCCCAAAACCAAAACCTCTCCTGCTTCTAAGTTTCTGACTAGGAAGTTGAACTAAGAGGTACACAAGTGTACCCTTTAGTGAAGAGACATAAGGCAGCATTGATGTAAGACTTCAAAGTTCTAGGCTCCCAGATTACCTTTCTATGACATGAACAAGTCCTGTCCCACTCTCTAGACCTTTGTGAAATATCATCTGTAAAATGAATAATTGGAATAGAACATTGCTAGCCTCCTTTTAGAGCTCAAATAGAAAGTTGTTATCTGTCACAACTTCTCCCTAACTTTGGAAGAAGTTGATCAATATCTCCTTATTGCAGCACTTTTTTTTTTCACCTCCATGATACATCACTCTCCTAGATTTCCAAAATTCCTTCTTTTTAGCTTTGTCAAGATTTTCTTTTCTGCCAACCTTCAAATATTAATTAGAGTTCATAAGATTCACCTCCAAGACCTCTTTTCTTAGATACTCTAAAATCCTAGGTAAACGTATTCATTCTCATTTTTTGATTTTTTTAAAAGTTAAAATTTAGCATAATGATAATAATAAATTGCATATAGTATAATAAAGAAATTGTATATAGTATATTAAAATTAGAGAATAATTATAAAGCATACACCTAGGTAAATACCCAGGCAGTAAAACAGTTCTGTGACTCAACACTTATCTGAAAGCCAGATTTCTGAAAGCTTAACCCTTTAGAATATAGTTGTAAATTCAGAATTTAGAACATGGCCTCTAGGCTATCAAAAAAAACTTTCCAAAAGCCTTAGTAAAAACACTGGCAGTAAAAGACATGGTCTGTGCTCATAAGCCCTTGGGATTTTGGGGCTCATTTGTTATTGCAGCAAATCTAATACATCCCCCTCTAAAATTTTTACTTTAAAAACCTATTGGTAAGTTTTATGACTATCTTGATAATCACGTTCTTCTTGGCTTTAATGAAAACTATCTTATAATTTACCAGAAATTTGTTTTTCATGATTTTTGAATATTTGAAAAGAGTTTGTTTAAAAAAATCATGCATGGATGTTAAATTTTATTACATAATCTTTGTCCATTTATTATCCTATTATCTGTTAATGTAGTAAATTACATTGATTTTTTTGAATGTTCAACCAACCATGCATATAAGCTTAACTTGGCCATGATAACTGATTCTTTTTTAATATTTCTGAATTCAGATTATTAATATAGCTGACCCTTAAACAATATGGGTATGAACTGCCTAGGTCCACTTACATGAAGACTTTTCCCCATATTTTACTACCCCTGAGACAGCAAGACCAACCATTCTTCCTCCTCCTCCTTTTTGGCCTACTCAATGAGAAGAAGAAGAGCTTTATAATACACTTCCACTTAATGAATAGTAAATATATTTTCTCTTCCTTATGATTTCCTTAATAACATTTTATTTTCTCTAGGTTACTTTATTGTAAGAATATAGAGTATAATACATTAACATACAAAATATGTGTTAATTGACTATTCATGTTCTCAATAAGGGTTCTAGTCAACAGTCGGCTATTAGTAATACAGCCTGCTGCTATATTGCCTCTCAGGTTAAGTTTTCTGGGAGTCAAAAGTTATAAATGGATTTTGAACTGCATGGAGGTACAGTTCTCCTAACCCCTTCATTGTCCACGGGTCAGCTATACTTAAGAATTTTGTGCCATAAAAAAATCCACAATACAAGAATGGCTACATCTCTGTGGCAGCACTGATGCACTTAACATCTTATTCTGGCACCCAGGCAGAGGGGCAGTTCCTATCTGGGACATTACATTGTTTGGCAGAAGAGTGCTGGAAGAAACTTGTGATGCCTTTTAAAGCATTTGCTTAGATGTATTTAAATGTGTTCATTAAATTCATCCATATATCATTGGCCCAAACAAGCCCATATATAAGAAGCAAGACCATATTTTCAGGTAGTAAAACGTATGACGTAATACAAATTTTAAATAGTGTAATTTTAAGAGCAAATATAAAGAAAAGGATCATAAACAATACATATAATCTTAGAAGTTTATATACAGTGCAAATTTTGGCAATAAATAGGAACAATTTATATTTTAATTCAAAGAAGCAAAAACTCAAGATTTTAGTGTGTTGGAATCAAGATTTGGAGAAGTAGGATTCACACTTGGAAGGTACAAATGGAAGAGTATATTTTAATCAAAACAAATACCCAAATATGAAGATATCCACATTAGAACTGCATGTTAAGAAAGTATATCAGATATCTATTGGTACATAACAAATTATTTGGAAATGTAACAGTTTAAAACAAGTGTTTTTTATCCTGATCAGACTCCAGGTCAGGAATATGGGAGCAGTTTAGCTGAGTGGATTTGGCTCAGGGTCCCTCCTAATGTAATAAAAGTGTTGGCAGAGTTGCAGCTATTTCACATTTGACTTGGGGAGGATCCATGACCATACCTCCCTCACTTGGCTGTTGGCTGGCCTCAGATGATCTGCTCAAGACTCACTCATAGCTCCTTCCACAGGGCCGCCTCATAGCCTGCAGCTGGTTCCCCCCAGAGCAAGTGGTCCAGGAGAGAATGAGACTGCACTCAAGAAGGAAGCTATGATCTTTTCACAATCTAATCTCAGAAGAGGCATCCCCAGCATTTCTGCCACACTCTATTCTTTAGAAGCAAGGTATTCAGTCCAGCCTGCAGGCAGGGGGAGAATGTGACTACCAGGAGATGAGGAGCATTGGTGGCTATTTCAGAAGCAGCCTGTTACAAGAAGTATATATGTTTTTATGAAGATCCATAACTCTGCAAGTTGATAAGGTAAGATGCTGAATCACAATTACTTGATAAAAGATGACTCTCACTTTTTGTTTTATACATGTGTATCATTTAAATTTTTAAAAATAATGATATTCTTCTGTTACTAAAGAACAAAAGTAAATACAAATAACGTAAATTGCCAAAGTGATTTTTAAGATCTTCTGCCATGGTGTCTTAATATTCAGGTTTATGTCATTATTAATCTGTCACTACAGGGCTTGATAAGAATGTCAAAGAGCTGGCCTTGGTCCAAGATCCTGTCTTTCTGTGTGACAGTCCTGATGAATTTGTCCTGAAGAGGGATTGTGATAATTCTGAGAATAATGTACACTGGGCTACAGGTTAGCTCTGTGGAGTTGAATTAAGGCTTCCATGTCATGGGAGATGCTTCCATTAGGTGAAAACTTGCCAAAAAATTATCCTGATGATAGAGGTTTTTTTCAAACATAGAAACTTATAACGGTAGAAATTTGGGAGATTTTGGTTGAAAGTGAAAGAAAATCCAAATACAATTGGGTTTTACCTAAGGGAAATATGTTGGCTCAAAAAAAAAATTTCAGAGGCTGAACTAGACTCAGGAGCTGTTTGATTCATAGCTCCACAGTATCATCAGGGCTCTGATTCTGTATCTTAATAGGTTTTTCAACTGGGTACTCCTCTGTGTGTTGATTATTCCTCATGTTTGCAAAAGTGGCAGCATCAAAACTAAAAATTCCAAGATTCATGTCCTTACATCAGCAAATTCAACAAAAAGAAATAAAGTGTTTTCATACATTAACAGTAAAAAATATTGTTTGCTCTGACTGTCCTGGGCCATGTGTCTATTTCTGATTGGATCATTGCATTGAGGTGATGGTATGTTCAAACTGGCTTTAGCTCATCAGAGTTCAATCATAAAGCTGACTTGAGAGGTCAATTTAAAGGGGGTGAATTTTATCCCAAATCTAAGGCTGAGATGGGGTAAATGAATAATATTACAAAAGAAATTTAGAGTAATGTTACCAGAGAATATAGAATTTGATATTGGGCTTCAAATAAAAAACATTATTACTATACAGGAATACAGTAATTCTCCACACCAATCAGAATGGCTGTTATAAAAAAGTCAAAAAATAACAGGTGCTGGCCAGGTTGCAGAGAAAAAGGAGTGCTTATACACTGTTGGTGGAGTGTAAATTAGTGCATTCGTTGTGGAAAACAGTGTAGCAATTCCTCGAAGACCTAAAATCAGAACTGCCATTCAACCCAGAAATTTCATTACTGGGTACAAACTCAAAGGAATATAAATTATTCTATCATATATGATTATGATATGCAATGAACATTATGTTTATTGCAGTACTATTCACAATAGCAAAGACATGGAATCAACCTAAATGTCCATCAATGACAGCATGGATAAGGAAAATGTAGTACATACATACCATGGAATACTGTGCGGCCATAAAAAAGAATGAGACCACGTCCTTTGCAGGGATATGGATGAAGCTGGAGGCTACTATCCTTAGCAAACTAACACAGGAACAGAAAACCAATACCACATGTTCTCACTTATAAAGGGGAACTAAATGATGAGAAAAATGAAAATATAAAAGGGAACAAGAGACACTGGGGTCTATCAGAGGGTGAGGAGCGGGAGAAGGGAGAAGATCAGGAAAAATAACTAATGGATACTAGGCCTAATACTTGGACAATGAAGTAATCTGTACAACAAACCCTTATGACACAAGCTGAACTATATAACAAATCTGCACATGTACCTCTGAACTTAAAAGTGAAAAATTTTTATTTTAAAAGATTGTTTTTGTATAATTTCATAACTTGATAGTCTAATTCAAGCAAAAGTAAATAGAAACATTAACACTTATGTAAAAATTACATAGGAATTTAGTATTTGAAAGATATAAACTTTGAGACTTAAAATGTTTGTTTCACTATTTCCAAGAATATTTTTATTTTTCCTTTTTTGACATTTCCTTAAGGGTTATGACTATTTCTTCAATTTTTCCAGTTATACCCTCTTCTGTATGTAGGCTCTCCTTAGCCTGGCTTCTCTTGTAGAGGCAAAACAATTATAAAAGTGGATAAAATAAAGAAAACAACTGATTGTCTCAGTGGGCACCTGACAAAACAGGGAAGTAAGTTTCATATTTGCACTGGATTTCTGACTAGGAACATTTTCCAAACTGCAGTACAGAGGAGCAGATCCTAAAAAGAAAACAGCATTATCACTAGAGGAAGGAAAGAAATCAAGTTTTGGAGGTATAATTTGTGA
The DNA here is from genome assembly GCF_001604975.1 of Cebus imitator. Lineage (NCBI taxonomy): Eukaryota > Metazoa > Chordata > Mammalia > Primates > Cebidae > Cebus > Cebus imitator. The sequence continues at coordinate 2,119,535 of NW_016107342.1, read as the reverse complement.
GCCAAAGTCTCAGAGGGGAGATGGTTACATTAAGAAGCAACTCCAGAAATATACATAGGGGTCCCCTTGAGTTTTTGTTTGGATATTCAACTCACGGATCCTCCATAGTTGTTTTCTTCCTGGCCCCTCACATTTTCTCTGGCAGTAAACAACTCTGGGGAAGTTGTGAGCCAAATGGAGTGTAAACAAATAGGCTAATCAAAGCTTGGGAAGAGAGAGTAGAAATAAGATGCTTTGTGAGTAACGCTTTGAAAATCTCCAATATACTGCTGAGAAACTAGAAGACCATGAGCAGGGCTCTGTGCAAGTTCAGGAAAGACCTGAGAAGTTTCTATACTTTCACCACTGCTTGAAATTCTGGATCTTCAGAAGCAGAAAGCGAAAGCTAAGACAGAGCTATAAACTACCTGGCTAAGTAGTGAAGGCATGTCCAATATATTCACAGAGCCCTTTTGCAAACACTGGGAGATATTTTGGTTCCAGGCACTTGGTCCCAGGAAATCTCTGTCCAAGCTTTATTTAACCACAAAGCTAACATGACAGAGACTTCAAAGACCACATCAACAAAGGATACATACTTATAAAATTCGTATAGAAAAGTCTCTAAGCAAAAATAACTACAACAAGCCGCCACAGCAAACTCTGGGGAGGGGAGAGAATCTGACTTCCTGAGTTGTCATAATATTAAAAACGTCAAGGCTGTAACAAAAACTTATGAGGCATACAAAGAAACAAAAAGTATGGCCCATACACAGGAAAAAAAGCAATCAATTGAAACTGTTACTGAGGAAAAGCAAACATTGAACTTACTAGGAAAAGGCTTTAAATAGTTATTTTAAACATTCTGAAAGGACTAAGGGGAACTGCTATGGTTTAGATGTGTGTCCTCTCTAAAATCCATGCTGAAACTTAATCTTCATTGTGGTGATCTTAAGAGGTAAGACCTTTGGGAAGTGATTAAGTCATGAGTGCTCCATCATCATGAGTTGGGATTACCACCTTCTAGAAGGGCTGGAGGTTGAAAGGAGTGCTCTCTTGCCCTTCCATCCATATTGCCATATGAGGGCACAGTTTTTAATCTCCTCCTAAGGATGCAGCAACAAGGCACCATCTTGGAAGCGGAGAGCTGCCCTCACAAGACACAAATTCTTTTGGCAGTTTGATTTTAGATTTCTCAGCCTCCAGAATGATAAGAAGTAAATTTGTGTTTATAAATTACTCAGTGTCAGGTATTTGATTATAGCAATACTAATGAACTAATTAAATATGAGAAGAATGTCTTACCAAATAGATAATATTAATAAAAATAAAGACATTATAAAAATAGAACTAAAAGGAAATCATAGTTCAAAAGTACACTAAAAAAACCTAATAATTTCACTAGAATATCTAAGCATATTTGAAGAGGCATAAAAAGAATCAGTGAACTGGAAGATAAATCTGTTGAGATTATCTAGTTGGAGGACAGGTTAAAAAT
>NW_016107342.1:2114928-2117953 GCF_001604975.1 Cebus imitator | reverse complement strand
AAAAAAAAAAAAAAAAAAAAAAAAAAAAAAAAAAAAAAAAACAGCATTTAAGAGACCTATAGCACACAATCAAACATACCATACTATGCATATGGAGAGTTCTAGAACAAGAGACAGTTAACGAGGCCATTTTCAATATTGGATAACAATTAGACATTAGATCAGAAAAGTAGGTGATTTGAACAACACTATAAAGGAAATAGACCAAAAAAGACATCTATAGAACATTCCATCCAATAACAGTGGAATATACATTTTTCTCAGTTATATATAGAGCATTCTTCAAAAATACCACGTTAGGCCACAAAACAAGCTCAATAAATTAAAAAAATAATAATAATACAGTGTATATTTTCCAATAATGAATAAAATTAGAAATCAAAACAGAAGAAAATTTAACATTTCAAAAATATGTGGAAATTAAACAATACACTGTTAACCAATGGGAAAAGAAGAAACCACAAGGGAAATAGATAATATTTTGAGGTAAACAAAATAAAAATACAACACACTCAAACCTATGAGAAGCAACAAAAGAAGTGCTCTGAGGGAAATTTATATCTGTAAATGTCTACATTGAAAAAGCCTTGTCAGTAACCTAAACTTCCACCTTAAGAAACTTGAAACAAAGGGAAAATGAATCCCAAAGCAAATGGAAGGAAAATAACAGTAAAGATTAAGTAAATGAAATAGAGATGAGAAAAACAACAGAATCAATAACAACAAACTTGGTTAAAGTAATATGTTTCTTTTACTTAAAATATAAAGATACAGTTAATTAAAATTAAAATATATGCTTTGGAAATATGAATCATAAGAAAAGTAGAGCAAATATATTAATATCAGGCAAATAGATTTCAAGAAAAGGATTATTAGAAAGGGGACATTTTCTACTTATAAGTGGTTAATTTATTAAGAAAACATAACCTCTCTTTGTCATGCAGACTGTTATAACAAAATATGATAGATGTGGTAGCTTATTTATTTCTCATCCTTCTGGAAGCTGAGACGTTATCCATGATCAAGGCACTGGTAGACTTGGTGCCTGGCAAGGACCTGCTTTCTGGTTCAGAGATGGTGACTTTTCACTGTGTTCACACATGGTAGAAGAGACAAGGCAGCTCTCTGGGGCTTCTTTTATAAAGACACTAAATACCTCCCAGAAGCCCCACTTTCTAAAACCATCACTTTAATGAGTAGGCTTAAAACATACAAATTTTGGGAAAACATAAACATTTAGACCATAGCACAGTCCTAAATAAGAAATGAACCAAATAACAATGTTCAAAATATATAAAGCAAGTTTACGGAACTAAAAAGAGAAATAGGCAAATTTATACATATAAAGATTTTAGTCATCATTCCATTATTAATGCAATAAGTGGTTTGATGCCTCCATCCCCATCACCTATATCTGGCATTTCTCCACATGTTATCCCTCCCCAAATCCCTACCCCCCACTGTCCCTCCCCTAGTACCCCACAACAGACCTCAGTGTGTGATGCTTCCCTCCCTGTGTCCATGTGTTCTCACTGTTCAACACCCACCTATAAGTGAGAACATGTGGTATTTGCTTGCTATGTATGTACCTATGCAACAATCCTGCATGTTCTTCATATGTACCCCAGAACCTAAAGTGCAATAAAATATATATTTTAAAAAATATAAAAAATTTTAAAAAGACAATTAAAAAAATACAATAAGTAAGCCAACCAAAAAGCAAAATCAAAGTCTAGAGAAGATGAACAACTATCAACTGGGTTGGTATGATGGACATTCATGGAACACTAAACCTCAACATCAGAATATACATTCTCCTTAAGTGCACATTAAGTAGTCATAAGATTGGTCACAAAACAAGTCTCAACAAAACCAAATAATTAAAAATAGAGTTTATAAAAACTTTAAACTTCTTATTAATATTGAAATAAATAGGCAAGCCACATACCGGGAAAAAATAATAGCACTATTTATATCTTGCTAAGAACCTGTGTCTAGGCAATATAATGTACTACTAAAATGCAGTAATAAGAAAAAGAAAAAAAGATTAAAAAACATTTTTTAAGTCAAAAATTTGAATAGACCCTTCATAAAGGATGAACAGTAAGCACATGAAAAAGAGCTCACCATCATTAGTAATCAGGGATATACAAATGAGGTATCCCATAGAGTGGTATAAAACTAAAAAGACTGACAATCCCAAGAGTTGATGAGGATATGAAGCAATCAGAACTCTCATGCATTGCTAACAGGAATATAAAATGGTATAAACCACTTTTAAAAATCTCTGGAAATGTTTTATAAAATTAAACTCCCACCCCCCCCCCACTCTGATCCAATCCTCCTACTCCCAGTTATCCAATAGAAATGGAAAAAAAGTCTAAAAACACTTGTACAAAATGTTCACAGCAGTTCTAGTCATAAAATCCCCAAGCTAGAAACAATCCAAATACCCACCAACAGAAGAATGAATAAACATGAGGTACTGCTCAGTGTGAAGAAGAGCAAAGTAATAATACTGAATGTGCCTGCACAGGTAGGGGTAAGGTCTAAGTGGCATGGTAGAGATTGACTTTGTTGGGGGGTCAAGAAAACTTCTGGAGTGAATATTCTGTATCTTAATAGCTTTGTGGGTTACATGGGTATGTGTATTTGTCAAAATTAATTGAACTGCACTTTGAAAATCTCTACATATCACCATAAATAATAAAAAGAGAAATCCAGCCGGGTGCAGTGGCTCACACCTGTAATCCCAACAATTTGGGAGGCCGAGGTGGGCAGATCACAAGGTCAAGACTTTAAGACCAGCCTGACCAACATGGTGAAACCTCGTGTCTACTAAATACAAAAATTATCTGGGCATGATGGTGTGTACCTGTAATCCCAGCTATTCAGGGAAGCTGAGGCAAGAGAATTGCTTGAACTCAGGAGGGGGAGATTGCAGTGAGCAGAGATCTCACCACTGCACTCCAGCTTACGTGGCAGAGCTAGACTCCATCTCAAAAAAAAAAAAAAAAAAAAAAAA
>NW_016107342.1:2110348-2111385 GCF_001604975.1 Cebus imitator | reverse complement strand
TTCTGTTTCTTGGTTTTCCTTCTGACAGTCTGGCCCCTCTGCTGTAGGTCTGCGGAGGTTCACTCCAGGCCCTGCTTGCCTGGGGTTCACCTGCAGCAGCTGCTGAACAGTAAGGGTTGTTACCAGTTTTCTTCTTCTGCTATCTTTGTCCCAGAAGGATACCTGCCTACTGTCAAACTGATCTCTCCTTTATGAGGTGTCTCTTTGGATATATAGGGGTCAGGGAGCTGCTTGAGGAGACGGTCTCTTCTTTATAGGAGCTCAAATAGTGTGCTGTGAGCTCTGTTGTTCATTCAGAGCTGCTGGGCAGGTACGTTTAGGTCTGCTGCGGCAGAACTCATAAACTGCTTTTTGTTCCCAAGTGCTCTGTCCCTGCGATTTAGGGCTTTATTTATGTATTTCCGTTATGCTGCTGCCTTCTTTTTTTTTTCCTTCAGACCTGCCCTGTCCAGCAAGGAGGCAGCCTAGTCACTGTCGGCCTGTAGAGGCTTTGCTGAGCTGCTGTGGGCTCCGCCCAGCTGCTGAGTGAACTTCCCTGCAGTCCTGTTTATATGGGTGTAGTTAGAACTGCTTTTATGGTGGTGGCCCACCTCTATTGAGGTGGAGTCTCTCTGCTGTGGCAGGTTGCCTTGGCAATGGCAGGCTGCCTCAGCAATGACAGGTTGCCTTGGCAATGGCGGGCTGCCTCAGTAATGGCGGGTTGCCTTGGCAACGGCGGGCTGCCTCAGCATTGGCCGACTACCTCTGTCATGGCGGGCTGCCTCAGTAATGGTGGACGCCCCTCCCCCACAGAGCTGGACCGTCCCGGGTTCAGCTGCGCTTGCTGTGAAAGTCTCAATCCAGAGTTTCTGGTTGCTGTTCTTTTGTGGGGATGGGACCAGCCGAGCCGGATTGCCTGGCTCCCTGCCTCAGAGCCTTTTTTAGCTTTGTGCTCCAGTGGGCGCCAGGGTCTGTTTGTTTTCCCCTGCAGCCACTCACTGCGCTGGCTTAAACAGCGGCACTGAGGTTTGTGGCGCTTTTTTTTTTTTTGCCCTGGA
>NW_016107342.1:2098466-2109353 GCF_001604975.1 Cebus imitator | reverse complement strand
AGGAGGCTGAGGCAGGAGAATTGCCTGAACCCAGGAGGCGGAGGTTGCGGTGAGCCGAGATCGTGCCATTGCACTCCAGCCTGGGTAACATGAGTGAAACTCCGTCTCAAAAAAAAAAAAGAAAATAGGCAATGAAATCCTATTATTACTAGTTTTTCCCTACATTTTGTCTTATGGGAAAGAGAATTTTTTTTTTTCACCAAATACCTTGCAGACTTTTTTCTAGCATTCTAAGTATGTACTTCTCAATCCCTGATTGTCAAATTTGTGATGATCAGTGATGCAGTGAAATCAGAAAAATCTGCTGTGAATTGTGGCTGTGCTATGCTATCATGAACCTAAAAATAAAAGCCAAAACTATAAGATTTCTAAAAGAAAATATGTGCTAATATCTTTGCAACCTAGGGTAGGCAAAGATGTATTAGGAAAGCTTTTTTTTTGTTTTTTTGTTTTTCCTTGTAAAACCTAGACAGGGAAGACATTTGCTTTCATCTTCCATTCTGGATATAAACATGCCTTCTGATACAAAGAATCACTGTTTTTGCTTGGAAATTCAGCTCCTCTCCACTTTTAGTGATGTGGCTGGCGTGGAGCCCTGCTTACAAGGACTGGTGGTGGACATGTAAAACAGATCTAAGTCAATCAAGGTGTCCCATTCCTCTGTCCATCTTGATTTGTTCAGGAATGAGGAGGTGACCTGAGCCAAGCCAATCAGAGTAGATCTCTCTTTAGTAGAAATTCCAGAACAAGAGGTATTATGTAAAGACACTAGCTCTTTTTAATTGAGTTTGACTGGGTTTGCAAGTCCTGACAGACATTTTGCAATCATGAGGAAAGAGCCCTTTCAATACAGATGCAGCATAGAGGAAGTGGAGCTAAGACACAGAATGAATGAAATTAGATATGGATGACGTTGTTTTAGCCTTTGTTTCCAGCTGGACCTGATGTCAGATGTACCCTAGGACTATTCAGTGGCTGGAAACAATATATTTTACCTTTTGCTTGAGGCTATATTGAATTGTATTTTCCTATGCAACTGAAAGTATCTGCACCAATATTATCTATGACACAAAATTAGTAAGAGGTACTCTTGTAAGAATATCTAGAAATCGTTTTGTGATATGGCTATGTAGTAAAATGGGGGAAAGTTAGTATTTTAATCCTCTATCACTTATTGGCTGTATCTTTTATTTTTAATTTTATTTATCAAGAATTTGCCCTCTCACAGGCACTGTGAAGGTAATTTTAGACATTTTATCAAATTTATTCCTTCCATCAATCCAATAAAGTTGTTATTTTTAACTCATTTCACAAATAAGGGACACAGGGTTCAGAGAAATTACACAATATTCTTCTCGTCACATAACAGGTATAACAGGGATTTGAATTGCTCCATTACTCCACTTAACATCTTTGAGCAGTTTTCATCTGTAAATTGCGAACAAGAATAATTCCCACTATTAATATATTACAGCCTTATTGTGGGGCTAAACCATGCAAGTACTTTATAAGCTACAAATGACTGTGTCATTTTCACTATTTTGTTGTTTTACTTCCTAAGATACAAGGTCTCACTCTGTCATCAAGGCTGGAGTGCAGTGCCATGATCATGGCTCATTGGAGCCTTAAACTCCTGGGCTCAAGCAATCTTCCCACCTCAGCCTTCTGAGTAGCTAGGACTACAGGTGCATGCCCCCATGCTCAGCTAGTTATTTACGTTTTGTAAGATGAGGTCTTGCTATGTTCCCCAGGCTGTTCCGGAACTCCTGATCTCAAGCAATCCTCCTGCCTTAGCCTCTTAAAGTGTTGGAATTATAGGTGTGAGCCACTGTACCCAGTCAGGTTCACATTTATTAAACCAGATTTAAATGCAGTGGTTAACAAGATTGTTTCCATCCTATATGTGTAGTTCATTGTTACTTGAGCCCCAGGAAGATGTTAACATAAATTTATAATTTTGGGCAACTGCTGCATTCACCTTTCCCTTTTGTCTGCTGTCCTGTGGATCCTCACCCTATGCCTTCGAAGTAAAAAGCACAAAAGTTTAACTAGCTTTTTAAAAACACATTGACTTTCATGTCTCTCATTTCTCGAGGAAGGAATCAGGGGAGAGGCAAGGTGGGAGAAGAGTGGGAAAAAGAGTAGGACTTGCAGAGAAAAATACAGGGCATTTTAGTAAAAGAGACCAATCATAAAAGATGGAGAGCTGAAAAAAAATTGTGATTGAAGGAGTAGTCTAGCTGTTCTCAACTCTGACTAGACCATAAAATTATCTATGGATATTTAAAAAAAATACCTATAACTGGGTTGCACCCTTGATCAATGAAATCAGATTTCATGGCTGGGGCACATGGTATTTTCTTTAAAGCTCCACAGGTGATTTCAAGGTGCAGCTGGGGGCTTGAAGGCCCCTAGGATAAAGCAGTAAAAAGTGACACTTTTCTTTATGTAATTGTATATATTTTTATGTGTTTCAATGATTAACTTACATATTAATTAACTTTCTAACGTGCATTTATTCACTCATTCATCCTTTTAAACAGTGAATCAGTTATCCACCTATTCACCCATTTTTTTTTAGCGTCTCATTTATTTGTTCACTTATTCATCCACTTAGCTAGCCAGTGATCTAGTCAACCCATGGATATTTATTGAGTGCCTAAGCTCTGTGCTTCTAGAGGTGTAAAAGTGAACATGACAGGAGAGGTCACTGCTTATAAAACCAACAGTAGGTTATGGCATTTTTTCTCAGAGTGAGTGAAATAGTGCTAAGAAACATTACTTCTTTGGCTTATGAAAAGATATTTTGAGAAACATTTGCTTATGGACTAATTCTGAAGTTATGGAAATTTTTCCTTTAATATTATTTGCATGGAATGGTAATATATCTGTATCACTGGCACATTTAAGGATACTGGAAATTCTAATTTTAAATTTGCTGAAGTGAGACGATGACTGGTGGAAATAAATAATGCTTAATTACCACTTCCCTCCCACCTCATACCAAATAAAGTTCAGCTTAATATCTTCAGCTGAAAGATAGCAGATAATTATTATAAGTAACTTTGGTTCAATGCTTAATTCCTGTTCTATTTGCAGATATTTCTAATCTTCATTAAAAGGCTCATTTATAAATGTTTTAACCCATTCAATTAAAACTCTCCAACCTCCCACCTTATTAAACTGAGCCAAATTCAGTGTTGATATGCTCTGTTTTAGTTGTGGCTCATTTGTTTGTACTGATTCACTGAGACTTAATATAGCTCATGTTAACAGAGTCCATGGTTACTGATTTGAGTGAGAACAGGGTATAAGTACTACATGTTTTATTAGCTTTTTTTCATATGTTTTTTGGCCATATAAGTGTCTTCTTTTGTAAAGTGTCTGTTTATATACTTCACCCAATTTTGATGAAGTTTTTTTTTTTCTTATAAATTTGTTTAAGTTCCTTGTAAATTCTAGATATTAGCCCTTTGTCAGATGGATAGATTGCAAAATTTTTCTCCCATTCTTTAGGTTGCCTGTTCAATCTGATGATAGTTTTTTTTGCTGTGCAGAGTGATTTAGTTTAATTAGATCACCTTTGTGTATTTTGACTTTTGTTGTCATTGCTTTTGATGTTTTGGTCATGAAGTCTTCGCCCAGGCCTATGTCCTGAATGATATTGCCTGGGTTTTATTCTAGGGTTTGAATGGGTTCAGGTCTTAGATTCAAGTCTTTAATCCATCTTGAGTTAATTCTTGAATAAGGTGTAAGGAGGGGGCCCAGTTTCAGTTTTCTGCATATGGCTAGCCACTTTTCCCAAGACCATTTATTACCTAGGGAATCCTTTCCCCGTTGCTTGTTTTTTTTGGGGGGGGGTGTTGTCAAATATCAGATGGTTGTAGATGTGTGGCATTATTTATGACGGCTCTGTTCTGTTCCATTGGTCTATATATCTGTTTTGGTACCAGTACCATGCTGTTTTGGTTACTGTAGCCTTGTAGCATACTTTGAAGTCAGGTAACATGATGCCTCCAGCTTTGTTCTTTTTGCTTAGTATTGTCTTGCCTATAAGGGCTCCTTTTTGGTTCCATCTGAAATTTAAAGTAGTTTTTTCTAATTACGTGAAGAAAATAAGTAGTACATTTATGGGAATAGCATTGAATTTATAAATTACTTTGTGCAGTATGGCAATTTTCACAATATTGATCCTTCCTATCCATGAGCATGAAATGTTTTTCCATTTGTTTGTGTCCTCTCTTATTTTCTTGAGCAGTGGTTTGTAGTTCTCCTTGAAGAGACCCTTCACATCCCTTGTAAGCTGTATTCCTAGATATTTTATTCTCTTTGTAGCAATTGTGAATGGGAATTCACTCATGATTTGGCTCTCTATGTGTCTATTATTGATGTACAGGAGTGCCTCTGATTTTCGCAGATTGATTTTGTATCCTGAGACTTTGCTGACCTTGCATATCAACTTAAGGAATTTTTTAACTGAGATGATGGGGTTTTCTAAATATACAATCATGTCATTTGCAAACAGAGGCAATTTGACTTCCTCTCATTCTATTTGAATGTGCTTTATTTCTTTCTCTTACCTGATTGCCCTGGCCAGAGCTTCTATTACTATGTTAAATAGGAGTGGTGAGAAAGGGCATCCTCGTCATGTGCCAGTTTTCAAAGGGAGTGCTTCCAGCCCATTCAGTGTGATATTGTCTGTGGGTTTGTCATAAATAGCTCTTATTATTTTAAGATATGTTCCATCAATACCTAGTTTATTGAGTATTTTTAGCATGAAGCGGTGTAGAATTTTGTCAGAGCCTTTTCTGCATTTATTGAGATAATCATGTGGTTTTTGTCATTGGTTTTGTTTATGTGATAGATTACATTTATTGATTTGTGTATGTTGAACCAGCCTTGCATTGCAGGAATGAAACTGACTTAATTGTAATTCATAAGCTCTTTGATGTGCTGCTGGATTTGGTTTGCCACTATTTTATTGAGAATTTTTGAGTCAATATTCAATAGGGTTATTGGCCTACAATATTCTTTTGGTGTTGTGTCTCTGCCAGGTTTTGGTATCAGGATAAAATAAGCTAGGGAGGAGTCCCTCTTTTTCTATCATTTGGAATATTTTCAGAAGGAATAGTACCAGCTCCTCTTTGTACCTCTGGTAGAATTCCACTGTGAACTCATCTGAACTTGGGCTTTTTTGGTTGGTAGGCTAATAATTACTCTCTCAGTTTCAGAACTTGTTATTGGTCTATTCATGGATTTTACTTCTTCTGGTTTAGCCTTGGGACGGTGTATGTGTTAAATAATTTATCCATTTCTTCTAAATTTTCTAGTTTATGTGCATAGAAATATTTATAGTGTTCTCTTATGGTAGTTTGTATTTCTGTGGGATCAGTGGTGATATCCTCTTTATTATTTTGTATTGTGTCTATTTGAGTTTTCTCTCTTTTCTTCTTTATTAGTTTGGCTAGCAGTCTATTTTGTTAACCTTTTCAAACAACCAGCTCCTGGATTGGTTGATTTTTTGAAAGTTTTTTTTTTTTTTGCGTGTGTGTCTCTAGCTCCTTCAGTTCTGCTCTGGTCTTAGTTATTTCTTGTCTTCTGCTAGTTTTTGAATTCATTTGCTCTTGCTTCTCTAGTTCTTTTAATTGTGATGTTAGGGTGTCAATTTTAGCTCTTTCCCACTTCTTCCTGTGGGCATTTAGTGCTATAAATTTCCTTCTAAACACTGCTTTAGCTGTCTCCCAGAGATTCTGGTACATTGTATCTTTGTTCTCATTGGTTTTAAATAACTTATTTATTTCTACCTTAGTTTAGTTATTTATCCAGTAGTCATTCAAGAGCAGGTTGTTCAGTTTCCATGAAGCTGTGTGATTTTGAGTGAGTTTCTTAATCCTGAGTTTTAATTTGATTGCACTGTGTTCTGAGAGACTGTTATAATTTCCATTCTTTTGCAATTGAAGAGATGGTTTTAATTCCAATTATGTGGTCAATTTTAGATTATGTGTTATGTGGTGCTGAGGAGAATGTATATTCTGTTGATTTGGGGTGGAGAGTTCTGTAGATGTCTATTAGGTCCACTTGGTCCAGAGCTGAGTTCAAGTCCTGAATATTCTTGTTCATTTTCTGTCTCATTGATCTGTCTAATATTGACAGTGGGGTGTTAAATTCTTCCACTATTATTGTGTAGGAGTCTAAGTCTTTTTGTACATCTCTAAGAACTTGCTTTATGAATCTGGGTTCTCCTGTATTGGGTGCATATATATTTAGGATAGTTAGCTCTTCTTGTTGCATTGATTCCTTTATCATTACGTAATGCCCTCCTTTGTCTCTTTTGATCTTTGTTGGTTTAAAGGCTGCTTTATCAGAGACTAGGATTATAACTGCTGCTTTGTTTTGCTTTCCATTTGCTAGGGAAATATTTCTCCATCCCTTTATTTTGAGCCTATGTATGTCTTTGCATGTGAGATGGGTCTCCTGAATACAGCACACTGTTGGGTCTTGACTATTTATCCAGTTTTTCAGTCTGTGTCTTAATTGGGGCATTTAGCTCGTTTATATTTAAGGTTAATATTGTTATGTGTAAATTTGATGCTGTCATTATGATGCTAGCTTTTTATTTTGCCTGTTAGTTGATGCAATTTCTTCCTAGTGTCAATGGTCATTACAATTTGGTATGTTTTTGCAGTGGCTGGTACTGATTTTTCCTTTCCATATTTAGTTTTTCCTTCAGGAGCTCTTGTAAAGCAGGCCTGGTGGTGACAAAATCTCTCAGCATTTGCTTGTCTGTAAAGGATTCTATTTCTCCTTTGCTTATGAAGCTTAGTTTGGCTGGATACAAAATTTGGGGCTGAAACTTCTTTTCTTTATAAATGTTGGCTCCCCCACTTCTGACTTGTAGGGTTTCTGGCAAGAGATGCACTGTGAGTCTGTTGGGCTTCCCTTTGTGTGTAACCCAACCTTTCTGGCTACGCGTAACATTTTTTCCATCATTTCAGTGTTGATGAGTCTGATGATTATGTGTCTTTGGGTTTCTCTTCTCGAGGAATATCTTTGTGGTGGTCTCTGTATTTCCTGAATTTGAATGTTGGCTTGCCTTGCTAGGTTGTGGAAGTTCTCCTGGATTATATCTTGAAGAGTGTTTTTTAACTTGGCTCCATTCTTCCTGCCACTTTCCAGCTCACCAATCAAATGTAGATTTGTTTTTTTCACATAGTTGCATATTTCTTGGAGGTTTAGTTCATTTCTTTTCATTATTTTTCCTCTAATCGTGTCTTCTTACTTTATTTCATTGAGTTCATCTTCAATTTATGATATCCTTCTTCCGCTTGATCCATTCATCTATTGATACTGTGTATGCTTCACGAAGTTCTTGTGCTGTGTTTTTCAGCTCCATCAGGTCATTTATGTTCTTCTCCAAACTGGTTATTCTAGTTAGCAATTCTGCTTCTCTTTTTCCAAGGTTCTTAGCTTTCTTGTATTGGGTTAGAACATGCTCCTTTAGCTTGGAGGAGATTGTTATTACCCACCTTCTGAAGCCTACTCTGTCAATTCATCAAACTCATTCTCCATCCAGTTTTGTTTCCTTGCAGGCAAAAAGTTGTGATCCTTTGGAGGAGAAGAGGCATTCTGGTTTTTGGAATTTTCAGCCTTTTTGTGCTAGTTTTTCCTTATCTTCATGGATTTATCTACCTTTGGTCTTTGATGTTGGTGACCTTCGGATGGGGTTTTGGTGTGGACATCCTTTGATGTTCATGCTATTCCTTCTGTTTGTTAGTTTTTCTTCTAACAGTCTGCTGGAGTTTGCTGTAGGTCCACTCCAGACTCTGTTTGCCTGGGTATCACCAGCAGAGGCTGCAGGACAGCCAAGATTGCTGCCTTTTCCTTCCTCTGGAAGCTTTGTCCCAGAGGGGAACCCACCATCCAGAGCTTTCCTGTATGAGGCATCTGTCGACCCCTGCTGGGAGGTGTCTCCCAGTCAGGCGCGGGGAGTCAGGGACCCACTTGAGTAGGCAGTCTATCCCTTAGCAGAGTTCATGTGCTGTTCTGGGAGAGCCACTGCTCTCTTCAGAGCTGGCAGGGAGGAATGTTTAAGTCTGTTGAAGCTGTGCCCACTGTTGTCCCTTCTCCCAGGTGCTCTGTCTTAGGGAGATGGAAGTTTTATCTATAAGCCCCTGATTGGTGCTGCTGCCTTTCTTTCAGAGATTCCCTGCCCAGAGAGAAGGAATCTAGAGAGATAATCTTGCTGCAGCTGCTTTATCATGCTGTGGTAGGTTCCACACCCAGTTTGAACTTCTCAGTGGCTTTGTTTGTACTATGAGGGAAAAACTGCCTACTGAAGCTGCAGAAATGGTGGTTGCCTCTCCCCTCACCAAGCTCAAGCATCCCAGGTCAATTTCAGACCTCTGTGCTGGCAGTGAGAATTTCAAGCCAGTGGATCTTAGCTTATTGGGCTCCATGGGGGTAGGATCTGCTGAGCAAGACCACTCAGCTCCCTGGCTTCAGCCCCCTTTCCAGGGAGTGAATGGTTCTGTCTCACTGGTGTTTCAAGTACCACTGGGGTACAAAAAAACCTCCTGTAGCTAGCTCAGTATCTGCCCAAATGGCTTCCCAGTTTTGTGCTTGAAACCCAGGGCCCTGGTAGTATAGGTACTGGAAAGAATCTCCTTGTCCATGGTTGCACAACATGGGAAAAGTGTAATGTCTGGGCTGGGATGCACCATCTTTCACTGCATGGTCTCTCATGACTTCCCTTGGCTAGGGGAGGGAGTTCCCCAACCACTTGTACTTCCTGGGTGAGACAATGCCCCACCCTGCTTCAGCTCACCCTCCATGGGCTGCACCCACTGTCTAACCAGTCCCAGTGAGATGAACCACGTACCTCCATTGGAAATGCAGAATTCAACCATCTTGCCATCCTCCTCAATTTGTTTTCTTATAGCTATATACTGACTAATGAAATTTCTGAGTTGAATAGCAGTTTTAAGTGCTTTGAGAAATTACCATTCTGCTTTCCACCATGGTTAAAGTAATTTACAGTCTTACCATCAGTGTATAAACATTCTCTTTTCTCCACAGCCTTGCCAGTATCTATTGCTTTTTGACTTTCTTATTATAGCCATTCTGACTGGTATGACATGGTATCTCACTGTGGTTTTCATTTGCATTTCTCTGATGATTACTGATGCTGAGCTTTTTTTATATATGTTTGTTGGCCACTGGTGTGCCTTCTTTTTAGAAATGTCTGTTCATGACTTTCGACCATTTTTAATGGGGGCATTTGTTTTTTTATTTGTTCAATTGTTTAAGATCCTTATAGGTTCTGGATATTATACCTTTGTTTACACACAGTTTGTGAATATTTTCTCCCATTTTGTAGGTTTCTGTTTACTCTGTTGATAGTTTATATTGCTGCAAAGAAGCCATTTAGTTTAATTAGTCCCCATTTGTCAATTTTTGTTTTTGTTGCAATTGCTTTTGAGGATTTAGTCATAAAATTCTTTCCTAAGGCCAATGTCCAGAATGGTGTACCCTAGGTTTTCTTCTAAGATTCTTATAGTTTGAGGTCTTACGTATAAATGTTTAATTTATCTTGAGTTAATTTTTCTATATAGGGAAATGGCTAGCCAGCTATCCCAGTACCATTTATTGAATAGAAAGTCCTTTCTCCATTGCTTACTTTTGTTGCTTTGTCAAAGTTCAGATGGTAGTAGGTGTGCAGCTTTAATTCTATTGTCACTATTCTGTCCCATTCAGCTATGTGTCTGTTTTTGTACCAGCCAACAGCTGTTTTTTGTTACTGTAGCCTTACAGAATAGTTTGAAGTCAGGTAATGTGATGTCTCTGGCTTTTTTGTTTGTTTGTTTCTTAGGATTGCTTTGGCTACTCAGGCTCTTTTTTGATTCCATATGAGTTTTAGAATCTTTTTTCTAATTTTGTGAAAAATCATATTGGTAATTTGATAGGAATAGCATTGAATCTGTAGATTTCTTTGGGCAGTATAGCCATTTTCATGATATTGATTCTTCCAATCAAATATCTTCCATTTCTTTGTGTCATCTCTGATTTCTTTTTGCAGTGTTTTGTAGTTCTCCTTGTAAAGATTTATCAGCTCCTAGGTTAGATGTATTCCTAGGTATTTTATTTTTTGTGTTTCTGTTTTAAATGAGATTGCATTCTTATTTTGACTCTAAGCTTGGCTACTTATTTTTGTATTGATTTTTTTTATCCTGAATCTTTCTTTACTGAAATTGATTATCAATCCCAAGAGCCTTTCAGTGGAGTCTTTGGGATTTTCTAGGTATAGAACCATATCATTCACAAGGAGAGATTGTTTGATATCTTCATTTCCCATTTGTATGCCATTTATTATTATTATTTTGCTTATCTGATTGCTCTGCCTAGCACTTCCAGTACTATGTTGGATAGCAATAGTGACAGTGGGCATTCTTGTCTTCTTCCAGTTCTCAAGGGAATGCTTTCAACTTTTGCTTACCAAGTATGATATTGGCTGCGGGTTTGTCATAGATATCTCTTATTATTTTGAGATATGTTCCTACAATGACTAGTTTGTTGAGCGTTTTTATCATGCAGGAATATTCAATTATAATGAAAGATTTTTTATGTCTACAGAAATGATCATATGGTTTTTGTTTTTAACTCTATGTGTTGAATCACATTTATTGATTTGCATCTGTTGAACCAACATTGCACCCGAGAAGTGAAGCCTACATGATCATGTTGAAATAACTTTTCAAAGACTGTTAAATTCAGTTTGCTAAACTGACAGAGGAGCAGAAGATCAAACACCGCATGTTCTCACTCATAGGCGGGTGTTGAACGATGAGAGCACATGGACACAGGGAGGGGAGCACTACACACTGGGGTCAG
>NW_016107342.1:2096915-2098346 GCF_001604975.1 Cebus imitator | reverse complement strand
GATAGCAGGGGGAGAAATGCCAGATGTAGGTGATGGGGAGGAAGGCAGCAAATCACACTGCCACGTGTGTTCCTATGCAACAATTTTGCATGTTCTTCACATGTACCCCAAAACCTAAAATACAATAAAATAAATAAATGGGAAAAAAAAATTCAGTTTGCTAGTATTTTGTTGAAGATTTTTGTATCTCTGTTCATCAGGGATATTGACCTATAGTTTTCTTTTTTCATTGTGTTTTTGCCAGGTTTTGGTATTAGAGTAATGGTGGCTTCATAAAATGAGTTAGGGAGGAGTCCAACCTCCTTGATTTTTGGAATAATTTCAGTAGAACTGGTACTACTCTTCATTGTACATCTAGTAGAATTCACCTGTCAGCTCATCTGGTCTGGGGTTTTTCTTGATTGCTAGGTATATTAGTCAGGGTTCTCTAGAGGGGCAGAACTAGAAGGATACATATGAGTTCATATATATATATATATATATATATATGAGTTTATATATGTATAGGAGTAAATATATAAATACTTAATAAACATACTATATAAATATATATATAAATACTTAATAAACATATATATATTAAATATATATATGTTTATATATATGTTTATTAAGTGTATATATATATATGTTTGTTAAGTATTAACCTACATAATCACAAGGTCCCACAATATGCTGTCTGCGGGCTGAGGAGCAAGGAGAGACAGTCAAAGTCCCAAAACTGAAGAACTTGGAGTTCAATGTTTGAGGGCAGGAAGCATCCAGCATGGAAGAAAGATGTAGGCTGGGAGGCTAGGCCAGTCTTTCCTTTTCATGTTTTTCTATCTGCTTTATATTTGCTGGTAGCTGATTAGATTGTGCCTATCAGATTATATCGTGCCCAACAGATCTGCCCTCCATGGCCCACTGACTCAAATGTTAATTTCTTTTGGCAACACCTTCACAGACACACGTAGTGATCCTAAATATCACAATAGGTTTTTTATTACTGATTCAATTTCAGAACTCAATATTGTCCTGTTCAGTATTTCAGTATCTTTCTGTTTCAATCTTGAGAGAGATTGTGTGTTTCCAGGAATTTATCTATTTACTGTGTATATTTATCTATTTATTCTTTTTCTGGTTTGTGTGCATGGAAGTGCTCATAATAGTCTCTGAGAAAGTTTCATATTTCCGTATTTCTGTATTTCTTTGGGTTTACTTGTAATGTCACCTTTTTCATTACTGCTTGCATTTGTTTGAATTTTCTTTTCTTTTCTTTTCTTTTTCCCATTTATTTATTTTATTGTATTTTAGGTTTTGGGGTACATGTGAAGAACATGCAAAATTGTTGCATAGGTACACACGTGGCAGTGTGATTTGCTGCCTTCCTCCCCATCACCTACATCTGGCATCTCTCCCCTTGCTATCTCTCCCCAGCTCCCCACCCCC
>NW_016107342.1:2094614-2095690 GCF_001604975.1 Cebus imitator | reverse complement strand
TATGTTGTGTTGCCTCCGAGACCTCTGTTCTGTTCCATTGGTCTATATCTCTGTTTTGGTACCAGTACCATGCTGTTTTGATTACTGTAGCCTTGTAGTAGATTTTGAAGTCCACTAGTGTGATGCCTCCCACTTTATTCTTTTTGCTTAGAATTCACTTGGTTATGCGGGCTCTCTTTAGATTCTATATGAAGTTTAAGGTGGTTTTTTCCAGTTCTGTGAAGAAGGTCATGAGTAGCTTGATGGGGATAGCGTTGAACCTGTAAGTTACTTTGGGCAGTATGGTCATTTTCACGATATTGATTCTTCCTAACCATGAACATGGAATGTTTCTCCATCTGTTTGTGTCCTTTCTTATTTCATTGAGCAGTGGCTTGTCGTTCTCCTTGAAGAGGTTCTTTACATTCCTTGTTAGTTGTATTCCTAGGTATTTTATTCTCTTTGTGGCAATTGTGAATGGAAGTTTGTTCTTGATTTGGCTCTCTTTGTTATTGGTGTATAGGAATGCATGTGATTTTTGCACATTGATTTTGTATCCTAAGACTTTGCTGAAGTTGCTTATCAGTTTCAGGAGATTTGGGGCTGAGACGACAGGGTTTTCTAGATATACAATCATGTCGTCTGCAAATAGAGACAATTTGACTTCCTCCTTTCCTATTTGAATGCCCTTTATTTCTTTTTCTTGCCTGATTGCTCTGGCTGGAACTTCTAGTACTATATTGAACAGGAGTGGTGAGAGAGGGCATCGTTGTCTGTGCCACATTTCAAGGGGAATGCTTCCAGTTTTTGCCCATTCAGTATGATATTGGCTGTTGGTTTGTCATAAATAGCCTTTATTATTTTGAGATACGTTCCATCAATACCTAGTTTATTGAGGGTTTTTAGCATAAAGGGCTGTTGAATTTTGTCAAAGGCCTTCTCTGCATCAGTTGAGATAATCTTGTGGTTTTTGTCTTTGATTCTGTTTATGTGGTGAATTAAGTTTATAGACTTGCGTATGTTGAACCAGCCTTGCATCCCCGGGATGAAGCCTACTTGATCATGGTGGATAAGCTTTTTGATTTGCTGTTGCAATC
>NW_016107342.1:1911054-2092299 GCF_001604975.1 Cebus imitator | reverse complement strand
GTCAAATCTTTTTTCAATGTTCTTAGTTTCTTTGCATTGGGTTAGAACATGTTCTTTTAGTTCACAGAAATTTCTTACTACCCACCTTCTGAAGTCTGGTTCTGTCATTTCATCACACTCGTTCTCCCTCCAACCTTGTTCCCTTGCTGGTGAGGAGTTGTGATCCCTTTTAGGGGGAGAGGTGTTCTGGTTTTGGGTGTTTTCATCATTTTTGCACTGTGTTCTTCCCATCTTTATGGATTTATCCACCTGTCATCTTTGTAGTTGCTGGCTTTCAGATTGGGTCTCTGAGTGGACGTTCTGTTTGTTGATGATGAGGTTATTTCTGTTTCTTGGTTTTCCTTTTGACTGTCTGGCCCCTCTGCTATAGGTCTGCTGAGGTCCACTCCAGGCGCTGCCTACCTGGGGATCACCTGCAGCAGCTGCTGAACAGTAAGGGTTTTTACCAGTTTTCTTCTTCTGCTATCTTTGTCCCTGAAGGATACCCGCCAAGTGTCAGTCTGATCTGTCCTTTATGAGGTGGCTCTTTGGATATACAGGGGTCAGGGAGCTGCTTGACGAGATGGTCTCTTCTTTATAGGAGATCAAATGCTGAGCTGTGAGCTCTATTGTTCATTCAGAGCTGCTGAGCAGGTACGTTTAGGTCTGCTGCAGCAGAACTCATAAACCACTTTTTGTTCCCAGGTGCTCTGTCCCAGGTATTTAGGGCTTTATGAATTTCTGTTATGCTGCTGCCTTCTTTTTTTTTCCTTCAGAGCTGCCCTGCCCAGCAAGGAGGCAGCCTAGTCACTGTCTGCCTGTAGAGACTTCGCTGAGCTGCTGTGGGCTCTGTCCAGCTGCCGAGTGAACTTCCCTGCAGTCCTGTTTATATGGGTGTAGTTAGAACTGCTTTGGTGATGGTGGCCCGCCTCTATTGAGGCGGAGTCTCTCTGCATTCGCTGGTTGCCTTGGCAACGGTGGGCTGCCTCAGCAATGGCGGGTTGCCTTGGCAACGGTGGGCTGCCTCAGCATTGGCTGACTACCTCTGTAGTGGCGGGCTGCCTCGGTAATGGCAGACGCCCCTCCCCAACAGAGCTGGACCATCCTGGCTTCAGCTGAACTTGCTGTGAAGCTCTCAATCCTGAGAGTTTCTGATTGCTGTTTTTTTGTGGGGGTGGGACCAGCAGAGCCTGATCGCTGGCTCCCTGCCTCAGAGCCTTTTTTTTTTTTTTAAGTTGGTGCTCCAGTCGCCTGTTGAAGAGGCACAGTGTCTGAGTGTTTTCCCCTGCGACAAGTCACTGCGCTGGCTTAAACAGTGGCACTGAGATTTGTGGCGCTTTTTTTGCCCTGGAATCTACTGTCCTGGTTCCCTGCTCAGTCCCCTTTTTAAACAGAGGTATGGGCGACTTCCCATGGCTCCAATTGCCAGCCAAAAGGGTACCCGGACCAGTGTATTTGGTACGGGGAACCGCTGCTCCGGGGCGCTGGCAAAGTAGCTGCACAGGGCAAAGCGGCGCCGGCCGGCACAGCCGCACTGGCCGAAACAGCCGTGCTGGTGACCCATGGAGCTCCTCTGCCTGGGAATTTCCTAGTCTGTGGGCAATAAAAATGCGGCGTCCACTCACCCTCTGCGCTTTCACTGGGAGCTGCAATCCTGAGCTGTTCCTAAACGGCCATCTTGGATCGATCTTGTTTGAATTTTCTGTCTTATTTTTTTTCTTTGTTCACTTTGTTAGTGGTCTGTTGATCTTGTTAGTCCTTTTGAATAACTAATTTTTTTGTTGCTTTGATTCTTTGTATGGAAGTTTGAATATCAATTTCATTCAGCTCTGCTCTGATTTTAGTTATTTCTTTTCTTCTGCTAGCTTTGGGGTTAGCTTTTTCTTATTCTTGTTTTCCTAGTTCCTTGAGATGTAATGTTATATGGCTAAAATAAGATCTTCCTAACTTTTGAGGTAGGCATTTATAAACATTTAAGCACTATAAACTTTCCTCCTAACACTGATTTTTTTTTTGTATTCCATAGATTGTGATATGCTGTATTTTTGTTTTCATTTATTTCAAAGAATGTTTTTATTTCTAGCTATATTTTTTTACCCAAAAATATAGAAGCAATTTGTTTAATTTCTGTGTAATGGTGTGGTTATGGGTTTATTCTTTATATTGATTTCTATTTTTATCCCACTGTGCCTAAAAGTTTTTTTTTTTTTTTTTTCCCTTTCTGCCCTCCTTAGGGTGTGCAACAATTGGGAATGCTGGGTAATGCTTTGCTTCTATAGCCCTATGCACCTCTGTTGGCAGGTAGGGTGTGGTGGCTCAGGCTTCTGATCCAGGTGGGCTCGTGCTCTGAGATCTAGAGATATGCCTGGACATGGAGTGCAGAGGGCTTTGCTGCACAATGATCTATATCCAGTAAGAGTGGGGCACTTCAGGCTGCCGAACCCAATGCCTGGGTGCTCTGAATATCTGAAGATCAGCTTGACGGTAAAGCAAAGAGAGCCCCAATGTTCCATGATCTCAGGGGAACAGGCTGGGACACCCATCGGTGGCACATGCAGACTAGTTCCAGGTCACTAAGTTGGCTCTGGTGTCTCACTACCTAGGAGACACTACAGCTATAACAGTTCTCCTCCCACCCTAGGCTTGTAATAGGAAAGAGCACAGTTCCAGCCTCTAGTGCTAAGATGCTTTCCACTATTAGACTATGGAAGTCCAGAGCAGGTTTTCCAGTCTCTGTCCAGAGACTAAAATGCATAAATAGCCATGCTGCCAGATTGCCACAGAAATGGCCAGTTGTGTGCACCTGGAGTAAAAATAGTGTTCTTCTCTCGGTCCTGGATCAGAAAAAAACATCTGCAGCTTTATCCAGTGTTTTTCCCTCACAGAGTGTTCAAGCCTCTTCTTAAGTTAACTCCAGGGTTTGGGGAAAATAAAGTGCTCTCATTTGGCCTGGGCTCTTGGATTCCCAGTGGAAAGGTGAATCACAGAGGGAGGCACTCTGCCTCTCTCATGTACTAGGACTTCACTCATTTTGTTAGGCAGATGCCATCACGAGGGCTGTTTGCTGGCATTCTTATTTTTGGAATCAACGGCTTCCTTCACAATTCTGGTGGATTTCCATTTCCCTTCTTGAATTAAAGTTCACAGAGTTGGTCTTTCTGCACTCTTTTGCTATTTCTAAGTGGCTAAGGCATGCCAAAGGTCTCTAATCCACCATCTAAAATTAAAAATTAAAAAATTTAAAAAAAAACTGTCTAAATCAAATTTTAAATTCATGGTCTGTGGTGTTACATAACTCTTAGAAGATTAGATACTTTCCACATCACAACAATTTCCTACTATCTTTATTGGTTGCCAGAAACATTATAAGCAAGCTTAAGAAAGTTACTCATAGCAAAATAATTTCAAAAGCAAAATTATGAACATTCTTCAAGTGTTTGTACAGCAAAAGTTATATTTATTATGTCATGTAGATGCTTATTAACACATTTGTTCTACTGTGTGAGGTGTCTCCAAAATAATTGTGTTAAACTATTAAGTTTAAGTAAGAATCCTCAAATAGCCTTATATTTTTACTGCTATTTTCTGAACCCTAGGAGAAACACAGCTTTTCCCTGAGTCTTTTCTTTGGAAACAGTCATTTAAAGGACTCAGATATAATCTTAAAAGACAGCTATTTGTTAGAAGAAAAAACATAGCTAATGTGCATGTACACACATATGCATACACAAAATACTTAGAACACAGTGTTTCAGGAAAAGTGGCAGAAACTTGGAAGATCTGATATACTGGAGACATTAATAAAAAAAGAAATGAGAAAAATAGACCTTGATGACCTTAAGCAAACCTATATGACTTATAGGTATAATAATTTTCATTGGTTTTGTGGAAAAATACAATGGGCAATATTGAGATGTCTACAGTCTCAATTTAGAAAAGCTCTGATATTTGTTGGTATAGATCATTGTGTCAAAGACAAGAAAAATATTCACTTAATGAGAATTTATCAGTCTAGGAATAGATGCTGTGTTCCCAATGAAGATTTATATATAGTACAACAGGATTCATTCCACTTGAATCAGTAAAGGTAGGTCAGCAGAAGCTTTCTTTAGCTATCTCTGAAATTGATAAAAGAAAGCTAATTAAAGTTAAGGGCTTTTACTTATTGATTGCTTCTATTCCAGCATTCCCCCTGTATAACAAAATGATAAAGAATTTGTTTTAACTTTGGCAAACCACTCATGTATGAACTAAAATGTAAATCTTAGAACCAAACCAAAATTTTAGGTGTTTTTTCAGAGTTTACTTGCCTTTAAAATATGAATTATTTCTTTATGTTCTGCCACTGTGAATTATAGATGAAGTAACTTGACATGTTATAAAAATGTAATAGTCTCTCTGAAATATTTTGATTACATATTTTTCTTCTTTTTCTTCTTTTTTCTTTAAATTTAGTGTTCATTTCTCATAGTCTCCCATGCTTGAGGACTGTCCTCCGAATACTTAAGCTTGCTCTGAGCATGAATCGGCTGTGTTCCCATCCAAATCTCAGTTTGAATTATACCTCCCAGAATTCCAACGTCAGTGGACAGGATCCAGGGGGAGATAATTGAATCATGGGGTCTGGTATTTCTTGTGCTGTTCTCGTGATAGTGACTAAGTCTCATAAATTCTGGTGGGTTTATCAGCGGTTTCTACTTTTGCTTCTTCCTCACTTTTTCTTGCTGCTGCCATGTAAAAAGTGCCTTTCACCTCCCACCATGATTCTGAGGCTTCCCCATCCATGTGGAACTGTAAGTCTAATTAAAACTGTTTTTCTTCCCAGTATCAGATATGTCTTTATCAGCAGCAGGAAAATGGACTAATACAGTAAATTGGTACCAGTAGAGTGGGGCATTGTTGAAAAGATACCCAAAAATGTGGAAGCGACTTTGAAACTGGCTAACAGGCAGAGATTGGAACAGTTTGAAGTGCTCAGGAAAATGTGGGAAAGTTTGAAACTTCGTAGAGACTTGTTGAATGGCTTTGCCCAAAATGCTGATAGTGATATGGACAATAAAATCCAGGCTGAGGTGGTCTCAGATGGAGATGAGGAACTTGTTGGGAACTGGAGCAAAGGTGATTCCTTTTATGTTTTAGCAAAGAGACTGGTTGCATTTGGCCCCTGCCATAGATATTTGATCTTGAGAGAGATGATTTAGGGTATCTGGTGGGAGAAATTTCTAAGCAGCAAAGCATTCAAGATGTGACTTGGGTGGTGTTAAAGGCATTCAGTTTTATAAGGGAAGCAGAGCATAGAAGTTTGAAAATTTGCAGCCTGACTATGCAATGGAAAAGAAAAGTCCATTTTCTGGGAAGGAATTCAAGCTGACTGCAGATATTTGCATAAGTAGCAAGGATCCTTAAATCTATACATTACTTTGGGCAGTATGGCCATTTTCATGATATTGATTCTTCCTAACCGTGACCATGGAAATTTTCTCCATCTGTTTGTGTCCTCTTTTATTTCCTTGAGCAGTGGTTTGTAGTTCTCCTTGAAGAGGTCCTTTACATCCTTTGTTAGTTGTACTCCTATGCATTTTATTCTCTTTCTAGCAATTGCGAATGAGAGTTCACTCATGATTTGGCTCCCTGTTAGTCTGTTATTGGGATATAGAAATGCTTGTGATTTCCGCATATTGATTTTGTATCCTGAGACTCTGCTGAAGTTGCTTATCAGTTTAAGGAGATCTAGGGCTGAGATGATAGGGTCTTCTAAATATGCAATCATGTCATCTGCAAATGAGACAATTTGACTTCTTTTCCTAATTGAATACCCCCCCCCACTTTTTTTTTCTTGCCTAATTGCTCTGGCTAGAACTTCCAATACTATATTAAATAGGAGTAGTGACAGAGGGCATCCTTGTCTAGCACCAGATTTCAAAGGGAAAGCTTCCAGTTTTTTCCCATTCAGTATGATATTGGCTGTAGGTTTGTCATAAATAGCTTTTATTGTTTTGAGATATGTTCCTTTGATACCTAGTTTATTGAGAGTTTTTAGCATAAAGGGCTATTGAATTTTGTCGAAGGCCTTCTCTGCATCTATTGAGATGATCTTGTGGTTTTTGTCTTTGGTTTTGTTTATGTGGTGGTTTACATTTATGGACTTACGTATGTTGAACCAGCCTTGCATCCCCAGAATGAAGCCTACTTGATCATAATGGATAAGCTTTTTGATGTGCTCTTGCAATTAGTTTGCCAGTATTTTATTGAAGATTTTTGTATCTATGTTCATCATGGATATTGGCCCAAAGTTTTCTTTTTTTGTTGAGTCTTTGCCAGATTTTGGTATCAGGATCATGTTAGTCTCATAAAATGATTTGGAAAGGATTCCCTCTTTTTGTATTGTTTGGAATAGTTTCTGAAGGAATGATTCCAGCTCCTCTTTGTACATCTGGTAGAATTCAGCTGTGAACCCATCTGGACCTGAACTTTTTTTTGGTTGGTAGGCTATTAATCGCTGCCTCAACTTCAGCCCTTGTTATTGTTCTATTCAGGGTTTCAACTTCTTCCTGGTTTAGGCTTGGGAGGGTGCCAGTGTCCAGGAATATGTCCATTTCTTCCAGGTTTACTAGTTTATGTGCAAAAAGTTGTTCATAGTAATCTCTGATTGTAGTTTGTATTTCTCAATCAGTGGTGATATCCCCTTTATCATTTTTTATTGCATCTATTTGATTCTTCTCCCTTTTCTTTTTTGTTAATCTGGCTAGTGGTCAGTCTATTTTGTTGATCTTTTCAACAAACCAGCTACTGGATTTATTGATTTTTTGAAGGTTTTTTGTGTCTCTATCTCCTTCAGTTCTGCTCTGATCTTAGTTATTTCTTGTCTTCTGCTAGCTTTTGAGTTTTTTTGATCTTGCTCCTCTAGCTCTTTCAATTTTGATGATAAGGTGCTGATTTTAGATCTTCCCTTGCTTCTCATGTGGGCATTTATTGCTATAAATTTCCCTCTAGACACTGCTTTAAATGTGCCCCAGAGATTCTGGTACATTGTGTCTTGATTCTCACAGGTTTCAAAGAACATCTTTTTTTCTGTCTTCCTTTCATTGCCTATCCAGTCGAAATTCAGGAGCCAGTTGTTCAGTTCCTATGAAGCTGTGCATTTCTGAGTTAGTTTCTTAATTCTGAGTTCGTTTCTTAATTCTGAGTTCTAATTTGATTGCACTGTGGTCTGAGAGACTGTTTGTTATTATTTCCATTCTTTTGCATTTGCTGAGGAGTTATTTACTTCCAATTATGTGGTCAATTTTAGAGTAGGTGCAATGCAATGCTGAGAAGAATGTATATTCGTGGATTTGGGGTGGAAATTTCTGTAGATGTCTGTTAGGTCCGCTTGGTCCAGATCTGAGTTCAAATCCTGAATATCCTTGTTAATTTTCTGTCCCCTTGATCTGTCTAATATTGACAATGGAGTGTTAAAGTCTCCCACTATTATTGGACGGGAGTCTAAGTCTCTTTGTAGATTGTTAAGAACTTGCTTTATGTACCTCAGTGCTCCTGTATTGGGTGCATATATATTTGGATCATTAGGTCTTCTTGATGCATTGATCCTTTTACCATTATGTAATGCCCTTCTTTGTCTCTTTTGATCTTTGTTGGTTTAAAGTCCATTTTATCAGAGACTAGGATTGCAACTCCTGCTTTTTTTTTGCTCTCCATTTTCTTGGTAGATTTTCTTCCATCCCTTTATTTAGAGCCTATGTGTGTCCTTGCATGTGAGATGGGTTTCCTGAATACAGCACACTGATGGGTCTTGACTTTTTATCCAATTTGCCAATCTGTGTCTTTTGATGGGGGCAGTTAGCCCATTTACATTTAAGATTAATATTATGTGTAATTTTGATCCTACCATTTTGATGATAGCTGGGTATTTTGTCCATAAGTTGACTCATTTTTTTCATTGTGTTGATGGTCTTTACCATTTGGTACGTTTTTGGAGTGGCTGGTACTGATTGTTCCTTTCCTTGTTCAGTGCTTCTTTCAGGAGCTCTTGTAAGGCAGGCCTGGTGGTGACAAAATCTCTCAGCAATTGCTTGTCCATAAAGGATTTTCTTTCTCCTTCACTTATGAAGTTTAGTTTGGCTGGATATGAAATTCTAGGTGGAAAGTTCTTTAAGAATGTTGAATATTGGCCCCCAATCTCTTCTGGCTTGTAGGGTTTCTGCAGAGAGATCTACTGTGAGTCTGATGGGCTTTCCTTTGTGGGTAACCTTACCTTTCTCTCTGACTGCCTTTAGCATTTTTCCTTCCTTTCAACCCTGGTGAATCTGATGATTATGTGCCTTGGGGTTGCTCTTCTTGAGGAATATCTTTGTGGTGTTTTCTGTATTTCCTGGACTTGAATGGTGGCCTGGCTTGCTAGATTGGGGAAATTCTCCTGGATAACATCCTGAAGAGTGTTTTCCAGCTTAGATTCATTCTGTCCATCACATTCAGGTGATGGAGAGAATAACAATCAAATACACTTATCAAACATAGAGTAGGTCTTTTCGCATAATCTGATATTTCTTGGAGGCTTTGTTCATTTCTTTATACTCTTTTTTCTCTATTCTTGCCTTCTCATTTTATTTCATTGAGTTGATCTTCAATTTCTGATATCCTTTCTTCTGCTTGATCGATTCGACTATTGAAAGTTGTGTATGCTTCATGAAGTTCTCGTGCTGTATTTTTCATCTCTGTCAAGTCATTTATATTCTTCTCTAAGCTGTTTATTCTAGTTAGCATCTCATCTAACCTTTTTTCTAGGTTCTTAGTTTCTTTGCATTGGGTTAGCACATGTCATTTTAGCCTGAGAAGTTTGTTATTACCCACCTTCTGAAGCCTGTTTCTGTCAATTCTTCAGGTTCAGTCTCCACGCATCTTTGACCCCTAGCTGGTGAGGAGTTGTGTTCCTTTGGAGGAAGAGAGATGTTCTGATTTTTGGTGTTTTCATCCTTTTTGTGCTGGTTTCTTCCCATCTTAGTGGCTTTATCTATCTGTGGTCTTTGTAGTTGGTGACTTTCTAAAGGGGTTTCTGAGTGGACATCCTTTTTGTTGATTATGAATTTATTTCTTTGCGTTTCTTAGTTTTCCTTCTAATAGTCAGGCCCCTCTGCTGCAGGACTGCTGGAGGTCCATTCCAGATCCTGCTTTCCTGGGGATCACCCATTGGGGCTGCAGAACAATAAGGGTTGCTGCCGGTTTCTTCTTCTGTTATCTTCATCCCAGGAAGGGTACCTGCCAGATGTGGGGCTGAGCTCTCCTTTATTAGGTGCCTCTTTGGGTATATGGGGATCGGGCAGCTGCTTGAGGAGACAGTCTGTCCCTTATAGGAGCTTGAGTGCTGTGCTGGGAGCTCCATTGTTCCATGCAGAGCTGCTGGGCATGTACTTTTAAGTCTGTTGCAGCAGAACTCATAACTGCCTCTTTTCCCAGTTGCTCTGTCCTAGGAAGGTCAGCTTTATTTATAAGTTCCTGTCATGCTGCTGCCTTTTTTCATAGATGCCCTGCCCTACATGGAGTAGTCTAGACACTGTCTGCTAGCAGAGACATTGCTGAGCTGCTCCAGTCTCTGCCCAGCTGCAGTGTGAGCTGCTTCAGTAGTGGTGGTCGCACTTCCCCCTATTGAGCTGGACCTTCCTGGGTCCAGCTGTGCTTGCCACGAAACTCAATCCAGAGCGTTTCAGATTTCTTGTTTTGTGGGGGTGGTACCAGCCAAGCCAGATCACGTGCTCCCTGTCTCTGCCCCGTCCCTTTCAGTTGAATGGGTAGCTCTGTCTCTCAGGCATTCCAGGAGCCAGTTGAAATGGCCACCCAGATTTGTGTGAGTTTCTGTGCATCAAGCCAGCACCGGCTGAAACCACCATGCTGAAAACTCATAGTGCTTTTCGGCCTGGGAATCTCCTGGTCTGCGGGCAGTGAAAATTTGTTTGGAAATGTGGTGGACACTCACCCTCTGTGTTGTGCTTGCTGGGAACTATACTCTAGTCCTGTTCTGATTTGGCCATCTTGGATCCTCCCTCCCCAGAACTTCATTTTTTAAGACTGAATACTATTATACTCTGTATATATACCCCTTTTTCTTTATTCATCTATTGGTGGACACTTAGGTTGATTTTGTATCTTGGCTGTGTTGAGTATTGCTGCAATGAACATGATAATACAGATATTGATTCAAAATACTGATTTCATAACCTTTGGATATATATCCAGTAATGTAACTGGTGGGTCACATAGTTCTAGTTTTAATGTTTTGAAGAACTTCCACCCCGTTTTCCACAATGGCTATACTAATTTACATTCCCATCAGCAGCATACAAGGGTTCCCTTTACTTCATATTCTTGCCAATACTTATCATTTACCTTTTCCATAATAGCTATTCTAAAGATGTGAGATGATATCTCATTGTAGTTTTAATCTTCATTTATCTAATGATTACTGATGTTGAGCATTTCTTTTTCTTATCATTGTTGACCATTTAGAGACATATCTATTCAGGTCTTTGCTAATTTTTAAATTATTTTCTTACTATTGAGTTGCTAGAATTCCTTAAATATTTTGGATATTATGCATCAGATTTGTGGTTTACAAATATATTCTCCTATTCCGTAAGTTGCCTTTTTACTCTGTTGATTGTTTTCATTGCTGTCTAGAGGCTTTTTAGTCTGATGCAATCCACTTGTCTATTTTTTAGTTGCCTATGCTTTTGAGGTAATATGCAAAAATAATTGCCTAATGCAATGTCAGGAAGCTTTTTGCCTGTGTAATTTTATAGTTTCAGGTCTAATGGTTAAGCCTTCAATCCATTTTTTGTTGTTTTTTGAATACATTGTAAAAGAAGGGTCTAATTTTATTTTATTTTTGCATGTGAATATCGAGCTTTTCCAGCACCAGTTATTGAAGAGACTATTCTTTCCCCATTTTGTGTTCTTATACCCTTGTCAAAGATCTGTTGACCATAAATGTGTACATTTATTTCTGAGCTGTCTGTTCCATTTCATTGTTCTATATGCCTGTTTTTATGCCTGTAACATACTGTCTTTATCATTGTAGCTTTATAATATAATTTGAAAGAGGAAGTATGGTGTCTGCAGCTTTGGGTATTTTGGGTCCTTTGTAGTTTCATACAAATTTTAGGATTTTTTTTTTCTGTATCTTTGAAAAATGTCATGTGATTTTGGTAGGGATTGCTTAACTCTGTAGATTGCTTTGGGTAGTATAAACATTTTTACAATATTAATTCTTCTAATTCATGAACACAGTATATCTTTCCATATATTTGTATCTTCTTCATTTTCTTCTTTTCTGATTTACATGCTTTTTCTGTCTTTTAATTTTTGTGAGTAATTTTTCTCGATAGAACTTCTAGTACTATATTAAATACAAGTGATGAGAGTTGGCTGGCTATGGTCGAGAGCTGTCTGGATAAGGGATTATGCCTGTAATTCCAGCACTTTGGGAGGCTGAGGCAGGTGGATCACAAGGTCAGGAGATCAAGACCAGCCTGATTAACATGATAAAACCCCATCTCTACTAAAAATGCAAATATTAGCTGGGCACAGTAGTGCATGCCTGTAGTCCCAGCTACTCAGGAGGCTGAGGCAGGTGAATTGCTTAAACCCAGGAGGCAGAGGTTGCAGTTATCCAACATCATGCTACTGCACTCCAGCCTGAGCTACAGAGTAAGACTCTGGCTCAGAAAAAAAAAAAAAAAAAAAAAAGAAATGGTGAGAGTTAGCATACTAGTTTTGTTCTTGAACTTAAGAAAAAGTTTTTCAGATTTTACCATTGAATATGAACACTGAGATACATTTATTTTATTCTTTTATATCTAGTGTGTTGAGAGTTTTTTTATAGGAAGATGTTAAATATTTTCAAATGCTTCTTGTGCATCTGTTGCGATGATCATATGATTTTTACTCTTCACTCTGTTAATGTGGTGTATCATTTTTATTGATTGGTATATTTGAATAATTCTTCCATCTCAGAGATAAGTTCTGCTTGATCATAGTGTATAATCTTTTTAATGTGCTGTTGAATTGAGTTTGCTAGTATTTTTTTATTTTTTTGAGGACTTTTGCATCTACATTCATCAGGGATATTGGTCAGTAATTTTCTTTCTTATAATGTTCTTATTTGGCTTTAGCATCAGGATGATACTTTAAAAATTAGTTTTGCAAGTATTTCCTTCTCTTTAATTTTTTTGGAAGAGCTCAAGAAGGATTAGCATTTATTTTTCTTTAAATATTTTATAGAATTCACCAGTGAAGCCATATGGTCCTGTGGCTTTGGTCTATAAGAAAGAAAATGTCATATGGCCCTTTTCTTTCTGGGGTTTTTTTATTATTATTATTATTATTGATTTAGTCTCATTACCAGTAATAAGTTTGTTCAAATTTTCTGTTTCTTCATTATTCAGTCTCTGTAGTTTGTATGTTTCTAGGAATTTAACCATTGTTTTCTAAGTTGTTCACTTTGCTGGAGTACAAATATTTATAGTAGTCTTTTATGATCCTTTGTATTTGTATGGCATCAGTTGTAAAGTCTCCTATTCATTTATGATTTTATTTACTTGCATTTTCTTTTCTTTTTTCTTGGTTAATTTTGTTTATATTTTCAAAAAAACAACTCTGGTTTTATTGATTTTTTAATATTATTTTTCTATTCTCTTTTTCACTTAATTCTACCTTACATCTTTTGATTGGAGAAGTTTATTCATTGATAATTAAAGTAATTATTGATGGGTAAGAAGTTATTATTGCCATTTTGTTCATTGTTTTCTGACTCTTCTACAGATCCTTTCTTCCTTTCTTCTCTTACTGTCTTTGTGATTTAAAAATAAAACAGCTCCACTTTAAATTACTATTATTTATTATAATTGAAGCTTTCTTAAAATGTAATGCTCTCAAAACTTTGGCATTTATTAGCCCATTTCCCTGATTTATGTACTTTTTAGAAGAGGCAGCATAGTAGAGAATACTGGATCTCAAAGCATGTTTCCCAGATCAGCAACATCAATATCATCCAGATATGACAAATTAGAAATGCAAATTCTTGGGTTCTAGCCCAGACCTACTGAATTACAAGCTCTGAGGTCTGATTCAGAAATCTGTGTCTTAATAAGCCCTCTATGTGATTGTCGTGCATACTAAAATTTAAGAACTGCTAGTATAAAGAAAAATTTTGTTGAAAAACCTGAGTTTTAGTCACATTCCACACCCAGCTTTGTAAATTTGCACAAATTATTTAACCTTCCATTTCTTCCTTTACAAAATTAAGGATAATAATAACTATTGCATGGGTTTCCTATAAAAATTATATAATATTTGCTAGGAGTATGAGACATAGTGAGCCCTTAATAAATGGGAGTTATTTCCATGGGATGGATCATTCTGAAAGTTCCAGCTAACAGCTCTTCCCTAATGCCTGATATGCCTTACTCATATCTCATAAGACACTTCAGTAGCTAATATATCATGCCAAGTTGGCATGTATAAAATATATACAAAATAGTAACTTTCTAATTTGGAAATAATGTCCCTGATACAATTAGCTCTTTGCAACTAGAGAGTCTACTACAGTCAGCTTGTTAAGTACTAAGCAAATTATCCTCTTTACAGCATATCAGTGATTAGCCTTGCTAGATTTTGTATATTGTCCAAATTAGGCACTTAAACTGCATAAGCCATTCTCAGGGAAATCCAGAAAGTGGCAAGTGATAAATAAAATTAAACATTCTCAATAAAGAATACCTGGGCTTTGTCAGCATGACCAATAGAAAGAACTGCAGAGAAGACTCACCTTCTAATTGGCTCCTCTGTTAGAAAACAAATCTCTTGCCTACTGTGCTATAATAGTGACAGGAGAAAGGTAAAAAATAAAATTGTTATGGAAAGGGCCACTTCCCTGGCAGGCTTACCAGGCTATTATACTTTTAAGAAGTTGAACTTTCCCCAAGGTATTAATTACCCAAAATGACCACTGGAAGGTGGGGTGGGGTGGTGGGGAGCACTTTGTTCAGGGTCTCAGGTTGCAGGGCTCTGTGATAAAAAACCCTCACCATCTGTGATAACCACCAGCAGCCAGCCGCAGTAAGGTAATGAGATCAAATCATTCCCCTTGCACTTTAACCTGTCTGAGTCAGACAAAGACTCAGCAAAGAGGATACATCATTAAATTTAATTTAGACTTCTGGTGTTTAGACTTTTGTTTTTATCAATAAAGTAAATGTCTAAACCTAAAGCCATTTGCAGGAGCAGACACGATGAAGCATTGGCTTATTAGCTTCTAGATAATGCTAGGTTCTTGGCAGTGCATACATTCCTAATAAAAGCAAGACACATGAAAATGGTGAGTGTTGTCTAATGTCTATTTAAAATATCTCTTCTGGTCTATGTTTCCAGTGATTTATACGTATAAGCTTAACTTTTTTTGTATGTTTACAACATTTTTTGAGTTTGTGAATAGTATTATAATTATGTTGAGCCTGAATTATAGGTTTGCATTTGCTAAGTAGAAGACACTGTCTGCACTAAATGACTTTTTAAAGAGTTTCCTAATGAGCAGTGGTGTTCAATATGTTGGGAGCTATGAGTACCACATGTATCAAAGTGCTAGCTATTAAAGTAGGTCATCTTAATTAAATGGAATTATATTACTATAAAGGAGCTATTTGACTTTATCAAACACATTACAAAGATATGGGGGTGGAGTCAGACTCATTACAGGTGGTAAGAAAGTGACTGGAGAGGAAATTAATTAAAGTTTCTAATTTTCTTCCTCTTCCTCATCTTACCTCCATCTTCTGATTTAGTTGCTTTTAAAATGACAACATTATAGATATCTCATCTTCATGCTCACCCTGGTTTTTCCTTAAGGTCCTAGTCTGCCTCCGGCATTTTTGATTTCACAAATAACCCAGGTCACTCCATTACCTTGAACTTGCACATCACCATTATACAAAGAAGACTGTAAATATTTTAAACATGACTTCTTGGTAATTTGTGTTCTAATCACTATGAAAATTAGCCTTACACATTTGTCAAGGAAAAGACAAAAGAGGGAAAGACTAAATAAAAGGAGAACCTATAAGAAAGGCAAGTAAAATCTACATGCATGTAGGATATGATCACATAACTCTATGAAAAGTTTCCTTCCACAATGTGTAATATTTCACTACAAAATTTGTTAAATATAAGTGATGGATGACTTTAGGTCTTGTTAGACTACTTAGCTGCCTGTTGGTGCACCATAACTATGATCATAGAAAAAATGGTCATACCTAGAAATAGAAATTCCATTTGACCCAGCAATCCCATTACTGGGTATATATCCAAAGGATTATAAATCATTCTACTATAAGGACATGTGCACACGAATGTTCATTGCAGCACTGTTTACAATAGCAAAGACCTGGAACCAACCCAAATACCCATTGATGATAGACTGGACAGGGAAAATGTGGTACATATACACCATGGAATATTATGCAGCCATCAAAAACAATGAGTTTGGGTCCTTTGTAGGGACATGGATGAACCTGGAAACCATCATTCTCAGCAAACTGACAGAAGAGCAGAAGATCAAACACCACATGTTCTCACTTATAGGCGGGTGTTGAACAATGAGAACACATGGACACAGGGAGGGGAGCACTACACACTGGGGTCAGTTGGGGGAAAATAGGGGAGGGACAGTAGGGGATGGGGAGTTGGGGAGAGATAGCAAGGGGAGAGATGCCAGATGTAGGTGATGGGGAGGAAGGCAGCAAATCACACTGCCAAGTGTGTACCTATGCAACAAACTTGCATGTTCTTCACATGTACCCCAAAACCTAAAATGCAATAAAATAAATAAATGGAAAAGAAAATAAAATTAAAAAAAGAGAAATATTAAGAATGAAAAAAATAAGAAAAAGAGAAAATGACCATGCTTGATTATAAAGCATTATAAGACCTGGTATTTTGTGAGTTAGTGCTTTTCTATATTACCGTTGGTCTACCAAGATGACTTAAAATGGACATATAATCAGAGAGGTGAGGTTAATACAACATTAACTAAAATACTTTTGAACAATGGAAGAAGGTAATAAAAATTAATAGCCATTATGTTCTTTTAAAATTACTATGTTTTTTAAAATCAAGAAGTTTTATCTCAGTGTTCTGTGTACTAACCAACTTACCATGCACATTAGATAAATCCTAAATAATAATTAATTTGTTATATATTCAACAAATTGTTTTTCTGCTTATAAAAATATGTTTATTGTTGAAACATAGAAAATAAAGTAAAAAGTACTTAGAATTCGACACCTAAAAATGGCCTCTCACAGGTTGAGTATTTAGCTCATTGTTACATAATATTTCCATACTTTTTAAATAATGGACATCACATTTCCTCTGGGGACCCTTTGTATCCTGTTTATCCTGACTAAGCCAGTTTCCTCTCCCATGATATCCATATTTTCCCCACTTACTTGCCTCATCTTACTGTAAACGTCTATTTAAAGATTTGTCCACCCCTCTCAATAAGATTTCTAAGTGAAATATAAGAAATCATGTCTAATTCCTCTTTGTATCCCTAATCTACATTTACAAACATTAAACCCAGGATTGTTACAAGAACAATGTATAAGTGAGTTCAAATATAATTCTCTATCCAACCTTTTTCACTTAACGTATATCAAAATATTATCTCATGTCATTGAATTTCTTCAGAAATTTCCCCCCTTTGCCTGAGGCACAGTAATCTATCGCATGTCTATACTATAATTTTTTTAACCTTTTTAATATTAGATAATCATTCTCCTGCACTTTTTTGTGATTATAGAAAACAATGTGTTACTGCAAAAAACACAGTACAATAGAAAAATTTAAAATACAAATCTTTATAAAATGGGGGGCATTAAAAATGGAAGATACACTAGATGATATTTTTGAATTAATGATCAATTTTCTAAATGTAATGATGTGCTTAAGTATGAAAGTAAGAAATAAGAATGCTCTCATTCTGTGTTATATGTACTAAATTATTTAGAGGTGTGTGAAGAGAGAGAGGAGGAGAGAGAGATCAGATGTGGCAAAAATTTAACAATTGTTAAATCTGAATGAATGCGTGAAGGACCTGAATAGACATTTCTCCAAAGATATACAAATGGTCGACAGGTATATGAAAACATGTTCAACATTACTAGCCATCAGAGAAATGCAAATAAAAACCACAATGAGATATCACCTTATACCTGCTAGAATGACTATTATCAAAAAGACAAAAGATAACAAGTGTTGGAAAGGATATGGTGAAAAGGAAACTCCTTTGCATAGACATATGGAAAGCAGTATGGAGATTCTTCATAAAATAAAAAATAGAACTACCATATGATTCAGTAATCCTAAGTCTGGGTATATATCCAAAGAAAATGAAATCAGTATGTCGAAGAGGTATCTGTACTCCCATGTTCATTGCAGCATTATTCACAATAGCGAAGATATAAAAACAACCTAAGTGTCTGTCGACAGATGAATGGATAAAGAAAATGTGGTATGTATATGTACAATATTATTCAGCTTTAAAGAAGGAAATCCTACCATTGAGACAACATGGATGAATACTGAGGATATTATGCCAAGTAAAACAAGTGAGATACAGAAAGATAAATACTGTGTGTTCTCACTTATGTATGGAATCTCAAAAAGTTAAATTAATAAAAGCAGATAACGCCATGGTGTTTGTCAGGAGCTGGGAGCTGAGGAAAATAGGAAGATGTTACCCAAAGGGTATAAAGTTTTAATTATGTAGGGTGAATAAGCTTTGAAGAGCAAATGTACAGCATGTGACTATAGATAATAATAGTGTATTCTATACTTGAAATTTGCTAAGAGTAGATCTTAAGTGTTTTTACCATACACAAAACATGGTAACAGTATAAAGCAGTGGATATGTTAATTAGCTCAATTTTGATACTCATTCCCTATGTATGCTTATATAAAAGCATCGTTATATACATTAAGTGTATACAATTTGTATTTGTCAAGCATATCTCAATAAAGCTGGAGAAGAAAAATGATACTTGGATTTCAAGATCTGAAAAATCTAAAGGTGAGATTTGTGTTTACAATTAGTAGGCAGAGCACAGAAATATAGCAGAAATAAAATCAATACATCTGAAAGCCTCAAACTGGGACATATGAATTTCAACAGAACATTAATTTGACTTTAGGGAAAATGATTTCTGAATATTACGTTTTTTCTTCTTTATCTCAGATGTGTTATAGGGCAAAGTCCTTTCATTCTGTTTCTCTGGCTTTTATCACACTAGGTATTTTTTATGAGTTTCATGTATAAATTGAGATTATGAAATAGTTGATTCCATCTTTGGACCATTGTAGTCTGGCAATAGTGGGAATGAGAAGGAAAAAGGAGCCACAACCATAACTGCAAGTTGAGTTTGCCTGTAGAGTATCCTTAAGGGGCAGCTGGCCAAGAAGCAGGGAGAAGCTAGAATTCCACAAACCTGTTGGTTACCCGGATTCTGCTGCTGGAGAATGTCTTGCCTGAGGGTCTGGTTTATTCCGAATGTCTCCGAAGAGTATAGTAAGTTCTCTTAAGGGGTAAAGGAGAGTTTTGTTTTAAATAACAAAATATTCAGGATGAGATAGAGTATGAAATGACTTCTGAGATTCAGTAGGAGACGTACTTAGACTTACCAGATTAATTTCACACCCTTCCCCCCACCCCACATGACCTCTCATTTATTTTTCTTTTTGTTGAGACGGGGGTTTTTTTTTTTCCCTTGTGGCCCAGGCTAGAGCACAGTGGCACAATCATAGCTCACTGCAGCCTCCACTTCCTGGGCTTAGGTGATCCCCCCACCTCAGCCTGCTGAGTAGTTGAGACTATGGGCATGCGCCTCCATGCCCAGCTAATGTGTTTGTTTGTATGTTTGGTCGTATTTTTTTAGATGGAGTCTAGCTCTGTCTCCCAGGCTGGGGTGCAGTGGCTTGATCTCAGCTCACTACAAGCTCCGCCTCCCAAAGCCAGGCTAATTTTTTATTTTAATTTTTATTTTTTGTAGAGACAGTTTTTGCCATGTTGCCCACCTTGGTCTTGAACTCCAGAGCTCCAGCAATATGCCCCCTCAGCCTCCCAAACTGCTAAGATTACAGGCGTGAACCATCATGACCAGCCTCCTACAAAACTTTAAAGTGAACACTTTGCTTTTCTACCTGGAAATTACCAAATCCTCTATAGCCTTTATTTTTCTTTATCTTCTCCTCCACTGTACATTTTTTCTGTACACATTGCTTTTAGAGACTAGTTGCAGGACAGGCTGGAGCAACTTTCTTGGGTGTCTTCTAATTATGGATAATGGAGTGGTCATTGTAACCAATGGCTGCACTGACAGTCCTTCGAGGTTGAACACCCTAATCCATGGACTTTGTGCCAAACGTTCTTTTCATGTGGATGTTTTCAACATTTTGTAATTTATTATCTTTTTTAAAAAATTAAAGATTTTCTTGGTTTTTCTTTACATGCCAAGGCCTTACCTGAAAACATGCATTTTAATTTGGTATGTTTAACTTTAAGAAATTATGATCCAAGATATTCTTAATATAGACCCTGGATTTCCTGAGATACACTAAATTACAAGTTTCTTCTCTATTGTCTACATAAGTTTGTGAAATCAAAGTGTGTTCTTATATGTTTTATAACTTTTGCAATGAATAATGAATGTTTTCTGTCCTCTACAGTGTACCGAGTTCTATGTTAAACCCCTTATATGCGTTTTTGAAAAACTGAATTGTCATTATAATTCTATGTTGTACGTGTCGTTATAATTTCCATTTCCTAGAAATCATGGTTAATTTAGTAGAGGAAATGGAGTTATACATGTACATTAGGTATCAAAGACTAGTTAGGAAAAAGAAGGCTTTTATCAAGATAAGAAGAATCATTATACAGTCTAACGTTGGGTAGAAAGTCTAGCACCCACCTTTTAGGCAATCTATGCTATTTCAGAGTTTTACTCTTAGTAATCATTATGCTTTCAATCAAATGATTTTGACTGCATATTATTATCTATATGAAAGCATGTAAAATGAGTCGTGTTAATGCATCATTATTATTGCTTTTAAAAAAGGTTTTATTTATGATGACCTGGCAACTTTCAGCCCTAGCTTGCTACTCAGGTTTTTCTGAAACAGTGCTCAATCTTGACCATGTGATTCTTGGTCACAGACCAAGAATATAGACACTAGATATAGGGAGACTTCAGGTGTAAGACCTGGAGTGTAATGGTCAACCTACCTGAGAATTTGGAGAGGGGGGTGTCCTCTGTCTAGAGTGGAGGCTGACTCCTAGCTCCAGCTCACTCTGCTCTTATAATTTAATGACAAATTTCCCTGTTATGCCTGTGTTCAAATTTCATGTGCAGAAAGAAAAGCAAATTCACCACTGGACCTGCATGTTTCCCATTACCCTTAATAAAACATATTCCACAGCATGGAGTGACATTTTAAAAGAACAGACCTTTCAGCAGCCTGTCTCTATGCCATTGTGCATAACTGAAGCCTGCTAGACCACAAAGGGAGATGCAGGGCAGTGGAGCAATATGTAAACCAACCTAGGCACCTTCAAATGATTAATTCTAAGGCTTACTTTGTGAATCCATTTCATTTTGAGAGCAATTGTGCCCAGAAATTAATTTGTATTCAGAAAGCTTCCCCATTTTCTCTTTAGATAATGACAAGCCTTGTTCTTCTTGAAAAGTTTGTTTTTAACAATGTGGTACATTAATTCTGTAGGATAAATATTTCTAATCAAAGCATGATATACAAAATTATTGATAGAAAATAATATTTTTTTCAAAAACATAGAGTATCCCAGTTCTCACATGGTGCCTGCCTTAGAAATGCAATGGATGGAGTCTGTGTGTTTTGAGATTTTTAAAGAAACTCATTAAAATTCATATATGTAAAGCTTATTTTAACAAAACAGACATAAAAGCACTCTTAATTTCTGAACAAATCACTGCAGCTAAAAGCATTGGGATTTACTTATTGCCCTGTCCCCAGCACAGAGCAGTTTTCCACATCAGGTGAGAGCCAGCCTCACAGAGCTTAGGGGATTTGAGCTTGCCTCTGAGAACAAGGATCTGAGAGAGCCTGGCATCCTTTTGAAGCTTCCATTGTATATTGCTCCAATAAATATATTATAGTTCTTTCTAGAGAATGGCAAAACATTATCTTAAAACTACAAGTTTTTCAGGCCACCATTACAAGCAGTGGAATAACTATGATAAGTACATTTCAAGCTCCTATCTCTTAGATTCCACCTAATGGACTGTCAGGAAAAAGATGAAGCTTCATGGGTCAAGCATTTATCAGTTGTTGACTCCATAACAGTAGAGCTCAACCCCTCTAAAGAGTATTGTCTTCAGAGCGAAAGAGTAGGAAAAACAACAACAACAACAACTAAGCTCTTTATTAATAACTGCCCAAACTTAAGAGGCTCTGTGAACCATGCATTTTCTTTGGAAAGATCTGAATAAAGATGCTTCCCATTAGTCAGGGAGGATAAAGGATGCATTTGATTACATGATAGGCACGCAAGCTTTGTTGGTGCAATCACTCAATTTTATCATTTTTTCTATCCTATCGTGCCTGGTGTTATTAAGACAATATGTCTACAGATTTCAAAATAATCCATCGACTAGAAAAATTTGCATCACTATGGTTTCAGTAAAGAAAATATTCAAGACAGTGCTTGGAATTAGTAGCTGTCATTTATCCTGCCTACATGGAAGAGGAAGATAAGTTTGAAATGACAGCTCTTAAAGATGGTGGCAGAGTCTTAGGAATGATGTTGAGAATCAGGCTGCATTCCTGAAAAAGCACTCAGAGCTCTTTGCTCTTGTATACTGCCAAGGTGGAATCACTTCTAAATTTGTATAGGTGAAGGAAGTTTTACCTGCCACAATGCTCCAAACAAAGAAAACCCTGTAAGTCTTGTCTAAAAGTACTCTGTAGATGCAGGACACTTCTGTTTTTGCCAGTTTCCTTGGCTTGAATCCCATGCAAACCATCTCCCTTCAGCACTGGAGGGAGGTGGTTAATCATGGTGTCCAATTAAAGAACAAAAATTCCCTCATTCTTCTTTTGAATGATAAGAGATTTGGACAAAACATTTAACTGAAAAACAATCATCACCCAAATTTTAAAGCCCAATTGCTTCATGAACACTCTAGCACTGGGCTGAACCTCTTTTCTGTACTGATGTAGTGGCATTCTCTTCCCTGCCTCACTCTTCCCGAGGTATAGCCCTTCTCACTTCTCTGGTTTTTAGCACACGTAATCTAGAAGTTATCGAATCATACTTATTTTATTCTCATTGTCATCCAACTTTTCCATTATTACCATACATTTCTTTGAGAATCAAAAAAGTTTTTTTTTAAAAATAAATGGAAAGAATGATCAAAATTAGAAGATACATAAAATAAGTCTTAAAAATAATTACCTTTGGAAGCTTTCTTTCTTGTACCAGAACTGTGTACCTCACAATGCCTCTCTACAGTAATGTTAGTAAGTACTTTTTATGGCTGCATGTATCATAGTATCATTTAATCTTGTTTATGCATTGTCAGTTTCTAGTTAGTATTACCTCAGCCATGGTGGAGCTGGTTGGTGTGAGGAAGTGTATCTAACAAAATTGGTACAAGCCTCAATGTACATGCACAATAGGGTTGATAGTAATGAAGAAGAAATGACCTATTTATATAACTCACTTTTGAACTTCCTATTTATGTTCTTAAGCAGAATGAGAAAATACTCTGACTTAATTTTCCTAATATCAAGGAGAAGGATAGTCCTATGGCAAAAAGTATTGCCCCAATTTTGCAATCTTCTGTGAAAAATTTACAGAAAAATAACTATCTCTTATGATTTGTAGGTTTTATGGAGGATAGACTTTATTCACTTAAGAAAATTTTCCCAGAAAAAACTAAGTAAGCTCTAACTAATGTTAGTGTATCTATAATCTTAGAATGGGGAAATAGAAAATATACTGAATACATTTAAAATGGTTAGTTGGTGTGTGCAACTTCACTTACTACAGCTACTTGAACTAAATAGCATGTATGTTTTTTAAACTCATTTTTAAATTAATTTGTCTAGAAAATAAGTGATTTTGAGCTACATAATAAGGAAAAGGCTAAAGTTGCATCTAAATTTTTATTAGACTATTTTCTAGAGCAGCTTTATGTTCTCAGCAAAATTGGGAAGAATGTATAGAGATTTCCATTATACTTCCTGCCCTAGAACATCCATAGCTTCTCCCAGATCAACATTCCCCATCAGAGTAATGTATTTGTTATAGTTGATGAACCTACATGGATACATCATCACCAATCAGAGTCCATAGTTTACATTAGGGTTCACTCTTGGTGTTGCACAGTCTGTAGGCTTGGACAAATATCTGATGACACAAGCCCACTATTGTAGAACCATTAAGAGTTGTTTTACTGCCCTAAAAGTCCTCTCTGTTCTATTTATCCTTCTCTCCCCCAACCCTTGACAACCACTAATCTTTTCATTGTCTCCAAAGCATTGCCTTTCAGGAATGTCAGATAGTTGGATCACACGGTATGTAGCCTTTCCAATTGGCCTTGTTCATTTAGTAATATACACTTAAGTTTCCTCCCTGTCTTTTCATGGCTTGATAGGTCATTTCTTTTTAGTGCTGAATAATATTCAATTGTCCAGATGTACTACAGTTTATCCATTCGCCTGCTGAAGGATATCTTGGTTCCTCTTAAGTTTGGGCAGTTATAAAGCTGTCATAGAGATCATGTGCAAGCTTTTGTGTGGACATCGGTTTTCAACTTCTTTTGTTAAATACTAAGGAATGTGATCACTGCATCATATAATAAGAGTATGTCTAGTTTTGTAAGAAGCTGCCAAACTGTCTTTTAAAGTAGCTGTAACACTTTGCATTCCCACTAGTAAAGAATGAGAGTTCCTGTTGTTCCACATCCTCAGCAATATTTGTTTGTATTAACGTTCTGGATTGTGGCTATTCTAATAGGTATATAATGATATCTCATTACTGTTTTTATTTGCACTTCCCTGAAGACATATAATGTGAAGCATCTTTTGATATGCTTATTTGCCATCTGTATATCTTCTTAAGTAAGGTGTCTGCTAAGGTCTTTAGCTTATTTTTAAATTCAGTTTTTTGTTTTCTTAATATTGAGTTTTAAGAGTTCTTTGTATATTTTTGGATAATGCTTCTTTATCAGTTGTGTCTTTTCTAAATATTTTCTTCCAGTTTGCCTCTTCTTATTCTTTTTACCATGTCTTTAACACAGCAGAATATCTTAATTTTAATAAAGTTCAATCTCTTAATTCTTTCTGTCATGGATTGTGTCTTCAGTGTTATTCTGAGAAATCATCACCAATCCCAAAGTTATTTAGATTTTCTTCTATGTTATCTTTTAGGTGTTTTATACTTTTGAATTTTACATTGAGTTCTGTGATCCTTTTGAGTTAGTTTATGTAAGTGTTGTAAGATCTGAATTTAGATTCATATATTTGCATGTAAATGTCCAGTTGTTCCAGCACCATTTGTAGACTCTCTTCACTGTATTGCCTTTACTCTGTCAAAGACCTGTTGACTGTATTTACAAGTCTATTTCTGAGCTCTATTCTGCTCCTTTGTCTTTTTGTCTGTTCTTTCACCAGTACTACACTGTTTTGATGGCTGTAACATTGTAGTAAGTCTTGAAGTTGGAGAACGTCAGTCTGTCAACTTTGTTCTTCTCCAATGTTGTATTGGCTATTCTGGATCTTTTGCTTCTCTCTATAAACTTTAGAATCAGTTTGTCGATATCCACAAAATAACTTGCTGGGATTTTGATAGGGATATATTGCCTATATAGATCAACTTAGGAAGAACCGACTTCTTGACAAGATGAAGTCTTTCTATCTATAATTTATAAATGGAACATCTCTACATTTATTTAGTAGTTCTTTGGGTTATTTCAGCAATGTTTTATAGTTTTTCTCATATAGATCTTGTTTGTAATTTGTTAGATTCCTTTTTAAGTATTTCATGTTTTGGGGATGCTAATGTAAATCTGTTTTTTTATTTCAAATTTTGCTTTTTACTGGAATATAGGAAAGTGATTGGGTTTTACACACTAACCTTGCGTTCTGCAACCTTGCTATAATCTCTTATTGGTTTCAAAGTATTTTTTGTCAACTCTTTCAGATTTCCTACATAGACAATCACGTTTCTTTTCTGTCTTACTGTATTAGCTGGACTTCCAATACAATGTTGAAAAGGAGTGGTGAGATGACACATGTTTGCCTTGTTCCTGATCTTAGTGGAAAGCTTTCAGTTTTTCACTCTGAAGCATGGTGTTAGCTATAGATAGGATTTTTGTAGATATCGCTTTATCAAGTTGAGGAAGTTTCCATGTACTCCTAATTTACTGACAGTTTTTATCATGAATAGATGTTGTTTTTGTCAAATGTTTTTTCTGCATCCATTGATAGGGTCATTTGATTTTTTTTCTGTACCCTGTTGATATGAGGAATTACATTAATTGATTTTAAAATGTTGAACAAGTTTTACATACCTGGAATAAATCCTACTTAGTGAATTTATTTCTTCCATTTTGTTAGAATTATCAGTAAACCCACCTGGGCCTGGTCCTTTCTGTTTTGGAAGATTATTAGTGATTGATTCAACTTATTTAAGAGATATAGTCCTCTTTAGAATGTCTATTGCTTTTGGTGTGAGTTTTGGCAGATTGTGTCTGTCAAGGAATTGATTCCATTTAATTAATTTTTAATGCAACAAATAAAAAAATAAAGTCCTAGACATTTTTGTATTTTATGGTTTCAGAAACAAT
The DNA here is from genome assembly GCF_001604975.1 of Cebus imitator. NCBI lineage: Eukaryota > Metazoa > Chordata > Mammalia > Primates > Cebidae > Cebus > Cebus imitator. The sequence continues at coordinate 2,066,392 of NW_016107342.1, read as the reverse complement.
ATGACTATCTTTCCCAACATGCCAAAGTTTGAGCAAACATCACTTAAGTGTTAAGTTCTCAAAGAAGTGGAGATCATTTTCTCTTTCTACTCACTATAATGATCTGTCTTTAATGCTGAACCATCTTACTAAGATGGAAAAATGTTAAACTGATTTATTGTTATGCCAGCAGTAAACTGTCCTTTTAATTCATGGTGAAACATTACTCTATGTCCCAATAACTCACTGAAGGGATGGATTCAGTGGACAAAGGGAAGAAAATATGTACAGTAAGTACACAATAACAACAAGTCTCTAAAAGGTAGTGGTACAGAAATATGGCACGTATGTGGGAAACTTTATAAGGGATGCTGCATGACCATAACAGATAAAGAAGAAACTAAGAGTCAGTAGTTATAAGTCACTCTGGATAAGGTTGGCAGAAATAGAGCTTTTTCACCACCTACCTGCCCCCGAAAAATCAGACCAACACAGTGTATTTTGGTCCATCCCCATTCTACTCCTTTGTGTAAACCCAGTTACTCACTGAGAGGTCAAACACTTCAGTTTGTATTTTTAAATAAAAGGCCTATTTTTCTTCCCTATAACATTCTCCTTAAGGATTAAGCCTGACATTTTAAGATGCCAAAATGTTGTTATCCTAATGTACTGATGCATCCTTTTGCCAAATTGCCTGGGTTAATGTTCATAATAAAGGCCAATGTTTCAATCATTGCAACAGGAGCAAAGAGAACTGTTTAGCCAGGTATTTTCTGAACTGAAATGTCCAAATATATTGGATTTTTTAATTCCCAATCTAGAACATCAAATCAAGTGCATTCTCTAGAGAACGAGCAGACAGCTCCCTCTCATCCAGCATAGAACCAAATATCACATTATTCAATAGAGTTAAAGAAACCTTTAATGATTTTTTCATGAGGAGTATGAGAACAGGTTAATAATTTAGCTAGATTTGTCAGTTAATCTGGACAAACTTATATTGCAAATATTTTCTTCCTTAAAAATATTAAATCAAAAGTCTAGAAGAAAGAATATGAGTATTTTAAACATGTGATATGTATTACATTTTTTACAAAGAGATGTTATGAATATGTCTATGCTATGTTTCTGACTCAGATCATATTTCTATATTCCCTCATTCTGTATTAGATGCCCTTCCATAATTAATCTCTGCATATTTCTGTCAAAGAACGTTGTAATCAGTGTTTACTGTTTCCTTTGGTAGAACTCAAATTCTTAGAACATAGATATTTCAGTTTTTTCTCTTTGTGAACCCAGTCCATGGCACAGTGTCTTATACAAAGTGATAATTACAAAATATATGAATATATGAATATGAAAACAATGGATCAAAACTGTAATGGTTTTGTAGTATCATTCCTGATTTCAGTTTCATCTAGTTGCTAAGAATTTGGACTCCTTAATCAAATAGCATGTAAACCTGAAACATTCTTTACCAACTCTCTTACCCTGGGTGATTTACTGGTCTTCTTGAAGTGTTAGTTTCTTGATAGGCAGTGTGAGAGCAATTATGATGCCTGCAAGATTTTCATGAGGATCCAATGAGGGACCTCATCCAGAGTTTTCAGAGGACTGTGTGACTTGTAACAAGTGCTAAATAAATGTTAGTTATAAACACATATTTTTTTAAAATTAAAAGTTGATTATCACACTTCTTACAAAGCATGCTTTGTCCTTATATGAGAATATAAAAGAAATAGAAAATGAATGAACTTTGGAGTTAAGATACCTGGCATTGAATTCTACTTTTTAGCAGCCAGGGGGGTCTTAGGCTTCTCTAATTATTTCACAGAATAAGGATATTAAAATTAATTCATGTTTGTTGTGAGAATTAAATGGACTAATAGTTGCAAAGCACCTAAAGAAGTGTAGTAGCACAATATTTATGATTCACTTTCCATTTAGCTGACTCAGTAAGTAGATGAAGTTAGCTTTGTGTTGGAGAAATTCTATATCAGTCACCACAAAGAAATTCAGAAAAAGTAGATTTGATGACCATGTACAATAAGAAATTTCCATGGATATATAGTAATTCTGAGAGTAATGATTAAAACTCGACATTGTTAAAGATCAGGACTATTCTCACTCGTTCAGGTGGTTTGGTCTTTCTGGAAAAGTCTTCGAGTGGGATAGAAAGGTTACTTTTATGTCAGTGTAGTAAGCCTCAGAGAGTCAGGACTGTGTCTGATAACTATCTTTCAAAGTGTCTCTCTTACTGCAGGGCACACTAGCAGAATATCAATAAAAAATTGTTCATCAATGACATGCTAATTTTTGTTTTATCACCTAGGTCTGCAGAAATGAGGGACTGCACAACATGCCAAATATACTAACATGCTAAAAGCAGGTAAAGCTTACAATGCTTATAGCTCAGTCTAGTTTTCTTCTTGTAAAATACATTTAAAATTAATGTATTAATCAATTTTCTAGATAAAAATAGACTTTTTGAGAGCCTATTTATGGGGTGCTTTATCATTTCTCAAATTGTATATGTAGAAAGCAGAGAGAGAAAGAAATAGAGACCTGGAAATTTTCAAATAATTTGATTGTAGATAATAGATACTTCTTTTTCTGTATAGGTATATCTCAGCTGTGTTGGAATTTGATGCATGCAACAATAGATAATAGTTTTAACTGTATACTTTATGTTTCATGTTGACTCAGAATTGGGAACACATTTATTGGAAAAATCATTCAGACTTAAGCAGTATATCCCAGCAAGTAATTTGAGAAAAAAATCTGATTACTGAAGGTGTTTATTTCAACTTGATTATTCTTTATTACATTGCATTACTGATTTATACTGATTATAATGCTAATTTCCTATGTTAATAAAAGATTATATTAAATTTTTTGATTTTTCCCAAATTAGCAATACTGAAATATTTACAAGAAGTCTTACTTGCCTATGTACTGAGTAGTGGAATATAAGATTTTAAAATTAAGGGGCCATAAAGTGTTCCAGTGATTTTTTTTATTTTTCTTGAGATAGTTGTAAAGCTTGCCTAGAAATTTTTAAGATATCTCTCTATAAATATTGAAACAAGGGGACGAAAGTGGAATCTTTAGCTGTACACAGCCACTCCAAGCCTAATTTTCCATCCTCACTCAGGTTTATTTCCCTGTCGCTTAATTGTGCTAAAAGTTATCAAAAAGACATTGTGTATTTGTAAGAATGTTAATTAAATTAATGCATTTGAAAGGAACAAATATTAATTCTAAATATCTGTTTTTGTAGTGATTTTAATGAAAATACATCTAGCCACAGCATCAATTTACATCATTTTGTACTCTCATGTTAAATCCCTATAAGGTAATGTCACTGTATATCCTCCCAAGAGGCATTTAGGCACATATAGCTAGTTCATGATGGAACTACACACTCATATGATCAAACAGAGATGTTAAGAATTCATATGAACCGAGAAATGAGGTTTTCACATATGAAAGGAAACTTACTCATGTGCTTGCAGTTCTGTAGGCTACCTATAAGTCCCATGTAAAAGGCTTTTAAATGTAACTCTTGATTCCTATTGCATCTTTGCATTTCATCATTCCCAAAATATACTATTACTTAAAGTCTAGTCTTAGGAACATGCGCTATGATGAGATATTTGAAAAATAACATAATTAAAATAAAAATCCAGTATATATGTCTTATCAACTTTAAATCTCTCCAAATTTACCTGGATGTAATAGCAACATAAAAGTTATAGATGCCTAAGGACATCATAGCAGAAGATAATGTAGAACCAAAACTATCACTCCACCACTTAAGAGTAACAGTTGAAGACGTTCACAGGGAAGACACCTGATAGTGAACTTCAAAAAAGCTAAGGACTAACATTACCTTCCAGGTAATTGGTACCTGATGGGAGGCACATGCACCAATGAAGAATGTTGTATGCTAGTGAGACTTTTATATTTTCCCCTTTTATTCTTACCTGTTTGTAAAACAGCTGGTATGGATATTTTTTTCCCTGGAGTAGGTCCAAGTGGTTTTAAACAAACTATCTCTAATTAGACCAGAACAATTCATGTAAAAATAATACAAAATGAATTCCTTTAAAATATTTAATTATGAAGTATTTTAATGTACATAATAATATATAGAACATATCCATGTGCTAATAATCCATATTTACCTGATGTTTTATATCTAATTTTTAAAAAGTGAAACATTCAGATATAAATAAATCACTCCTCCTGATTTTCCCCTCCCTCTCTTTTTTTCTCACCAGAGATTATCACTATTCTATAGCTGGTAGGACACATCATTAGGCATGTCTCTATACTTTTTAAACATAGGCATGAGATCATAAATAATACAAAAAATTATTTTGGATGCTTCCCTATTTTATAAAAATGGTATATTATACAAACCCTTCCACAACTTGATTTCACTAAACATTATTTTTAAGATTTATCTATTTTAATGTATATAAATTAGTTCATTCATTTTAGTTTATGCACAGTATTCCATGTGGTGCAATCTCAGCTCACTGCAACCTCTGCTTCCAGGGTTCAAGTGATTCTCCTGCCTCAGCCTCCTGAGTAGCTGAGATTACAGGTGTACACCACCACGCCTGGCTAATTTTTTTTTTTTTTTTGTATTTTTAGTAGAGACAGGGTTTCACCATGTTGGTCAGGCTGGTCTTGAACTCCTGACCTCATGATCTGCCTGCCTCAGCCTCCCAAAGTGCTGGGATTACAGACGTGAGCCACCGCTCCTGGCCAACACTTAATTTCTTTATTGATGGTCATTATCAATAATTTTTACAAAATGATAAATGCATCCTTTTGCATATGTAATGACTAGTGAAGTTTATATAGAACCTGAATTGCCAGATCAAAGGGTGTATGCTTTTGCAACTTTAATGAATATAGCCAATTGCCCTCCAGAGTTGTTTTACCAAATCATGCTCCGCTTTGCAGTGAATAAAAACTCTTGTTAATTCATACACTAAGCAATACCTTTTAATTTTTGTCAAAGTGATAGATGTTAAATGTTTTCATTTATGTCATGAGAACTAGTAATAATAAGGATCTTTTTTATTTAAATTTTTGTTAAAGTGAAATAGCTATACACAATTAAGTAAAACAGGGAAAAATAGTCAGATTTCAAGTCTGCAACTTTCTTTTTAAAAATCTGCTGGATGCAGAACACACAAGTGGCTGAAAATATAAAGAGAGACAATGCTTACAGAAAGAATGAAGATGTGAGCACCCACTTGAGCTGGACACATTGGGACACCAAAATCCAGCTTTCAGCAAAAAACCATGTGACATATGAGAAGGCAGGAAGTAACTCAGTAAGATGAAACAAGCATTAATTAGAATAAAACTCATATATGACACAGATGTTGAAAGTATTTGACAGGGAATTTAAAATTACCATGATTCATTTATTAAAGATGCTAGTGGAAAAACTGGACAACATGCAAGATCATATGGGTAATTTCAGCAAAGAGGTAGAAACTATAAAAATGAGTCAAATTGAAACACTAGAAATGAAAAATATGGACAGAAATGAAGAATTCCTTCAAAAGCCGCATTATAGGTTCAGCCTGGAGGGAAGAAGCATCAGTGAATTTGAAACAAAGACAAGGGTGGGGCCAAGATGGCTGACTTTCAGAAGCAGCAGTGATCAGAGGCTCACGTCCAAAATAACCAAGACAGTGGGCTAATCCTGCACCTGCAACCAAACTATCCAGGTTCCGTTGTCAGGACGACTAGGCGGCTGGTGTGACCTACAGAGAAGGAAGAGCAGTGTGCTATGGCAGCCCACCTGGGAGCCACAGTGGGCAGGGGAGCCAAGGAAGGTGGTGAGTGAGCATGTTACTCAGTCTAGGAAAGCGTGCTTTTTTCATGAAACTGTGCAACCCACAGATCGGAAGAGTCCATTCATGAGCCTGCATCACTGGGGCCTAGGGTCCAAACCACAGAGCCACGTGGATTCAGAATGGCCACCCAGCTAGAGCCTGCTTAAGCCTGCCCAGCTACTGGGGGAAGAGGCGGCCATCACCACAGATGCAGCTTCTTGATGACTGAGCCATCTAAGTTCCTTGGGGGAGGGGTAGCAGCCAACACTGGGACTGTTAGCTGCCTAACACACTAAGCTCCCAGAGCAGGGGAAGAGCAGCAACCACATCTATAGTTCTAGCTCATACTTTTTTGCTACCGGAGCCAGGGAGGCTGGACAGCTTGGTCTCAAGTGGTATTCCCCACAGCCCAACACACAGGCTGTGGCAGACTGCGGCTAGGAGTGCCTCTTCAGGCCTGACCCTTACCCATCCCTCCTCACCAGGTAGGGCCTCCCTGCAGGAACTCCAGCAACTCCAGCCAGGGGCTTAGGGACAGAACTCTGGTTTCCCTGAACCTAAGCCCCTAGCGGGAGGGGTGGACATAGTCTCGGTGAACTAGCAGACTTAGCTTTCCTCTTGCAAGTTCTGAGGAATCCAGGCAGCCCAGACAAGTAGGTTTCTTCACAGCACAGCACACCTCTTCTATCAACAGACAGCCAACGTGTGTTGTTAAATAGGTTCTGCTCCCTGTGCCACCCAACTGGGTAAGACCCTCTAACCGGGGTTGTCAGACACCTTATACGGGAACATTTCTACTGGCATCCAATTGGTGCTCCTCAAGAGCACCTACTCAAAAGCTAAGAATGTTGATAAAAGGTTACAGGAGCTGCTAACTAGAATAACCAGCTTAGAAGGGAACGTGAATGACCTCATGGAGCTGAAAAACACAGCATGAGGACTTCATGAAGCATACACAATTATTAATAGCCAAATAAATCAAGCGGAAAAAAGACTATCATCAGAGTTTGAATACCATCTTGCTGAAATAAGGCAGGCAGACAAGATAAGAGCAAAAAGAATGAAAAGGAACAAACAAAACCTCCGATAAATATGGGACTATGTAAAAAGACTGAAGCTATGATTTATTGGAGTATCTGAAAGAGAAGGAGAGAATGGAGCCAAGTTGGGAAACATACTTCAGGATATTATCCAGGAGAACTTCCCCAACCTAGCAAGGTAGGCCAACATTCAAATTCAGGAAATACAGAGAACACAACAAAGATATTCCACAAAAAGATCAACCCCAAGACACAAAATCTTCAGATTCTCTAAGGTTGAAATGAAGGAAAAAGTGCTAAGAGAAGCCAGAGAGAAACTCCAGGTCACCTACAAAGGGAAGCTCATCAGACCAACAGCAGATATCTCAGCAGATACCATAAAAGCCAGAAGAGAGTGGGGGCCAATATTCAACAATCTTAAAGAGAAGAATTTTCATCTCAGAGTTTCATATCTAGCCAAATTAAGCTTCATAAGCAAAGGAGCAATAAAATCATTTTCAGACAAGCAAATGCTAGGGGATTTTATTACCACCAGGCCTGCCTTGCAAGAGCTCCTGAAGGAAACACTAAATATGGAAAGGAAAAACTAGTACCAGACACTGAAAAAACACACCAAAATAAAAAGACAAATGACAGTATGAAAAAACTACATCAAATAGTGGGCAAAATAACCAGTTAGCATCATGATGACAGGATCAAATTCACACATAACAATATTAACCTTAAATGTAAATTGTTTGAATGCCCCAATTAAAAGACAGAGACTGAAAAATTGAATAAAGAATCAAGATCCATTGGTGTACTGTATTCAGGAAGACCCATCTCATGCGCAAAGACACACACAAGCTCAAAATAAAAGGATGGAGGAATACTTACCAAGCAAATGAAAAGCGGAAAAAAAAAAAAAGCAAGGGTATATAAAAAATAACATACCACAAGTAATTTGGGTTTATCCCAGGAAAGCAAGGATCATTTATTCCAAAATCTATCAATAACATGAATGATATAATAGACTCAGTAGAAAAAAAAAATAAAATTTTAATATGTGTAGAAAATAGCATTCAACGCCTTTTCAAAAAGATGTCACCGAAGGCAAAGAAGCCCCTGCTCCTCCCAAAGCCAAAGCCAAACCAGAGGCTTTGAGAGCCAAGGAGGCAGTGCTGAAAGGTACCTAAGGACACAAAGAAAGAGATGATCCACACATCACCCATCTTGCAGTCACCCAAAATACTTTGGATTTGGAGGCAGCACAAATATTTTTGGAAGTATGTACCCAGGAGAAACAATCTTGACCACTATTCCATCATCAATTTTCCATTGACCACCAAGTTGGCCATGAAGAAGAAGGACAACACCGACACTTGTGTTTCTTGTGGATGTCAAGACCATTAAGTACCTGACCAAACAGGCTGTGAAAAAGTTCTATGACATTGACATGACCAGTGCCAGCACTGTGATCAGACTTGATGGAGAGAAGAAGACATTTGTTTGACTGGCTCCTGACTATGATGCTTTGGATATGGCCAATGTAATTGGGATTATCAAAACTGAGTCCAACTGGTCGATTCTAAATATACATTTAGATGTATATTTTCACCAAGACAAAAAAGCATTTAATGAAACTTAACATCCTTTTATGATATAAACTTCCAAAAAACCAGGAATGGAAGGGGACTTATCCTAATACAGGTCATCTCCAAAAGCCTACATAAAACATCATATGTAGTAGTAAAACATGAAATGCTTTTCATCTAAGTTCTAGAACAAGGCATCAGTGTCATTTTTCACTACTCATATTTAATATTGTCCTATAAAATCCAATATAATAAGCCAAGAAAGGTAATAAAAAGGATGTAGATCAGAAAAAAAAAATTCAATGATTTGCATATGACATAGTTGTCTGTGTAGAAAGTCTCAGAGAAATGTGCAAAAAGTACATAGCAATAATACATGAGCTTATCCAGATTGTAAGGTACAGTGTCACAATCAAAAATTCTTAATATAATAAATTTGAAATATGCAATTATAAAAACAGTGCCATTTATGATACCATAACAAACATGTTGACATAAATCTAAAGAAAAACTGTGTTGTATCTGTATGAAAACTAACAATAATAATAACTTAAGTTGAGAGATACACCATGTTCATGAATTGGAAGGCTCAAAATATAGTTAAGATGTCATTTATCCTTAATTGGATTAAAAAATTAATTCTAAGAAATCCCAATAAAAATTCCAGCTGGGTTTTTGTAAATATTATAAAGTTGAGTCTAAAATTTATCCTTCCTCAAACACCTGGTGATCTTTGGATACTTGTTAAAACTCAAGACTTAGTCTCTAAAAAGCCCACTGTAATCTTTGTGTGTTTTGATGAGGCTTGTTCATTAGTGGGCTTCACTTTGAATGATAGAGCAGTGCCTCTGCCTCTTGTTAGAAGGCCCATATACCAGTATTTGCTGGGCTTTTCTCTGGGGCTGTTCACCTTCTCTTGTTAGGAACCACTCTGTTTCTGATTTAGTGAGTGTTGAAACATACCCAGTTGTCAATATTCTCCATTTCTGACTTAGTGTTTGTTGAAATATGTCTGGCTGTCAGTATTCTATTCAGGTGAGCTGGAGAATAGAATTGGGGGGGCGGGGGGCCATGTGGTTTACTATTTAAGGGGTAAAATTTTACTTAACCCATTGTTTATTGCAATGTATTATCCCCACTTTCTATTGACTGGTTTCTCTGAGTTTGGAGCTTTTGTGATTCCATTTTTCTAGGAAAAAAAGCTTCTAGTCTTCCCACAGAAAGAAAAACATATAGCTGTCAAGAAAGCAGAAGAGACCTGGATCTTAACACTCTCTCTCATGCTCCCTTTAAATTGACCACCACACTTTCCATTCCATCCTTCATCTCCTTTGGAAGTAAATGGTGCCTCTATCCTGAGCATCATATGGGTTTTGCTTAACAAATTAGTGTGCCTTGCATTAGCATCATCATGTTGGTATTGATGCTTGAACTATCTTTACTCTTTTATGTAAATAACCATGCCTTTGTCCTCTATCTGTCTTAAAAATATTTATGGACATCACTGATTTTTGCCTTCTTTTTTTTGTATTTAATAATACAATTTTTTATTATTTGAGTAACATAACATTTTAAAACATTATTGTTTTAAAAAACATGGGTTTTATTTTCATTTCAACAGATTTAATGTTTTAAAAAATATTGATGATGGCCATTGTAATTGGTTTTAGTTGATATTTTCATTGTAATTGTTATGTGTTTCTCTACAAATGTGATTTTGTGTGTACTTTCAAATGCTTTTCCCATTTTTGTATTTTTTGATGAAAATTTATTTCAACTCTTAGTCCATTTAAGACTGTTTTTTGCCTTCTTTTTTATTGACATCCATTTACTGACAATTTTGTGGAGTTGCATAAGACAGTAGAGATAAATGACTATTTTAATTCAAGCCATTTAATGTCTGAGGTTGATATGATTTTTACATGGTTTTTGGTCATTCTCTTTTTCTTTTGTGAATTGTCAGTTCATAACCTTTGCCCATTATTCTATTGCTTTGTGTATGTGTGTGTATGCACACATACACTTTACTGTTTGTAGGCAATCATTACTTCCTGGGAGATACAAGTAATTGGAACAAAAAAGAAAGTTGGGCCTGTAAGTCACACAAACATGACTTCCCTTTTGACTAAGAAAAACAAAGTGTATTTACTAAAATATTTTTAATTATTAAAAAGGCATATAATGTTCCAACTCTATATTATATACAATGCTAAGATGTGAAAACTGTAAAGCTGAACTTTTATGTTTATCAAAGTATCAAATATAATTCCTGTGCCTCCCCATCTGTCCAACCTTGCCTCAGTTGTTTGGGTTGCTTCTGACCTGAGCATCCCTATATACAATTCTGATTGATGTTGTATTGAATCTATAAACCAGTTTTTAGGGAATGTATAAATTTGCAAGGCTGTATTTTTCAAACTAAAAATATTTACTATTTCATCCACTTTTAAGTGTACAGTTTAGTGGCATTAAGTATAGTCCCAGTGTTGGGTGATCATTAACCATCATCTTGAGAACATTTTTCATCATCTCAAAATAAAACTGCATACCCATTTAATAACAACTCCCATTCCCCTCTTCCCCTTAGTGATGGCAACCATGATTCTACTTTTTGTCTTTATGAATTTGATTAATCTATGTACCTCAGATAAGTGAAATCATATAGCTTTTGTTCTTCTATGATTAGCTTATTTCACTTAACATTATGTCTTTACATTTCATGGATGTTGCTGCATGTGTCCAATTTTCCACCTTTTTTAAGGTTGAATAGTATTTTATTATGTGTTTATACCACATTTTGTTTATTCAGACATCCATCAATGAATACTTGGCTTGCTTCTTCCTTTTGGCAGTTGTGAATAACACTGTTAAACATTGCTGTGCAAATATTTGTTCAAGACTGCTTTCAATTCTTCTGGAAGTAGAATTGCCGACTCATCTGGTAATTGTATTTTTAATTTTTTGAATAATTGCCATACCATTTTGCATTGCAGCTGTATCATTTTAAATTGCCACCAGTGGTGCACAAGAATTCCAACTTCTTCACATTCTTGCCAACACTTGTTATCTGTTATCCAAACAAGTGTGAAGTGATATCTCGTTGTGGTTTGGTTTTAATTTTCATTTTCCTTATGATTAGTAATGTTGAGTATCTTTTCATGTACTTATTAGCCATTGATATATATTCTTTGTAGAAATATCTATTCAAGTCATTTGCCCATTTATTAAATCAAGTGTTGTTATTGTTGAATTTTAGGGATTCTTTATATATTTTGGATATCAAACTTGTCAGATTTGTGACTTGAAAGTATTCAGTCTGTTATTTTACACTGATTTATATTCTAGTTCACAATTCTCTTTGCTGTGTTCAATCTAATAAACCTATCTATTAAACATTTAATTTTGATTACTGTATTTTTTCAGCTTTTATGCTATAAGAGAATGAACCCTAGACTGACTAATAGATACTGGTAAATTCTACCAATCAGGAACACTGGCAGGAGATTAAAGAAGGGAAGGAGACTGAGGGTAGTCCATTTATTATCCTGCTCTACTCCCTCCACCCCTGAAGAGCATTCATATTTTTGCAGGATCAGGTTCTGCCTTGCAGTCTCTAGCACACATTTTTCTCTCTGTGTCCAGTAATTGCTTTTACCCTCACCTCTTCAGCATTAAGGGCCATAATGAGAACTGCTATTACCAGTTCCCAGATACTGCACTAATGCTAGTGTTTTCTTTATATACTACACTTTGCTTTGTAACTAATCCTTTCATGCAACACTCCTCAAATCATGGACACCATATTTTTCTGCCTAGGACAGTGACAACAGTAGATATGATATGCAGAAAATTTTGGTTTCTCATTACTTATTAGCTTCTGGAGTTTGGCCTACTTTAAAAGGCTGTTGTCATCCAAATATTTTATAAATAAAGTAGCCCTTGTTTCCTTTTACTACTTTTATGGCTTCAAACTTTACATTTACATCTACGATTGTCTGAATTTTCTTGTGTTATTAGAACTGAAGTATTACCTATATTTTTCCTACACATTTTTATGGATATTTTTGTTTATTTACTGTTTGACTTTTGGAATATGCTTATCAAATTTAAAAAATTACTGGTATTTTTTGACACACATGTAATTTATAAATTCACTTACAGATAAATGGCATCTTTAGGAGACTACTTAGTCATGATGGCAGATTTCTTTTTCATTCAGTTATTTATTTGTGTTTCTCACTGACTTTTCTGATTTTTCTTTGCAGAGATCTTTTACAGTTCCTATTACCCCAGGTATTTTATCAAAGTTGTTATTGTAAACGATGTTTTCCTACATTATAACTTGTAAAAGTTTTTTGTTTGCCTATACATAGCCTAGTGATTCTTGATATTGTTATTTTAATTTTGGACCCAGCCACTTTACTGAATTATCTTCATGTTTATAACAGTTTAAAATTTTCTGATTTTCTCTTTCTAGCCTCTGTTAACAGAACATGGAAGAGGCATTCAGACTATGTGGTCAGTAAAAGCTTCAAGTAGGAATTGATCCCTTAGCTGAGTCCCCAGGCTCAGGTCTGTATTAGTCCATTTTGTCCACAGGTATTTCTAAAAGGAATACCTAAGGCAGAGTAATTTATAAAGAGGTTTATTTGACTCATGGTTCTGCAGGCTGTACAAGAAGTGTGCAGTGTCTGCTCCTGGTGAGGGCTGCAGGCTGCTTCCACACAAGAGGGAAGACAAAGAGCTGATATTGGTCTGGCTTGGGGGACGTGCCAGGCTCCTTTTACAACCAGCTCTCATGGGAGCTAACAGAATTCACAAGTCCCTGCCCACTCACAGGGAGAGCATTGATCTATTTCTGAAGTATCTGTCCCTATGACCCAAACACTTCCCACTAGGTCCCACCTCCAACCATCAGGGATTAAATTTCAACAAGAGCTTTGGAGGCTGAAATATCCAAACTGTAATAAATTTGGATCTTGATAATTTTAGGTAAAACTGAGAGGTACATGAGAATGTTCTAGCTTAAGGAAGGAATGATAACGATTAGAAGGAACAAAGTATGTGCTTGACTTGAGGACTTAAACATCGTTCAGTATCACATGGCAATGGGCTATGAAATGGAGAGCTGTAAGACATGAAGGATAAGAAAGGGTGAGTTCACTCAGGGCCTTTCAAAGAAAGAGGTCAGGATTTATGCTAAAAACAATGGAAGCAACTGCAGGATTTCAGAAGAGCAACTTGCTGACAAAAAGAATGTATCCTTGTGGTTAAGGTGCCTGACACAAGTGAGTTGTAATAATATGGGAGATAAACTTTGTTATATGAATAAAGAGGAATGCATGGGTTGAACATATACAATCTGAAAAATTTGTTGCTGACTTCCAGGATAAAGAAAGGAGAGGGAGAGATTAAAAATTATTGCTGAGCAATGGGTGAGGAAGGGATTTGTGAGAGGAAGGAGATGAGTTCAATTATAGTGAGTTTGCATTTGAGAAGTCTATGGAATACATGCATATTAATGTACTGAATATAAATATGAATTAGATCCATATATTCATTTATTTATTCAACAAATATTGATTAAATATTCTCTCTATGTCAGATACATTTTTCACGGCAGGAACAGACATTAGGATATGTTTCCTACCTTGCTGTAGTAATTGACACAGGATGGTGAATGAATGTAAGTACTTGATGCATTTTGTATTTACAAAAAGCAAGGTGACCATTATGGGATGAATTGTATTCCCTTCAAATTCATATATTAAATTTCTAATCCATAGTACCTCAGTGTATTTGGAGATAAAGCCTTTAAAGAGTGATTAAGCTAAATTAAGCCATCAGGACGGGGCCCTAATTTAATATAGCTGATGTCCTTATAAGAAAAGGAAGAGGCACCAGGGATGCACAAAGGAATGAATATGGGGAGAGGCAGCAAGAGGATGGTTATCTGTAAGACAAGGATACCTAAGAGAAATCAACCTTCCTGGCACCTTGATCTTGGACTTCCCCTCTAGAACTGTGAAAAATAAACTTCTGTAATTGAAGCTAGTCTGTGGTATTTTGTTATGACAGGTGGCTATGATTCGGGTATGGTTTGTTTGTCCCCACCAAATCTCATGTTGAAATTTAATCTCCAGTGTGGTGGTACTAGGGGGTGGGGCCTAGTGAGAGCTGTTTGGGTCACAGGGATGGATCTCTCATGAATAGATTGAGGCCCTTGCTAGGGGTTGAGTCAGTTCTTACTCTATTCCTTTTATGAGAGTGAGTTGTTAAAGCCTGGTGGCTCCCTGCTTTGCTGCCTTGCTGTGTGATCTCTGCACACCTTGGCTTGCCTTTTACTTCTGCCTCTAGTGGAAGCAGCCTGAGACCCTCACCAGAAGATAAGCAGATGCCAGTTTCATGCTTCTTGTTTGCAGAACCATGAGCCAAATAAAGCTCTTTTCTTTGTAAATTACCCAGCCTCAGGTATTCCTTTGTAGCAACACAAAATGGACTAAGACACAGCCCCAGCAAGCTAATACAGTAACCAATAATTAAAATGTGCATTTATATCCATGTAGAGCAAGCAGATCAACAATAAAGAAAGATCAAGAACCAGCCAAAAAAGATGCATGCAAATTACTTTTCTTAAACATTTTTCAGAAAGTAACTAAATATGTGCATTCTATAATATATTGGACTGTATTCTTTCAGCAAAGGGTATAATTTATTAATATAACTTTTGCAAGTTGGAATCGTATCTTTGCCATTTTCTTTGGTGACAAATGAAATTTGTATTATTTTTTAGAGTCTCAAAATAATTCAAATTCAGGGATAAAGTATGGAAAGTAAAATATTTCTTATTCTGTGACATAGAGTAATTAAGTGGTATCCTTAAGCATATTGACTCTTCATTTATAAGCCATTTTTTGGCAGCTTTATTCTTAATGTATTCTACAGAGGCAATGTTCCCAGAAGGGTTAATAGCAGAGATTATATATATACATATATATATATAATCTCTGATATAAATATATATATATATATAAATATATATAAATATAAATATTTATTTATTTATTTATTTATTTATAAGTAAATGCTAATTCTTCAGCCTTTAACAAATTATTACTAGGAAATAAACCCATACTTAAATGTGTTTGGAACATACAGTTTGTGATATCCATATGAAAACATAGCTCTGAAGAGAAATAATTTTTTTGCAGCTATGATTTGATTAGATCCTTTGAACTGAGAAAAATGAATCAATCGTGGCCAAGAAGCCAAGGGGGTGGCCTCCTTAGGTCACTTAAATTCAAGGTATTTTTTCCCAATCACTGCCTTTCTTCTTGAGTCTATGCAAACTGGACACAGTGTTCATTTTTAATTGTTTCCAGAGGCCAAGAGTTAAGCAATGTATTTTCCTACTGGTAAATTTACTTTTTAGGAATCATCAGTTAGATTATGTTTTAATAGCATCTGATTTCCCCTTTAAGTGCTTGAGAATATAATAATGGCTCAGTTGCAGATATGGGACATTCTTTTCTGACCCCAGTTCTCTGGTTTTGGTAATGTGTCAGTCTGGAAGCCAACTTGTACCGGCTTAAACAATTACAGAAATATGCTAGTGCACATGCTGAAATGTCCAGAGTGTTGGCAGACTACAGGCACTGATTAATTGGGTTTCTATTTGATCTTTCAGAGACATTTTTTGGTGTTTCCTCCTAAGCTTGTTGACCATATTCCCTCAAGGGCTCAAAAGTGCTACAGCAGGACCTCATCTTGCTGAGAGAATTGTGGCCAAATAGGACCCAACCTTAGATCCTGTATTGAGGATTGTTCCTAGTAGCAGCCCAAGGAGAGGAGATATTGTAAGGGCTCTTCTATCCTTAGATGCAATTATGTGTTAATTAAATTTTAAATAAAATGAGCAAAACTCATTTTGAAAGACTTTGCTAGTTCATGAAGCTGATTCCAATGTTAGCCAAGTAATGTTGCTTTTAAAATAATAAAAACCCAACAATGTGTATTCCATCTGGCTCATAATAAACAAGCAAGTCTATGACAGAGGTGTTTTTTTAATTCTTAATACCAGTACTACTGTGTTTATTTTAAAAGGGTTGGAGACCATCTAAGTGAGCCTGTTTTCTAAGAACCCACCAGTTGATTAAATGTAGAGATTAGGCAAATTAAAAATCAATACTCACGAGCTTTCTTTAGGGAAATTAATTTTATTAGGTTCTAATCTAACTGATTAGGCAGCAATCAGACTTCTTTGTCTTCAAAATAATAAATTTAATGTGACAACGTTGTTTCATTTACTCTGATTAGGATTCTTAATTAGGACATCAAGGATATTTAAGATAAATGATGACAGGTCTAGGAAGAAGTTGGGAATCTGATTTAGAGCCAACTTTGTGTATTTAACTGTGTTTAATACCACAAAAGAACTGAAGGAGATATTGTTTATAACCATACTTTAATATTTATTGCATGAATACAATATTATTTCTGGGGCACAGAATCTTATATATATACTCATTCAACAATCATTTCCTGAATATCCATTTTACATGTGAAACTTTTAAATGTACAAAATTAAGAAAGATACAGTTTTTATATTCAAATATCTTATGATCCAATGGGATAGATATATCCATATAAGAATGTAAATCTAAGTACTGAAATAGAAATATAAATAATATTCTGGTAGAAAAAGAAAAAAAAATTGGCCTGGAGGATTGGAAGCCTTTCTAGAGAAAGCAATATTTCAATTGGTACATGAAAGATGAGAACAGTGATGAGTGGTGGTGAAGCAGGACTCTCCCTCCCATGTGTAAAGAGTGATGCCACAAAAGAGCCTACAGTTGGCCTTACATGTCCATGGCCTCCACATACATAGATTCAAACAATCATTGATTGCACCTGTACTGAACAGGTACAGACTATTTTTCCTGTCATGATTCCTTAAACAATAAACTCTAAGAACTATTTACCAAGCACTTACATGTATTAGGTACTATAAATAATCTATAGATTATTTGAAATATATAAGAAGGCTGGGCATGGTGGTACATGCCTGTAGTCCCACTGTTTAGGAAGTTGAGGCAGAAGATTGCTTAAGCACAGGAATTTGAGACTACAGTGAGCTATAAATGCACAACTTCACTCCAGCCTGGGCAACATAGCAAGACCTTGTCTTTATAATAATAAAGTATATGGGGTGTGTGCTACGTTATATAAAAATACTACAGTATTTTATAATGTAAGGGACTTGATACTGTGAATTTTGGTATGGGATGAGGGAGGTCCTGGAAACTATATCCCATGCATAGCAAGGAACAGCTGTATGTGAATGTACATAGTATAGTGGAAAATGATGTAAAAGTATATTATGACCAAATTTACAACTGAAGGTCTTGAATCTCATGCTAAGGAATTTAAACCCCATTTTATGGTTAATGGAGAATCACTGAAGAATGTGCAACAAGGGAGTAAAAGATTATAGCGAATAATCATTATATAGACTAGTAACTCTCATGGCTACATTAAGCATTGAACTTTGAGAAGTTCCACTTCTGAAAGAAAAGGATAAAGGAAAAGCCCTTATCAAGTGATTGTGATAGCCTTAGTGAAGACTATTTGTGTTGTATAAAGGGGCAAGGTGGAAGAGTCAGAATTGTGGCACATTTTAAAAGTGAGATTAATAAAATTAGATGATGTGGAGGATGAGATAAATGTTCAAGCCAAATGCTTGTGGCTGACATTGCCAGTTACCTTTCAATATTTATTCTCCCAATGTTACTTAATAATATTGTCTAGAATTTTAGCTGGGCACATTGTCACCCAGCTAAAAGACTATGTTTTATAGCTGCCGTGACTGTATGTGGCCATATGAATAAGAAATTCTCCTTCAGAAAGAAGTGTTTCCTTCTTCTATTCCTTCCTTCCAGTTGCCGAGATGTGAATGGGGTGCACTAGAGCACTACCAACATTTGGGTACTACGAAGTGGACACCAAATCCTGCAGGTGAGGCTCTTGTGCGTCAGAAGCAGGGCAGTAGGAGTGCGAGTCACTGATGATTTCAGGGCTATGCTGCCACACAGGAATGCTTGCCTCTGGACACCTTTCACATGAAATAGGAATCAAGGTAAAAATGTGTTTTTGTAATTTGTATTTAAAATTTTTTGTTATATATCATAAGTTTTAAAATTTATATGTCAGGCTTAATACTAATTCAGTGACATCAGGTTTCATATCTGAGAAATTACATAGCATTTAGTCAGTTTGGGTTTTTTTGTATGTGTTTTGTTTGTTTTCTTCTTTTTGAGACAGGGTCTCACTCTGTCAACCAGGCTGGAGTACAGTGGCACGATCATGGCTCAGTGCAGCCTCAGCCTCCTGGGCTCAAGTGATTCTCCCATTATATATCATCATTATACCACCCCAGTAGCTAGGACAACAGGTGCACCACCAGGCCCAGCTAATATTTGTATTTTTGGTAGAGACAGGGCGTCACCATGTTTCCCAGGCTAGTGTCAAACTCTTGGGCTCAAGCCATCTGTCCACCCAACTCCCAAAGTGCTGGGATTCTAGGCATGAGCCACCACTCCCAGCCTCAGGTATGTTTTAATAGCAAACAACTGCCAAATTTTGATGGTTGAAAGCAACAAAGTTTTTGTTTCTCATTATGTCACATGCCTGTGTCTAATTTTAAGGGTTGGTATAAGTGGCATCCTCTTGTGTGCCCAAATGGAGAAGAGAACCAGAAATACTGGCGAACATCATGAATATTTATCACATAATTCTTTTAAATGATATTGTTAACCAGAAAGAGGAAGCAAGAAAGAAGGAAGAAGGCAGAGGAGTAAACTGAATAATGAATATGTTGCCTGTAGATTTCAGGTATGTATATATGTAATATGGCTAGAAATAGGGGTCTCAAACTGAGTGACACTAGAGGTAAGGCTGATATTCATCTATATTCATATGGAATTTGAATCAATGGGCAATGATGAGATCAGTGGGGTCAGATTGCCCAGAAAAGATGTATCCAAATCTTAGAAAAGAAAAAAAGATCAACTGGGACACAGAGAAGCCCAGTTAACCTTAAAAGTATTTAAGAAGATCTGAATTTTATAAATTAACATTTGATTAAAGAGTCACCTAAACTTTGTAGGTATCCACTTGAAGCCAGTATTAAATATTGAACCAGCCAATCACCTGCATTTATACAGTCATCTGTGACGCCGTTTTCTTGACAGAAACAAAACAGTGTTATACAAAGGACTTTCTAATCATTTTCACCCAGTGAGATTGCAGTGTGCAGGAAAATGATGCCATATACATAATGACAAAAAAGTAAAAACTCAGTGTGATAATCTAGAAACAATCAATGCTTATAACCAAGACTGAGAATCTTCTGAACATGTTGAGGTGATTCTCAGCATGGTTTATGAGGAATTAGATATGCTAAGGATGGTCTCTTGCGATCACCAATTTCCTTCCTAATCCAGAGCTTCTTTATTTTATCTATCTGCTTCAGAACCAATTTTTTTTTTAATTTCAGCTTTTATTTTAGATGCAGGAGTTCTATATGCAGGTTTACTACATGGATATATTGCACCCAGGTAGTGAGCATAGTGCCCAGTAGGTAGTTTTTCAACCAGTGCCCCCCCACCTCTCTCCCTCTGCCCTCTAGTTGTCCTCAGTGTTTGTTGTTGCCATCTTTAGGTTCATGAGTACCTGATGTTTAACTCCCACTTATACATGTCATGTGGTATTGGGTTTTCTGTTACTGTATTAACTTGCTTAGGATTATGCCTTCCAGCTCCATCCATGTTGCTGCAAAAGACATGATTTCATTCTTTTTTATGGCTGTGTGGTATTCCATGGTGTATATGTACTATATTTTCTTTATTCAGTCCATTATTAATGACACCTAGATTGCTTCCATGAGAACCAAATCCTTTTTGCTTAGCAATAGAGTAGTTTTTTACTTGTTATTTGCCTAAAGTTTCTTATTTTTTACTGGTTATATAGCTCAAGTATTATAATGAGGTCTGAATATGGAATACATAAATTAGGGGTAAATCTGAAATGATAGACATAAAGTTATTTAAGCTGTTATATAAATCCAAATTAAACTTTTTCTCACTCTATGACAGAATCTTGCATGATATAATTATGTGATGAATTGAAAAATCAATCAATGGTCAGTTAAAAATCTGATGTATAATAGATTATTAATAAAGAGCAATAGTTACAAATTCCAAGTGAATTTAGCTGAATTTTCTATTTAACATTATAAAAAGTATTTTCCTTTTGAAAGCACTAAACAATATCATTATATAAACATTGCAAGTATAGGAATATTTTAAAAATCCTTTTAAAAAATTCATTTCTTTATCCATTTATACTTTAATATAATTAAGAAATTGTTCAAATGTTCAGTAGCAAATTCACAAACTAGTCACTGTGCCTTACTTTAAGGCAAATTCAAATTAAATAATTTTACCTTGTAAAAATAATCAGGCAGGTTTCTGGGGAAAAAATACAGCACATATTACAACAAGACTGAAGAAATTTCAACATCTCCCAAGTGCTTAGTAACCATTGCTAGGGAAACCAGTTTCTCAGCATTCATATAGCATGGAGTTAACAATTCAGAGGGCCTATCTGTTGAACTTACAGACACATGTAATGGATCACACACAACCTCATTCCCTAAATGAAAAATTGTATTTCATTGGTCTTGAGAAAGTTTTGAAAATTAACTAAAGTTAATTATGTAGAGGTATAAATGTTAATCAGACTGAAAATTATCTCATGCCATGAGAATTAAGTTGGTACCTGAAAGCAACCTAAACAGTATTTTGGTAGCGAAGCAGCTTGTATTGGGGTTGGAGAAAGAAAAATAGGGTATATTTTCAGGTTTATGTTTGACCTTCCACTTTGCTTTCTTAAAGGTTCTTAATTAGCTTGTTTTTAATTAATTCATCTAAATTGTCATGATAACACATATACCCTAAAAGTAAATTTGTTCATTGATTGATTGTTCAGTAGATTCTCCAATTTACAAGTAAGAGGTACCACAGTATCAGTGGGAAATGGGCATTATCAAGATACTTTGTCCAAACCTACTATGAGTCCAGGATGAATGGCAGAAAAATCAAACTGACCATAAGTCTTCATAAGACAGAAGAATGTTAAGACTCATGGGGAAAGAGATATAGGATATATTTTTGATGAACTATTTGAAGCATGGTGGATTAAAAGAGTAGAAGTGAGTTAACATGAGAAGTAAGATAAGGTATTGACCTTGGGGTAGAAGTTTTGAATTCACATTCGGAGGACTTCAAAAAGAAGGTGATTATGAAAGGCTTTAGATAGCAAACACCCATTTTCTATTCCTTTATTTTTAAATTACTAAGCACATTTTTGTGAGGGGGGAAAAAGTGTCAAATTCAATAAGTTCTCTCCACTCCTCCCTGCAAAATAGTATTTATTCCTTGCCATAATTCTGTGTTTACAAGATCTTAGTTGGTTATTATGGAACTGATGTGTCACCAAACAGCTGGGTGATTAATTACCATGACCTACTTACCAAGACCATATGAAATCTAAAGACTTACTATTTCTCTGTAAATCTTCATTCTTAGAGGCTCTACCTGATAAATATTGAAAGCAAATACCATTGTTAAAACTATGTTTTTCAAGTAATGAAGAAAGGGACTACCCTTAGAAGCAGTGACTCCCTCAGTCATATAAATGAGTAAAGCTGGCCACGTGCTTTAATGGAACAGCAGGAGGCTGTGGACTGCAGAAAGTTGGAAAAGTTGTTCCTATTCAAAGGAAATGCCTGCCACTCACTCCAGCTGATTGTTGCCATTTGGAAATTAAAGTCCAGTCTTGCCAGATCTTCCAGTTTTTAAAGGCAAGACGGAAATCTGGAGCTTATGTGAGCATCTTAATTTTCAGAAGAAAGACTTTCAAACATTTAAAAAACAATGTCCCACTCAAAACAAAACTGTATACATCCAGT
Source organism: Cebus imitator (assembly GCF_001604975.1). Taxonomy (NCBI): domain Eukaryota; kingdom Metazoa; phylum Chordata; class Mammalia; order Primates; family Cebidae; genus Cebus; species Cebus imitator. The sequence goes on along the minus strand of NW_016107342.1, from coordinate 2,043,906 downwards.
CTAGTTAGCTGACAGGCTGCTAACTTACAGCCTCTGCTTTAATGACATTTTTTTGCTTCTGATTTTTAAATATATTGAGAAGAAATAAAAATATCTTTATTTTCAAGTTAATTCAAAAAGTAGTTATTGAATATACAATTTAGGCACAGCAATGTCCTAGGTACTGTGAGGTACACACACACACAAAAAAGGATGACTACAGATTTTGAAGAACAGTAGAGGAGAAAGAAACCATATGTATCAAACTAAAATCATGAAATGGATCACCAGTGTTTATGTTGACCATTTCACTACAGATTTTTTTTAACTGCAATAAAAAAATAATCTATTTAAAATTCACTCTTTGGTGAGGATGTAAAGAAAAGGAGCCCCTCATACACTGTTGGTGGGAATGTAAATTAGTGCAACTACTATGGACAATAGTTTGGAGGTTCCTCAAAAAATTAATAATTGAGCTACCATATGATCCAGCAATCCCACTGCTGGGTATATACCCAAAAGAAAGAAAATAAGTATATCAAGGAGATATCTGCACCCTCATGCTTGTTGCAGCACTGTTAACGATAACTAAATGTGGAAACAACCTAAGTGTCCATCAACACTTGAACAGATAAAGAAAATATGGTACATATACTCAATGGAGTATTCTTCAGCCCTAAAAAAGAATAAGATCCAGACATTTGCAACATGCATGGAAGTGGAGATCATTATGTTAAATGAAATAAGCCAGGCACAGAAAGACACACATCACATGTTCTCACTTATTTGTAGAATCTAAAAATCAAAACAATTGAACTCATGGACATAGAGAGTAGAAGGATGGCTACCAGAGGCTGGGAAGGGTAGTGAAAGTGGGGTGGGGAGGTGGAGATGGTTAGTGGGTACAAAATAAGTTAGAAAGAATTAATAAGAATTAATAAGACCTATTTGATATCAAAACAGGGTGACTATAGTCAATAATAATTTAATTGCACACTTAAAAATAACTAAAAGAGCATTATTGGATTGTTTGTAATACAAAGGATAATGCTTGAGGAGATGAATACCCCATTCTCCATGATGTGATATTACAGATTGCATGCTTGTATTAAAACATCTCGTGTACCCCATAACTGTATATATTACTGTGCATCCACTAAAAATAAAAATTAATGATAAAGTAAAATAAAATTTACTCTTGATATGGGAAAATAGAGTAAATAAATTGTATCCTATTATATGGAAATAAACTCCAGAAAATCCACTTGAACAATCCACTTTTCTGGACTTTTTGAGTTTCTGTACCATGATAAAATTTCTTGCTTCTGGGAATTTTATTTTCTTAAGAATCAATGTCAAAATAACTGTCCTATTTTCCCTTAAGAGATTTGGGATTTTTTTGTAGAAAGCTCTAAAATCAGTATTTAATTCCACATATGCTAGATTTTTAGGAGATTTGAATAACTACTGCTGAATTGATGTGACAGGAAATCAGTGAACTTTTAGCTTAAATAAGCAGAAGAAAATCAATCTTAAACTAGTTGACTTAAACTAAGGGCAATTTTAATTGGATGGTTCATTTGTAAGGCTTTCTCTTTGCAGTTGAGTGGGAAACTACATTAAAGGGAATGAGCAATTTGAGGGAATTGAAAAATTGATAGGCTGTTGTATGGGGTCTAGTAAAAGCATCATCTTGAGAGTCATCACATACAGATGGGTAAAATGAGCTTCCAGAAAACAAAAAGACAACACAACAGAAAAATAACAGACATAACAAGTTGGCAAAGTGCTAACTTCTCCTGACTTTGTGAGCTTTGGGAATAACCTGGCAATTGTGGCTTTGTGGTGAATGAGGGATCTGAGTTGGGCCAGAGAGCAACATACCAGGTGGTGAAAGTAACCCAGGGAGAAGCAAGAAGGGGTATATGTTCTATCCCATTTGCTCAAACTCTACTTTCCTCTTGGAAACTGTTAAATTAATCACTGCTGACGAGGCACAGGGGCCAGGTCAATAAGTTATGCACTCCTCTCCATGCCTACATAGTACAATTTCACTTCTAATTGAATATAGCACTTTATCCCCAGAAGGATCACTGGCCAGGCCTCTGGGAGACATAAATTTAGATCAGGTGCTCTGAACAACTGCTGACTTTGCCTATAACCACGAATACGTGAGGCGATGCCCTTCCTTTCCACCCAAGCCTTGAATGGGGTTAGTAAAACATAATTATAATGTCAAGTAACTAGCTTGGCTTTTCAGGGCTACTAAACTTAAAAATAAACCATCCTTCCTTCCCCAGACGTTTCGTTTTTGAAAATCTAGTAACAAAAATGATGATTTAGAAAAGGAAAATGATTGTATGGACCATTACCTCATAGCATTTGGCTCTGGTACTTAATTCTAGAATCTAAAAAGTAAAAATACATATTGGAAAGAGAAGAAATGAAAGATAATTCCTGAAAGGCAGCCACATTTTTTTTCTAAGACAATGAGAAAGCAAAGTGATGTAAGATTCTATGAAGATCTTGTTATAATATTTGGTTTCTGAGCAGATTTAAATAATATACAATGTTATGCTTATTCCATCATGATCAACTTAAACATTAAGAAAGAGTAGAAATTTGCAGCAGGTGTAATACCCACACACAAACACACATGACTAGATTAAACATTTTTTTTTTTTAATGTCCACCAATGGGTAATTTTATTTAGAATGTGCCTCCACTCCCCTACTCAGGGTCCTGGTAGCTGACTTCTAATGATTGTATTTGTATCGGTTGCTTTGTTTTGATTTTGATTTTGTTGTAAAGGAATTTATTTTCACTGCTTAAAGTATCAAAGTATTTTCCTTTTCTTTAGAAGACTAGGTATCAAATATTATTATTAAATTTATACATTTTTAGCAACCACTGAATTTGCTGCCCCAGAGACATTCAAAGCTGTTTAAGATGGAGACAAATGTTTATTTTTACTTATAAAAATAAAAAGTCACTCAGTACGACTCTTTTTTTTTTTTTGAGACAGAGTTTTGCTCTTGTTGCCCAGGCTGGAGCACAATGGCACAATCTCAGCTCACCACAGCTTGCACCTCCTGGGTTCAAGTGATTCTCCTGCCTCAGCCTCCTGTGTTGCTGGGATTACAGGCACCCACCACCAGGCCCAGCTTATTTTGTATTTTTAGTAGAGATGGGGTTTCTTCATGTTGACCAGGTTGGTCTCGAACTCCCAACCTCAGGTGATCCACCTGCCTTGGCCTCCCAAAGTGCTGATTAGAGGTGTAAGCCATCATGCCCAGCCACAACTTTTAAACTGTAGCACAAACTGTAAGTTGTATATGTTAAAGGCTTTAAATTTCAATGATTTCATAGCAGAAGAATGTTCCATACGCCTAAAATCCTGACAGTGAGCTAAATGCCTGGCACCAAACTAAATGCTATAGCCAGTCCTCATCACTAACCATGTGAGGCCAGCATGCTTCTCTGCCTTACAGCTGAGGGAAGTCATCTCAAGAGACACCGCCTGAGGAATGTCTGATTCTAAGACAGGTTCTCTCTCTTTACTTCTTCTACACCACATGGCCTCTCATAACTAATCGGTTTTTATATCCATTAGATCTTTATCCATTATAATTAAAAGCACCTCATAAAAAGCTCCTTTTTTTTTTTTTTTTTAAGTTTGCATAGCGTTATGTTGATAGTAGTCTAAGGAAAGGAAGAAGGCATGCTAGAGCAGTATTCAAAAGAATCATCAGGTAGCCCATGTGGGGAAATGAATATTTATAGCATATATAAATTCCTTCTAATAGTCATGTCATGTCATATGGTAACTTTGGGATTTTTGGAATCAATGGAGGGAAAAGCGGGGAGGAGGAAGAAAGGGGTGTGGGAGGGCAGGGGAGGGAAGGGCAGGTGGAAGCAGAGAGGGGAAGGGAAAGAAACAATGTGGACCCTAGTGTTTGCTTTGTCACTTCTTAGTTAACCTTTCCTTGTTGTGATTTTCCACATCTGTAAAGTTGGAGCTTGAAATATGACCTCTAACTTTACCTTAGCTTCACATTCTCCCGCTCACTCATTAACCCAAACAAATGGTGGCAATGTTTTCACATTTGGCTCCTCAAAGATCTAGTGGTTGTAAAAACTAGTTAGCTATGAGAGGCTATGTGGTGTAGAAGAAATAAAGAGAGAGAACCTGCCTTACAGTTAGACATTCCTCACGCAGCATCTCCTCAGCTCTAAGGCAGAGAAGCATGCTGGCCTCACATGGTTAGTGATGAGGACTGCCTAAAGCATTTAGTTTGGTGCCAGGCATTTAGCTCATTGCCAGGATTTTAGGCCTTTGGAACATTCTTCTGCCTGGAAAAGCTTTTATTAGAACTTCTAGTAACCTACTAAAAAGGATTAACCATGAATTCATTAGCCAGAGCACAGTTTAATTGGATTTTAGTGTCTGAAGGAACTTTGGCAATCTTTTAGTCCATCCTCTTTTCCATTTTACAAATGGAAGAATAGGAGGAACATCAAGTTAGGTGACTTGCTAAGGCCATTGAGTAGGTTAGTTGCAAAGCCAGGTGTACAACTCCAGCCTCCTAATTTCTAGGCCAGGCTATCTTCCTTGATACAATTCAAGCCCAGAGACCCAGAAAGACTGACTGTAGATTTCTCTGTTTGGATATACTGACACTTTTCTCCATCTCTGTTATACACTAGGGTGGACTGATTTCAAAAAATTGAGGTGGAGCCTGGGGTCTTCTTGGAGAGAATAGAAGTAGCTCCTCATGCATGGCTAATGGGCATTTCCTCAGGGAAACAATAAGAAATCTTGGCTATGAGAAAGTGAGTTAGATCTGCCGCAGAATTCGCTCCTTGGAAACATAGCTCTTGTCAATACAGCTCTTCATATACTGTAAGGGACACTGGCTTTATTCACCGCCTACATGCATGGAGTTGTTAATTTGCTAATACTTGCATAAAAGCCTCCATATTAAACTGACTCAGACTATGTCTTCCCTGCTACTAATTTGTATAGCATTTATTTTCAGCACAGCCAATTTGAGAGCTACAGTCCCCTGCTGATATTTGAATTACATATTGGGATGTATACGTTTTGAATTTGAATGTCCTCATCAGTGTTGGTTTGTTCATGTTTCTGTTGATTTGCCCAAGTGAAAATTTACATACAAGTAGCAGGGATACCAGTGGGGAGGTTGTGCTGGGGAATGGAAAGCTTATAAGAAGTAAAGGCTTCATGGACAGGCCCTCTGCCTCATGTCACTGACTCCACACTTGAGATTAATTTCAAACAAGCTTAGGGTCTAGACTCAATCTCATGGTACACCAATCACACAGGACCCCTATTACACACATTTGACAGTGTGATGCCATTAGGATGAACTAAATAAATTAACATTGGGAAATCTTTTTTTTTTTTTTTTTTGAAACAGTGTCTCGGTCTGCTGCCAGCAGCTGGAGCGCAGTGGTGCGATGTTGGCTCACTGCAACCTCCGTCTCCCGTGTTCAAGCAATTCTCCTGCCTCAGCCTCCTGAGTAGCTGAGACTACAGGCGTGTGCCAACATGCCCAGCTAATTTTTGTAGTTTTAGTAGAGAAGGGTTTTCACATGTTGGCCAGGATAGTCTGGATCTCTTGACCTTGTGATCTGCCCGCCTCAGCCTCCCAAAGTGCTGGGATTACAGGTGTGAACCACGCCCAGCCCAACATTGGGAAATTTAAAAGAATGAAAGAATGTCCAGAGATCCATTTGAAGTTTGTGAAATATGGATGTGCACCAAAGAGTCCTACACACCTTGCCTTGATGATGGTGGAAAGTTCATGAAGTGGCTTTTATAAGCAGAATGTTTTCTACAGTGGCACCTGGTGGAGGGTGTACTGGCGAGAGCACCGGACCAAAGGCAAATACTTGTGCTTGTCTGATCCTAGGTAAGTTTCTTAAATTCCTGATACTCAGTATCTGACTCCACAAAATCAAATAATAATTTTCATTATTCTTTTATTTATAAGGTTATTGAACAAGTCATTATAAAGTTATTGCGCTAGTTAAGAATAATAATGTTTACAAAAACACATTGGAAATGATAAAGACCCATCCCATTATTTTTACGTTATAATAAAAACAATTGTAGACCTTTTACATTCTAAAACCAGTCAGTGGTTAGAGTTCCAATCAGAAAGCAACAATAAATATTAATATTACATATTATTTACTAATATTAATTATATTATTATGGTTTTATTGAGTTTTTTTCTGCCAATGACTCCCTGAATCTCTGCCCATTCGGTAGTTACTACAGTCATTTTTCATTCAATCCATACATTTGAATGCTTGCTGTGGACCACTTATGGTTCCAGGCAGTTGTGATAATGTAAAAGGCTAACTGGTAGAGATTTCTGCCCTCATTGGGCCTACAGCCTAGTAGGGGGTTGAAGATGGGGGAAGATGATAAATATAGTAAATAAGAAAATTGTATAACATGTTCAAGGATGAAAGCTGTTACAGAGGGAAAAAAACGTAGAACAAGGTAAGGAGAATTGGGAGAGCCAGGATTGGGGGCAATTTTAAACAGGATGGTGAGATTTGGCTTTATTGATTGTGTGATATTTGAGCAAACAACTTAGGATGGGGAGAAAATTTGCCACTCTTTTATTGGGGGAAGAGAATTCCAGGCAAAAGGACTAGAGAGGTTAGAAAGGGTGGGGTCATATAAAGGCTTATAGGTGGTTTTAAGAACATGGGCTTTTACTCTGAGGGACGTGAGGGCTTGTTGGAAGGTTTTGAGCACAGGAGTGAGAAGATCTCTCTTATGTTTAATAGTATCACTCTGACTGCTTTCTTAAGAATTGACCTTAGAAAGGCAAGGAAGCAGAAATGAGTTAAGGGGCAACTGCAGGAATCTAGGAGCAAGAGGATGGTGGCTCATTGCACACTGCAGAGGTGGGTATCGTCAGAGTCCAGCTATGCGGCTGCTCATATGACATGCTATTACCTCAGTAATGATTGTGTCTTCTATTTAGGGCTCGAGTATAGCTGTGACTAACTGCTTGTAAAGACATTTAAAGGTACGTACTGAGATTGTAAGATATTTCTACTGGCAATATTGTGAAAAGGTCTTTTATTAAAAACTGGAAGAATGCTTTTCTAATTTATCATTTTGGATTTCAAACATGAAAATAAAAGCTCTGTGATAGGGATTTTAAAACACAGTCCTTTTTTCCAAACCCATGATCTCCTTCAAGAATAAATTTTCAAAATTTATGATAGAGTATGAACTAAATGCTATGTGACTCGCACCAGTAAGAAATTTGAGAGATTTTTTTTTAGTGCAAAGCCTTGCTTCTGTGCCCTTTTACTCACAGATTTGGTTTAGAAGGATAGTTACATTGCTTTCAGTACACTCATATTAGTATAAAATGTTATTTTAAGACTACTTTACAAAGGAAAATCATATTTTTAAAGCCATATGTCCTCCAACAAAATGAAAAAAGCTATGACTGTGAAACTTCCTTTACCCATTTGAAGCGTACTATCTGTATCTTATAATAATATAATTCATAAAACATTAAACACATTTAATCACATTAAATTCATCACATTAATTATATATTTATATGTGCGATTAATCACATTAACTATATAATATAGTTTATGGATGTTTATGATATATAAACTAAATTAAACATATACTACATTTTATATTTTACCATAAAATAACATGGATAAACACAATTATAGTACTTTCTGCAAATTTCACAAATAATCTAATTAAATTTGTGTTTGGCATATTTCTTCCTTAATTAAGCTTTTTAAAAGTCTTGAGATTTTTGACGTGCTTAAATTTACCATCTTCAAACATGACACTAAGAAAAAAACAATCAAATACTAAAAAAACCCACAAAAAAACACATCATAGATGCTTTAAGACCCAAGTCATTATTTTTCTCCGTTAAGGCAAAAGTTCAAGAAGGTGTTTGTTTCAATCTCAAAGCAGAGTAATCTCCTTAGCTGAGGATCTTTATAATTTCTTAGGGAAAGATGTTAGCATTTACTGAGTTTGCTGACAGGGTTTTGTCAGTTAGGAGAACTCTGTGAAGATAAGCTAACAGGCTGGGGATCCAAGGAAGTCTATGTTGCAGCTTAAGTCCAAGGGCAGTCTGCTGAAAAAATTTCCTCTTCCTCTGGGGAGTTAAAGTATGACATTCTCTTCTGAATCCTAGTTAGTTTGTCCAATTTCTCCCTAGTTCAGTCACCTGCTTGACATCTTCAGACAAATCTTGTGCTGAATATTGATGTCCCCACAAAGTTTATATGTTAAAGCTTAATCTCCAAAGCAATCATATTAAGAGGTAGAGCTTTAAGAGGTAATTAGGTCATAAAGGCAGAGCCCTCCTAAATGGGATTAGCGCCCTTATGAAAGAGGTCCAAGGGAGATTGTTAGCCACTTCCACCATGTGAAGACACAAGAAGGTGCCATCTATAAAAAAAGAGAGTGAGCCCTCAGAAGACAGTGAATCTACTGACATCTTGATCTTGGACTTCCTCACTTCTAGAAGTATAAGAAATAAATTTCTGTTTATAAACTACCCAGTCTAAGGTATTTTATAATAACAGCCCCAATGATCTAAGACATCTGGGTAATCATAAAGTTCAGAGCTGCAGCTGTCCTTGTGGCTGGATATATACATGATATGCCAAAAAGTTCCCCAGCTTCTCATTAGACTAGTCTTAATTTATTTTGTAGCCCCAATAACAGACTCGAAGTCTCCTTTTTTTTTTTTTTTTGGTCTTGTTCAGGGAAATAGATGCCATGGCAAAACAGATCTCTCTAGTTTCTTTGTCTTGTTTCAATTTGCTTTTGTACCATTTGCCAAATATTTCTGATACTCTTCTCTGCCCACCAAATCCATGGTAACATCATTTTTCTTGCTTTCTAAGAACTTAGGATATGACCATGTGATGGTTAATTTTATGTTAGCTTGGCTAGGTCATTGTACCTGGACAATTGATTGAATATCATTTTAGGTGTTTCTGTGAATGTATTTTTCAGATGAAATAACATTTAAGTCGCTAGATTTTGGGTAAAATAGATAACCCTCCATAATGTGGGTGGGCCTTACCTAATCAGTTGCTGGCCTTAACAGAAAAAAGACTGATCTCTCCAGAGGAAGAGGGAATTTTGTCAGCAGACTGCGCTTGGCTTCAAACTGCAACATAGTCTCTTTCCTGGGTCTCCAGTCTGCAAGCCAGCCTTGTAGATTTTGAATTTACCATCCCTGATAATCTCAAGCTAGTTCCTAAGATAATCAATTTATTTCTCTCTCTCTCTCTGTCTACACACACACACACACACACACACACACACACACACACACACACCCTATTGCTTATTGGTTTTGTTTCTCTGGAGAACCTTGACTAATATAGGCCACATGACTTGTGTTAGCCAGAGGAATGTGAACAGAATGATGTGTGTTGGTTCCAAGCAGAAGCTTACAGAGCCAGAATATGACTTGCCACATTCACTTTTCCTGCCTCAGAAAATGTAAAAGCAGAGAAATGTAGCCTGTAGAGCAGAACTCCAACAAAACTATGATGGACATAGTTTTGCTGAGAATTAAACCTTCACTTTTGTAAACCTCTATGATATGAAGATTGTTGCTACAATATAACCTATGTTGTCCCGATACAACTACTTCTAGATTTACCTTTTAAGACCAGAATTTTGTTTTTCTCCTAGGTTTTGCAATTGTACTTAATGCCATTTTAAACCTTGGCATTCTGAGAATTTAAATTGGGCCCACACAAATATCTGAACACTTGCTTAATTATCCAGTTGATTCTGAAGATAACTTGAATACAAAAATGTAGGCAGAATCAATAATCTAGGCTACACAAATGTTAATCCATCCTCACTTCCCAACCTCAAAAAAACAGTTGATGGCTCTATACTTATAAAACTTAGCATGAACTTCCTTTCTTGGAACAGTCTCATTATAAAGGATCTGATACTTGACAACCTGAGGACTGTTCAGAAGATGTTCCAATCACAGTGATTAAATATAGGTACTGCCATGTCAAATACATAATGTCTTTCCAACCATAAGGAAAAGTTTAAAGAATTATTTTTGTTTTTCCAAATAATAGGGTATATTAATGTTCTGTTGCTGTATAAATACTACCACACATTTGGAAGCTTAGACAAAACAAATTTATTGCATCACAGGTTCTGTGGTCAGGATTCTGGCACGTTTTAGTTGTGTAGTCTGTTCAGGATCTTACAAGGCTGGGAAATGAATATGTTGGCCATCTGTGTCCTCCTCCAGAGGCTAAAGCAGGGAAAGATCCACTCCCAAGCTCTCTCACTTTGTTGGCACAATTAACTTTCCTGCACTTGCATTACTGAGGTCCCTGTCGTTTGCTGGCTGTCAGCTAGAGACCACTCTGAGATCCTAGACACTCTCAGGTCCTTGTCATGGGGCCTCCGTTAGTGTACAAAATAGATAGGGGAAGTTGAGGTAACAGATCACGTGATGTTTCTAATCTTGCTATTGTGATCCTTTCAAATGAATGCTTAAAGCCTTGATACCTAGACCTCCAGGGATATTCCATTTGGACACCCTTCCCACTCTGTTTCTTTCTTATTTCCAGAAACTCACTCTTGTAACACTTTCCTTTTTATTCTTTTAATCCTTTTCTCATCTTGGCAGTACCAGCTTAGGAGTTTCTATATAGAAAAAATATGTAATTATGATGTAGTTGGAGATGAATGTTTCTGGGTATATAAGACAGTAGGCTTGAATCTTCATTGTGAATTTTTTTTTACTTGAAAATTTGGAACCCTCATATATGGATTTCAGAAAAGGATCAGCTGATGAATATTTCAGGAAAGAAGTCAAAAAATTAACAAGATCATATTTGTATTGAGAATTTCTGTAGGGCCAGTGAAGAATGGACTAGGGTGGGAATGTGTGTAAGAAGGCAGATAGTGTTATTGGGTCAAGGGAGATTATTCACAAACTCTTGCAATTGACCAGGGTTCAGCAAACATTTTTTATACAGAACCAGATGGTAAATATTTTGGGCTTTGTGGTCCAGATGGTCTTTGTCACAACTATTCAATTCTGAAGTTAGATTGTGAAAGTTGCCATAGATGGTATGTAAATAAATGGGTGTGGCTCTGTTTCAATTTATCTTTGTTTACAAAATCAGGCAGCAGGCTAAATTTGTGCCACTCTTTGTAGGTTGCAACCCCTGATAGTCCATGACAGTACTAAAGCAATGACAGTGGGGTTGGTTAGGAGATAAAATTGATTGGCTTAATTATACATGTTTTGATTTATATTGTACCAGGTGCTCTGCTAGGCACAGGGGCTATGTGATGACTAAAAGAGAAAAAAGTCTGCCCAAACAGAATGTTCATTCTAGAAAAATTTAAAATATAAAATCCTACCAAGTAGTTTATCTATTAAATGGGAAAGGGAGATAAATACTTTGGAACGGGAAGGTGGATAGAAAATATATATTTTCACAAAAATTCTTTGTGAGAAACTGCTTGTCAAGGATTCTGAATAAAATATGAGATTAATTAGAGAGAGCTTCTTTGATTACACATTGACTCCTTTCTTTTTAGCCTATAACCATGTTATACTGTGTTTTCTGCTCAATGTAATGTGTCTAAAACAATCGGCATACAAAAGAAAATATTTCTATGTGAGTGGTCTGGAGCCTCAGCCAGAGAAATAATTTTGTGCAGCATGAATAATGTGACCATACGGTGACTTTTACTAGAGTCACATATCAAAGGATAATAAAGCAATGCTCCTATTGTAGATATTAAACATGAAACTGTTCTTCTGGGTCAAGTTGCAATTTTCAGAAAAAGGCTGGATGATTTTTTGTCCTTTTATGGAAAATGTGAAGAGAATTTCCATTTATTAGGAACATTTGATTCCCTGTTTCTTGTTGACCTTTGCTAGCTGTTTGTATTTGTCTGGCTGCACATTCAGGCAGCCAGGAGAGGCTTCTCCCAGCAAGGGATGCAAAAGAAGTTTGTTTCCAACAAGGACATGTGTGGGGTCTGAGTATGACAAAAAATGATGATGTGAAATGATAGCAAGCTATGATGGAACAGTGAATTGGGAGTTGCTTTTGTCACCATTTTTATCCCCTAAGCCACAATTAGAAAGTAATCACAGGCTTAATGATTGTTTCTTCTGTAAGTATACAGTTATATTTATAACATCTAACCAATGGCACTGTAACCAGCATCTGCTCTAATGACAAATGCCTTTAAAATTGTTAGTATCAGAGAGTAAAAGGAGGTTTCTTACTTCTGGTTGTGGGATCTTTATTGTTCCTGTGCCTCCAGGGTGTATGTTCAAATCTGTGCATTTTATACAGGATACATGTTCAACCTAAGGAGAGTTCACATATTTTATTATTATTTTACTTATGTTAATGTGCTATGTTCTGTGACTTAATGCGACCATGGGAAGAATCACTGTGAATCTGTAAGAGTCTCCACAGCAGGATTGCATTCACTGGTGCACTGACTTTTCATGAAACCCAATGAGGCCACAACTTATGAGCTGATGTTTTCAGAGTGTGGGGAAAATCTACAGAAAGATTTTTCTCATTCCCTGATTTTTAGGCCCCAATATTTTAACTAGATGTTACCAGTCTTGCAACCATATTTGGAATTAGGCATGAGAGATTCATGCTTTGTTGTTGGGAAGGAAGGAATGTCTATGAAGGCAAAACAGAAAAAGTATCACCAAGGGGGAGGGCTCAAAGTGAAGAACTAAGAAAAGAAGGTAACATCTGCTGCTCTAGCTGTTAACTGCTGGTCGGTATCCAGTGTCTATTCGGTCTTCCATCCTAGCAGAGCTCCAATTTACTGACGTTTCCACACCTCCTCTATATGACTCAGAGAACTTTAGTCTTGGATACTAATTCATCTACAGGTTTCCAAAATTTCCACTGATTATAAGACTTACCTAAGAAACTTGCTGAATAAATAGGGGAACAAATTTTTATTTTGAAATTCTAATCCACAAACTAGGTCCAAGTTTGGGTCTCAGAAATCTGTGTTTCTACCAAACACTGCAAATATCTCCTTTCCTTAGGGAAGTTGTAATAAACACTGATTTGGGCTCATTGGTGTGTGGCAAACTGTAGCGGCTTGTATCACTCCAGGAGTGGGCTAGTGACTTAGATTGGTCCAAGATGACTGACGGCAAGGTCTTTTAGTTCAGGATTTTTGAGAGAAGATTCTTTTCCTACTTTTTTTCTTGAGCAAAGGCACATACAGCCCTAGTAATTGGTGTCAGTCATTTTATGAAAGTGAGGAGAATTAGCCTTAGGCTGAAGAAAGTGTGTGCTTATGACAGCAGAAAAAGAAAATGAACAAGAAATCTTCATCAAAAAATGAGCCACCAATCAGTTAACTCCAAAGCCTGCACTGCCCCTGGACTTTTATTATGTGACAAGTGCTTTTCTTATTTGTTAAGCAAGTTGTATTTCCTGTTCTTGGCTGTTAGAAGCTTTCTAATTTCACCTAATTGTGAATTTTTTTCAAAAGTTGTTTTTGGCTTTAGAAAAAAAAATCTAGGAAAAGTGTTCCCCAATTTTCTGCTATTATTAAGTAAAACTATGCTAAACTATTAGTCTACATCATTTCTTTCTAATAATAAATTTGGTATCCAGGAAAGAACAATCAATTTTTTGCAATTATGTGATGAATACCACTTCAGGATCAATATATTTAACTCTTATGTCTTTGGCGTTAATGACTATGAAAAAAAAAACGTATTGGTTAATAAATATATAGAAGTATGCATATTTGAAAGTAAAGTCAGTAAACAAAACTGGCTAAATGCTAAGGTATTCAACATTTCTAGTCTATAGTGGTAAAGATGCAAATTAATTTTCCCATGGAAAAATGAAGTATTTTATTAAAATATTCACACATATGTGTGATGCTCATTTTAGCTGTGGGACAGGCTTTGGGGCTAAGCCTCTGTTGGCGCTGGGTGAGATAGCGGTCACATTTCCTGCAGGACATCCAGTCGAATTTGGATGCTTACATACTATTGCTCGGCAGAGTTTGTTGTGTCCTTCCTTTTAAATGTTGTTTTGGGTCCAGTAGATTACACACAAGACTGGTAAATTCCTCTAGGAGTAAAAAGGGACTGGAAACTTGACCTCCTTCCCTGTAATTTTTATATATAAATATCCATTTGCTGCATGAGAGTGGCAGCTGACTGTTTTCATATTGCAAGAAGGACAATAGAGTTTCTACATAAGGAGTCTGACTGAACCTATGTGAAGATTTGGAGGGAGAGCCTAAGGTTTGGAAAGGAACCGTGGTTCCCTCTTCCTGGCACCAGGACTAAATTTAGTCAAGAATGCACCCTAGGGGAAATGCACGCACAGGCATGCACAAGTATGTGTGCATTTATGTCTTTGTGTGTTTTTGCATCCCTAGACAACCTCTAACATGTGGGGGCCTGTGCAGTTTAGTGAAGGACACTCTGAACATAGCAGAAGAAAGGCTCCACAGGTATCCTCAGTTGTTAGCTGCAGCTGAACTATTTTCCATGCAATTATCATTGAGGCAATTGTTTTGGAGCCCAACCTCAGGGAATATAACTAAATTCCTACTATACCAATGAGTACTAAGGGTGACCAGAAATGATTTATAGGCTTGGAGTCTCAGAAACAGTTACAAATTGAAACTGTAAGCACATATTAGAATTTCTGATAGTCAAACAGGAAGAGAGAAACAAGATTTGGAAGGACAAATGTAAATATCTTATTGCTATTATAAGCTGATAAAACTCAGGACACCCTAATTATACTTAAAGGACAAAGTGGTACATATTAACTGCCCTGCCTAGAACTTCCCCCACTTCAACTTTCTCCCAACTCAGTTCTTAAAACTTACTCCAGGAGCTAATAGAATGTTAAATGCAGACTGGCAAGCAAAGATCCACTCACCAGAGTTAGAGAGTGCTTCGTAGGATTTCAGATGTGAGGAAAATAGGATTGGCAGGTGAGCTCAACAAGCAGAAGTAGTGCTTCCCTCCCTGATCCCTGGACTAGAGAAAAGAGAAAGCTGCTAAAAACAAACTGTTTCTCGGTGTGTCTGTGAGGCTATTGCCAAAGGAGGTTAACACCTGAGTCAGTGGACTCAATGAGTCAGACACAGATGCACCCTCAGTCTGAGTGGGCACTGTCCCCTTGGCTGCCCGAGCAGCTAGAAACAGCAGGCAGAAGAAGGTGGAGTGAGCAGACTTGTGGAGTCTTCCGGTCTTCATCTTTCTCCCGTGCTGAATATTTCCTGCCCTCAAAATCAGACTCCTAGTTCTTTGGCTTTTGGACTCTTGGACTTAACACCAGTGGTTTACCAGGGGCCCTTGAGCTTTCGGCCACAGACTGAAGGCTGCGTTGTCCATTGCCGGCTTCCCTATTTTTGAGGTTTTGGGACTCAGACTGAGCCACTGCTGGCTTCTTTGCTTCTCAGCGTACAGACAGCGTATCGTGGGACTTCACCTTGTGATCATGTGAGTCAATTTTCCTTAATAAACTCCCTTTCCTATATATACATATCCTAGTAGTTCTGGCCCTTTAGAGAACTCTCACTAACACAGATTTTGGTATCACATATCATAAAATATCTGGAAAAAACTAATAGCCTGAAAGAGACTGTAATAAAGCAACCACAATAGAAGCAAAGAAAACACAAAAAGTAAAATAATTTTTTAAAAAATTAGTAAATTCAGAGAAATTCAGGAAGACAGTGTGTTCATAATCCCAAGAATCAATGCCATGAAAATTAGGTAATCAGAAGGCAAGAAGATTACAGAAAGCTACAGACATAATCACTGAAATAAAACGCAAGGAAAGCTAAACTATGAAATAAATAGAACTGAAGAGTATTAATACTCAGAAATAAAAAGTTAAGGAAATTTCCCAGGATATTGATGTAAAAAGAACAAAAATGATAAAGTATAATTAAGAATAAAAATGGAGAAAGCAAATAATAGAAAAACATTTCCTTGTACTGAAAACACACACACACACATACATTTAGATGTGAAAGTCACACAATGTGCCAAGAAAATTCTCCAAATCTGGATATATCTTGGTAAATGTTGTGAACTTGAAGGAGAAAGAAAAAAAAATCTTAAAAATTTCTAGGGGAGAGTGATAGATTATTTACAAAAATGAGAATCAGACCAGTGTCAGCCTTATATACAGCTTAGAATACTAGGAAACAAAATGGGGCAAAGTCTTCAAAGTCCTGAATGAAAATGCTTTGTTGTTGAGACAGGGTGTCACTCTGTCACCTAGGCTGGAGTGCAGTGACACTGTCACTCACTGCAGTCTCTACCTCCTGGGCTTAAGTGATCCTCCCACCTCAGCCTCCACCTAGCGGTTGGGACTACAGGCACACCACCATGCTCAGCTATTTTGGAGGTGGGGGGCAGAGATAGGAGCTTCACTATGTTGCCCAGGCTTGTCTAGAACTCCTGGGCTCAAGCGATTCTCCTGCCTCTGCTTCCCAAAATGCTGGGATTACAGGCTTGAGCCATCGCACCCAGCTGGAAATGCTTTTGAATCTGGAATTCTATACCATGTAATATTCAAAGTAAGGGTACAAGAGAGAGCTTTCAACAAGCAATGAGCTTTGAAAAATTTTATTTTCCAAGCCCAAATCACTCAGTTAACCATTTACAATCAACAGACACTCATCAGAGAAGGGAGGAAAAAAACGTAGAAAACAAAATGTGTAAAACCTGTAGTTCAATAACGAGATTAACTCATTTCTGGTGTGTAGGTAATTCTCTTGTTAAGAAAGTTTTCCTAAAGAGGTAGAGATACGTAAAGAATGTAATAATAATCCCAATGAAAATTCTAGATAGCTTGAATAAAAAGGGTGGATCAGGGAAATAGAGATAAAAATAAGCTGTGTATATCATGTATTGATTATATAGTGTTAGCACTAGAGACACTTTGAATTTTAGAGTTTACAAAACATTTACATATATATATATAGAGAGAGTGAGAGAGTGTTGCCCAGGCTGCAGTGCAATGGCATAATCACAGCAAACACTGTCTACTGGCTTCAAACCATCCTCTCACCTCCTTGAGTAGTTTGGAATGCAGGCAGCATCACCAGGCCTGGCTAATTTTTGTAGAGATGAAGTTTCACTGTGTTGCCTAGGCTGGTCTCAAACTCCTAAGCTCAAACCATTTGCCCACTTCAGCCCCCCAAAGTGCTGGAATTACAAGCATGAGCCACCGCACATGCCCTATATATATATTTTTTTCTAAATTGAAGAGTAATAAATTCAAACAGTAATATAGTAAACTCATTCATTAATTCATCAAGTATTTATTGAATACCTGCTCCACGTCAGGCACTGCATTCAGTATAGAGGATCCAACAGGGAGATGTGGTCCTGCCCACAAGGAGTTTAGAATACATTTCAGTGAATCAGGAATCTGACATGGGAAACTCAGGGTACTGTGGGAGCACACAGGAATGGTGCCTGACCCAGACTTGATGAGAGGTAGGAGAGGCAACTAATTTCTTTAGGAAATGATGACTGAGATAAAATCGGGGGTAGGCAGTGGGGGAAGATGTATGCATGCGTGACACTGAGAAAGACCATGTGCTTTGAAAGAACTGAAACAGCTTCAGGTGAGTTGGAATATAGGATTCACTGGGGAAGAAGCATGAGATAAAGCTGGGGGGCAAGCAGGTGTTGGATTATGCTGGGCCTTCTGACTGATATTGGAGCAATAGTAATAGCCCTTGAAAGCTTCTCATGAAGGAAGGAAGGGTGGTGTGAGAGATTTGCATATTAGAGAGTTAACTCAGATTCTAAATAAGCATGGTAGAAATGATTTTGCCTCTCCAAAACCAATAAAATTTTTCTATAAAGAATGTATCTGATTGTGATGGTTAATACTGAGTGTCAACTTGACAGGATTGAAGGAGGCAAAGTATTGATCCTTGGTGTGTCTGTGTGGGTGTTGCCAAAAAAGATTAACATTTGAATCAGTGCGCTGGGGAAGATAGACCCGCTCTTAATCTGGTGTGTACAGTGTAATCAGCTGCCGGCACATAAAAGGCAGGCAGAAAAATGTGAAAAGGTGAGACTGGCCTAACCTCCCAGCCTACATCCTTCTCTCTTGCTGGATGCTTTCTGCCCTTGACCATCAACCGGTCTCCAAGTTCTTCAATTTTGAGATTCAGACTGGCTCTTTTTGCTCCTCAGGCTTGCAGACAGCCTATTGTGAGAACTTGTGATCGTGTAGGTTAATATTTAATAAACTCTCCTGTGAGTGTGTGTGTATGTGTAGCCTATTAGTCCTGTCCCTCTAGGAAACCCTGACTAATACACCAATGTAGCTTGCATTTGAAAAAAAGCTTGGGTTTCGTAATTTGGGGTTCACCTTCGTCACTTACTAGCTGTGTGATTTCGAATATGTCACTTAGCCTCTTTGAGCCTCAGTTTCTGTCTCGTTAAAAGAAAAACATGAAAATACTTCTCTTCCTGGCCTTTGTGGCATCACAAGTGAGAATTTAATATGCTGACTGTATGTGGACTCTTTTGTTTCAAGAAGCAGAAGCTCATCTCAAAATAGATGAAGTCAAAGAGAGGAAATTGTAAGAGTGCACTGGCATGTCTCTCAGAAGCCAATGGCAAGACTGAACCGTGGTCTCAGAAACAACTGAATTAGGAATTTGAAGACTGTCAGGATCCTGTTCCCCTTTTCTATATAGTGACTTTTTTTTTTCATTCTCTAAGGGCTGAGTGTTTGTTTTTTGGCTATCCAAAAGCTTGGGGCTGTCATTTCTTCTCTTCAAAGAACACTCAGACTGAGTTGTAATTTCTTAGTTTCATTTCGGAATTTCTAGGGAGGGACTCGTCTTTGCTCTCTGGTGTTTGTTCTAAACCCAGTTAACTGTGGCAGTGGGCAAGTGTTTGCACTCAGAGGGGTTGGAGATATTTCTCAGGAGAGTGATACTTTCTCAAAAGGAGACACAACAGGGCCTAAACAGAAATCATATGGCCCACACAAATTAGGATAACTTAAGAATGGTTCTATAAAAAAATGACTAATCACAAAAATGTAGGTAAATTATAGGAGGACTGTGAGGGATTATACACAAACCCAGGGCTAGCAGCACCTGTAGACTGTTAAGGATGAGGGAAGGGAGAATTTACCAGAGCCCAGAAGGGGAGAGTTGGAAAGATCAGTCTGTCTTGAGAGGAGTAGTGACCTTCTGTTTAAGGACACAGGCAGCCCAAAGGAGGGAACTGAGAAATATACATCCTGACCGCATTACTTTCCCTCCCATATCCTATCTGACCTCTCGGTTGGCCAAAACTCCCCAAGGGCACCGGATTGTATTGATACTGTCTATACAGGTCAGCTTTCTTGGGCAGACAGTGGAGTGGAGAGGGTGGAGAGTGTACTGGGGTACAAGCATAGGTAAGTGGACACTGACTACTGGGTCTGTCCCGCAGCTCCCTGAGCCAGACACCCTTGCCTTGCACCCCAGTGCACTCATACAGCTCTCCACCATGAAGAAGCTCTGTCTCTGTCCTGAAGCGGCATACAACTACATCCATATCAATATCCATATCCATATTTCCTATTTAACATTGACTAATTTCGTCTATTTACTTCTAAACAATAAATTCCTTTTTTATAAGGAATGAGTG
Organism: Cebus imitator; assembly: GCF_001604975.1. Classification (NCBI taxonomy): domain Eukaryota; kingdom Metazoa; phylum Chordata; class Mammalia; order Primates; family Cebidae; genus Cebus; species Cebus imitator. The sequence continues at coordinate 2,024,173 of NW_016107342.1, read as the reverse complement.
ATGTAGGCTTCAGTTATATAACTGCCATGGTTCTCTTGAGTCCATTTAAAACAGATCCTAGTTCTTTCAGATCCCTAGCATTCAAAACAGCAATGGATAGACTTGTTGAAAAATGTGGTGGGCAAGATTTGTCTTTAAAGACAAGTACATTAATACAAATGTTTATAGAAAAAGACCATTTTTATGGGCAATTTTATTATATTTGGCTAACACAATTTGTATGTAAGTGCTTAGTATTTTATTCAGAGTTTCTGTATAAACATTTTTTTTAGAATTCCAATTTCTCATAAGTTAGCATCTAAGCATTATCTACAATTGATTCAGAATGTATAAAAGTATAAACTTTATTATATCTGTGGAAAAGGTCTATACATTCTATGACTATTCTAAAAGTAATAAATTTGTAAGGGAGAATGGAAGAAAAAAATGCCAAAATACTTTAAAGTGATTTTTCTTTTGAAATAAGATTTATGAGAAATTTTAAACAACGTTATTTTTTTTTTATTTAAATATGGTACAGTGTCCTTTTAAATGAGATTTGATGAAATGGTGAGCATCTGTGTTAGAAACGCAGGATAAAAAGGTTTTGTTTTTTTTTTGTTAATTGATCTGTACACCTGCCACAAAACTGAAAGGTGAAGTCATGACAAAAACCACTAAATGAAATGCATGCAAGTAATTCAAAATGAAACTATCATCAGCTAATGATCATAGGACCTGATTAGTATAAAAAGGAATGGAACCATATATGCAAACATACTGAAATGAGACTTAACAAGCAAGAGATTAAAATCTTACAATATAATCACTGTATTTTAGAGCTTAAAAAATTCTTATCAGTTTTTCCACTTCACCATAGGAGTCCTTCTTAAATCCGAAAATATACTCCTACTCTTAAGCTTTGAATCTGTGTTTGTACCACTGAAAGGTTACAATGTGGTATTTTCCTCAGAACAGCTGTTTATATTTACAAATAAAAGTGTATTTTAAAAATATTTCAGACCAATCAGGGAGCAGAACTCTGGTAAGAAGAGGGCAATGTTCTGCTTGAGAACAAGGAGGGAGTTTTAAGGACATCCTCTACTGTAATTGCTTTGCTCTCCCAGCTAGTAGGAATTACAGACTCTTATGAAAATCACTGACAGGGTATTACTAATTATTTAGCCTTGGTTTCTTAATATGCCAATTTGGCCTTCCCATAAGAGTAGCTACATATTTAAAAAAAAAAAAAAAAGACTGTAAGATGCAGAAGACATCAGGAAGATGGCTGGCTTTGTAATATCTTCCAGGTGCTACAAAAGCCACACATAGTCTTGTATATTGACGTGGGCCCTGCAAGGTGAGGGCAGAAGTGTATGACTCCACCATGTAAAGGATGTCAATTAGTGGAGCCATGGTAGCTGGATTTGGGAGGCTGACTAGTTCACAACCTCTGATAAACTGTCATCCAAGCCTGAACCAGGATCATGTAGAAGAGTCTGGGGTAAATGCATTTAGGTGGCCTAACTCCTTGTGTTGCAGCAAAGAAAGCGATTATGAAAACGGTCTGCCTTCATTGGAATGAAAGCTTTGATTCTGTTTACTCACAAACTGGTGTGTTAAACCTTGCTTGATACCATTTAAGTCTATATAAGAGTATGAGTACATGGTCAATTTCATTATATAAATCATATATAATGCATTTATAAAATTAAAACTGAATTTTCAAATTTGTGAACAATACACAACGATATGAAACAATTGTTCACCATATGAAATTGAATTACAAAAGCAAGAAGTGAAATAATATAGAGTGTGAGATCTCAGTTTTGCTGAAATGGACTTAAAAATTTACTGTAAAGTAAGTACACAAAAATAGAAACCTTTCTGTGCTGATAATTGTTTCTGTGTGAGAACAGGGAAAATGGTCTCTATTTTCTTATATTTCTGTGTCTATTTTCATCGTAATCTATTTTTAAAATGAGCAGGAATTATTTCTATATTCAGAAAAGAATTAAGTAAATGTTGTTTATGAGATAAAGTGAAAAGAAAAAAGTTCTGCCGTAGCAACAGACACAACCCATTTCAGAGCGTTTAATCATTCTTGGTGATTGTTTAAAGAAAATTTGCTATAAATAAACAAGCCTACCATTAAATCTACTGAAATTAGGGCCTGTATTAGAGTATGTATGTGAATGTTGTTAATAATTACAGTAGCACAAAAGCATCCCCCTGATTTTGTGGCTTATGATTCATAATCATTTATTTTCTTATTCAGTATTAAGAAATGCCCTGAAAATTACTATTGTATTAAGAAAAAGAAAATGTACTTGTGTAATCTTTGAAAAAGGCAATGTACAAATCCATGTGACTGCTTCTGTTTTATGAGAGAAATCCAAAATGTCTCATAGGTCTCTTCCAGACACGCTGGAATAGAGCCAATGTAAGAATATTAACAAAGAACAAGCACTGAGCCAAATAATTTAATTATCACTTGTTGACTTCTTCCATCTAAACTACATGAATCTTTATCCCAATGACACAAAGGCATCATTTCACTAAAGCCGAGAAATAGAGGAATAACTGCTTACGTATTTTCCTCATGAATACTTAAATTTTGTCTTGTTCATTTGCATGGTTTTTGTTGTTTTGGTTTGTTCTTGTTTTGTATGTTAAAGGCATTTAATTTTTGTCTATCAAAGTTGTGAAAAATATTTTCCTACACTGTTGATTACCATTCTGTTTATGGTATTTTTGTAAAATACAGAAATTAGTTTTTTAGAGGGTCATATCTATTAGCGTTTTTCTTTGTGAATTCTACTGATTGTATTAGTTGATTCAACAAACACTTATTGCATACTATATGCCAGATACTCCTTTATGTGATATGATACAATAGTGATCCAAAACACCAAATACATTTGCCCTCATGGAGCTTGCACTCTTGCAGAAGGAGGAAGACAATAAACAATTAAAGTACATCCAACTTTTGTAGCTCCTGAATCCTGAATCAGTTGGAGGCTGTCTTTAAGAAAAAGAATACAGGACCTTGGAAAGGGACCATGAAAGTGAAGGGCTTCTGAGCATATCACGTGAGAATGAGTGCTATGGAGACAAATAAAGAAAAGGAGAAAGATAGGAACTGCTAGGTCAGAAGTAGAGATCACAAATGTTTCAAATTTGAACAAAGACCCAGAGAAGGAACAGAAGAACATAAAGAGGATATCTGAGGAAGAGCATGGTGGGAGAAGAAAAGAGACAGTGCTACATCCCTACAGGGAGAGAATGCCTGTAATGTTCCAGGAATTGAAAAGGGATGAATGGGCTGAAACAGAGAAAGCCAAAGAAAAATAATAGAAGATGAGTCATAGAGGTGCCAAATGAAATTATGAGAAATGGAGGGCAGACGATGTAGGGCCTTGCAGGCCCAGTCAATTTTCTTGGCTTTCTCTCTCTCAGAGTGAGAGGAAGTCACTAGAGGCAAAATGATTTAACTTATGCTTTCACGTAGATTGATAGGTTAAGAATAAACCATAGGGAGAAAGAATGCAAATAGGGAGATAGATAAGGAGGATATGGCAATATTCCAGGCAAGAGATCATGGTGGTTAAGATGAGTCTGCCTGGGGGATGTGAGGAAATATAATTTGTTTTTGAATATGTCTTGAAGATAGAACTATTAGGATTTTCTGGTAGAATGGATGTAGGTTGTAAACAAGGAGAGTCTATGGGTTTTGTTCTAAATAAATATGAAATTTTAAGATTATTGAAATGAGAAATTCTTTTAGAGAATAAGCTTTTGGAGACAATACAAATGAGAAATTCCACTTGGGATATATTGAATTTGAGATGTCCATTGGATATATGAAGTAAGATTGTCATACATGCAGTTGGAGCTCAGTAGAAAAGTCCAGAATGAATATATACCTTTGAACATCAACAGCATATACTTGGAACTTATAAGCAATAATATCAGATATGAGTCACATAAATCACTGTAATGATTAACACAAGTAATAAGTGTAGAAATGGAAAAAAAGAACAATTGGAAGATTGAGTCCCTGAAGGATGCTAATGTTTAGATTAGAAAAATGTGGTTGAACCAGCAAGAGAGAATGTGGCTTTCCAAAGATGCCCACACTCCAGCCTTTCAAAACCTGTTAATATATTTTGGAGTGATTGTTCTGGAATATCCAAGTGGACCCAATGTAATCAGAAGAGTGCTCATAAGAGGGAGGCAGGAGGATCAGAATCAAAGACAGAGATGTGATGACAGAAGCAGAGGTCAGTGGGTTATGTAATTGCTAGAAATGAGACACAAGTCAAGGAATTCAAGTAGCCTATAGAAGCTGCAAAAGACAAGGAAACAAATTCTCCCCTAGCACCTACGGAAGGTTTGCCACCTTCACATTAGCTCAGTGAAACTCCTTTTGGAGTTTTGACCTCCAGAACTATAAGATAAATTTGCATTGCTTTAAACCACTAAGTTTGTTGTAATTTGCTACAGGAGGGATAGGAAGTAACTGCAGAGACCATGAAAGGAATCGTTAGTAAAGTAAGTAGACAGGTAAGAGAGTGTCATGTTCTGGAAACCAAATAAGAAATGTTTCAAGAAGGGAGAATAATGGTCATTTGATCAACTATGTCAAATGCTTCTTATAGGTCAAGTAAGACAAAGCCTGAGAAATGAACATTGTTTTTAGCAACATGGAGGTCATGGGTGACCTTGACAGGAGTATATCTTGGTAGATGGACTAAAGAGAAAACCAAATCAGAATTGGTTTCAAGAGAGAGTGGAGGGTTGCCAGGATTGGTAGTGTATGCCTGTGGTCTCAGCTATTTCAGGGGCTGAGGTGGGAGGATGGCTTGACACCAGGATGCAGAGCTTACAGTGTTCCAAGATGGCACCACTGCACCCCAGCCTGGGGGATAGAGCCCGACCCAAGCAAGCAATCAATCAAAAAAGTAAAATAAGGGAGACTGGAAGGAAAGAACTGGAGAAAGAATTGCTGTGGAGCAGTGACAGCTATGTGCTTTCTGTTTTTCCCCTTTTTGAATGAGAGTGCCTCTTATCTCCATACCATTGATTAAAAAGAAATAACTATTAATACATACAATCATTAGAGTGAACCAGCAACCAACAGAATGGGAAAAAAAATTTTCAATATACCCATCTGACGAAGGGCTAATATCCAGAATCTACAAGGCACTAAAACAGATTTACAAGAAAAAAACAAGCCCATTCAAAAGTGGGCAAAGAATATGAACAGATACTTTTCAAAAGAAGACATATGTAATGACAACAAACATATGAAAAAAATGCTTATCATCACTGGTCATGAGAGAAATGCAAATCAAAACCACATTGAGATACCTTCTCACACCAGTTAGAATGGTGATCCTTAAAATATCTGGAGACAACAGATGCTGGAGAGGATATGGAGAAACAAGAACACTTTTACACTGTTGGTGGGAGTGTAAATTAGTTCAACCATTGTGGAAGGCAGTGTGGTGATTCCTCAAGGATCTAGAAATAGAAATTCCATTTGACCCAGTAATCCCATTACTGGGTGTATACCCAAAGGATTATAAATCACTCTATTATAAAGACACATGCTTCATCGAGGCACTATTTATATTCATCGAGGCACTATTTACAATAGCAAAGACCTGGAACCAACCCAAATGCCCATTGACAATAGACTGGATAAGGAAAATGTGGCACATATACACCAGGGAATACTACACAGCCATAAAAAACTATCAGTTTGTGTCCTTTGTAGGGACATGGATGAACCTGGAAACCATCATTCTCAGCAAACTGACACAAGAAGAGAAAAGCAAACGCCACGTGTTCTCACTCATAGGCAGGTGTTAAACAGTGAGAACAGGTGGACACAGGGAAGGGAGTATCACACACTGGTGTCTGTTGGGGGAGATGGGGAGGGACAATGGAGGGGGAGGGGGTAGGGATAACATGGAGAAATGCCAGATATAGGTGATGGGGGGATGGAGGCAGCAAACCACCTTGCCATGTATGTACCTATGCAACAATCCTGCGTGATCTGCACATGTACCCCAGAACCTAAAGTACAATAAAAAATACGTATAAAATGACTTTGATGGTTTATTAATCAATTCTCATGTAGCTATGAAGAAATACCCAACACTGGGTAATTTATAATGGAAGGAGGTTTAATTGACTCAGTTCCTCAGGGCTGGGGTGGCCTCAGGAAACTTACAATCATGGTGGAAGAGGAAGCAAACACGTCCTTCTTCACATGGCAGCAGCAAGAAGTGCTGAGCAAAAGGGGAAAACACCCCTTTAAAACCATTAGTTCTTGTGAGAACTCAATCACTATCATGTGAACAGATAGGAGAAACTGTCCCCATGATTCCATTATCTCCACCTGGTGCCTCCCATAAAACATGGGGATTATGGGAAATTCAATTCAAGATGAGATTTGGGTGGGAGCACACCCAAACCATATCAAATGGTTCTCAAGGTATTTATACTGATTGAAAAAGACCAATCTCAAAAATCATATACACTCTATGATTCCACTTAGGTTAACATTCCCAAAATGACAAAATGATAGAGACAAACAAGAGGCGAATGTTTTTAGGGATTAGAAAGGAAAGCAGACAAGAAAAGGATGTGAACCATGAAAAGAATCCTTGTGATGAAACTGTTTTGTATTGACTATGGTTGTAGTTACACAAATTTACACATGATAAAGCTACAGGGACCTAAATACACACACATGTGCACGTGCACACACACACATACACACACACACTCTACATGAATGCATGTAAAACTAGTGTAAATGGAATTAGGCCAACAGTTTATTGTTGGTTAATTTCTGGTTGTGATATTGTACTGTAGTTATGCTATCACTGGGGGACTTTTTTTTTTTTTTTTTTTTTGAGACGAAGTTTCACTCTTGTTACCCAGGCTGGAGTGCAGTGGCGCAATCTCGGCTCACCGCAACTTCCACTTCCTGGGTTCAGACAATTCTCCTGCCTCAACCTCCTGAGTAGCTCGGATTACAGGCATGCGCCACTATGCCCAGCTAATTTTTTACAGTTTTAGTAGAGACGGGGTTTCATCATGTTGACCAGGATGGCCTCGATCTCTTGACCTTGTGATCTACCCGCCTCGGCCTCCCAAAGTGCTGGGATTACAGGCTTGAGCCACCATGGCCAGCAGTGGGGGACTCTTATGTAAAAATTAGTTTCATGTGAATATACAATTATCTCAAAAAGTTTAAAAGAATGGTAGAAATACATCTAAAGTAAATTGACTAAATTTGCAAGTTAAATGGCAAGACTTCTTAAAGTGGACTTAAAAAAAAGTAGTCCATCTGTATATAGTTTACAAGAGACCTGCCTCAAACATAAAGACACAAAAATGTGAATGAAAAAAATGGAAAATTATATTGGAGGTGAATATAAGCAAAGAAAGATGGTGTTACTTCCTATAATAATGTTTAAGAAATATATTTTAAAACCAAAGCATTATTAGCAAAAAAGAAGGTTATAGAAACATAATAAAAGCAATCATTCACCAGTCTGGATATACATTTAGTACGTATGAGGACTGTAAAGAGCAGGTACACAGGATATTATGAATGTTTTTAATTCCACTGAACCATATGCTTAAAAATGGTTAAGATAGTAATATTATATGTATTTTTACCACAATAAAAAGAGCAATTATAAGGTTAATACATAAGAAATCTGTACTCAAGAATTAAAGCATTTATATTTTAAACATGTATGAAATTATTAAGAAATAATATATTTAGGCATAAAAGGCATACAGATCATGCTTCTGCCAATAGTTCAAAAAATGTTTTTAAAAAGAAATAGCAAATAGAATCTCCATATATTTAGAAATTTGATTTTATTAGCTTCATGCCTTTAATTTGAGAGCGGATGGAAAAATATTTTAGGTACACATGGAAAAGTCATGATTACTGCTGAGTAAAAACAATCTAACTAGAAAGCTTTAATGTTTGTCAGCTAATGTCAAAGCTGAAATTATGGAAGTATGACAGGCTGCAGGGCTGAAAGGAATGGAAAATTACTGTTTTTCTTATTTTTCTTCAGCAGATCTATATCAACCTCCTCATAATCCTTTTTAAGGGCAGCCATGTCCTCACAGGCCTCAGAAAATGCTGCTTCTCCCATCCCCTCACCCATGTCCCAGTGAACAAAGGAACAGTTGGTATAACTCAGGTCAAACTTGTGGTCCAGGCAAACCCAGGCCTCAGCAATGGCTATAGTGTTGCCCAGCATGCATGCAGCTCTCTTTACATTGGTCAAATCTCCAGCAGGTACCACAGTGGAAGCCTGGCAATTAATGTCAACTTTGAGGCCAGTGAAACACCAATCCACAAACTGGATGGTCCATTTGGTCTTGATAGTGGAATAGCAGTAAGTATTGACATCTTTGGGAACCACGTTACCACAGCACAATAGGCGGTAAGCCATGTATTTACAATGGTGAGAGTCACATTTCACCATCTGGTTGGTTGGCTCAAAGCAAGCACTGGTGACCTCTGCTGTACATGGTAAGCTTACTCAGCAGAGATGACAGGGCATCTGTGATCAGAGAGAAGAGGATGCAGGAAGAGGGACCAGGTTGGTCTGGAATTCTGTCAGACTCCATGAAATCTGAGAGAAGCAGTGATGGAGAAGACATTCTGGCTAGGAAAGCAGCTGTGGAAACCTGCAGGGCTGGGTAAATGAAGAACTCCAGCTTAGACTGTGCCATAATCAACAGAGAGAAGTGAACCCAGAACCAGTTTTTCCACCAAAGCTGTGGAAAACCAAGAAGTCCTGAAGACCTGTGCACTGCTGAGCCAGCTTGCGAATTTGGTCCAAGATGAGGTCAATGATCTTGCCAATGTTGTGATGCCCATAAGCATAGTTATTGGCAGCATATTCCTTGTCTGTGATGAGCTGCTCACAGTGAAAGAGCTGGTGGTAGGTGCCAGTGCAAACTTCGTCAATGACTATGGGTTCCAAGTCTATAAACACTGCCCTGGACACAAGCTTGCCTGCCCACTGAAGAGATGTAGAAGAAATTGGCATTTGGCTATCGAGCTGGATGCTATGTTCCAGATTGTGGATCTCCCAGAAGGCACTGCCAATCTGGACACCAGCCTCATCAGGTTGGATGAAGATGCACTCACACATAGTGGCTACAGGTTAGAAAGCAAAGATCAGAAGATACCGGGTCTCTGTTGCCATCCCTGACATGCTAAGAGTCAAATAGGTAACGCATTGTATTTGGAATTTGTTAAAAAAAAAAAGGCATAAATAATTCATGAAACACTTTAAAAAGAAATGATAATGGAAATTAGAAAATATTTATATCTGAATGATAATGCAAATGCCATAAATCAAAATGTGTGGGATTTGGCTAAAACCACAATTATAAGGCAAGAGCCTTCATTGCATATATTAGGAAAGAAGAAAAAATAAAAATCAATCAGCATAACTTCTAATTTACACAGGCAGAAAAAGAATAGTGAAATCATCCAAAGAAAGTAGAGAGAAGGAAAAAGCTAAACATGAGAACAGAAAATCTTTAAATGGAAAAAAACTAATAGCTACCCCATCCAGGGCTGAAGGAAAGAGGAAATGAAGAGCTTCTGTTCAAGGGGTACGTGGTTTAGTTACACAAGATGAATAACTTCTTGAGGGCTGCTGTACAATTGCACTTAATAATACTGCATTGTACAATTAAAATTTGTAGGAGAATAAATCTTAGGCTAAATGTTCTTATCACAAAAATAAATATGGACACAATAGTGTAAAAAGTGCTCAAATTTAATTCTTTTAAATAAACTAATATAATAGACAAACCACTGGCAGATTAATAAGAGAGAGAGACTTTAATGAAAACTAGACTACTTAATCACAAAATAACATTTTGCCAATTATTTTGAATTTTTTTTTTAGAAAAAATATACTTTACAGAATAGATTCAAGTGTAAATAGAAAGTCTGAGTAATCCTATTAAAATAAATTAAATCAGTAATCAGCAATTTAAGCTTTGGTAGAAAACACAACAACAAAAACAACAATAACAAAGCAAAACAAACAATGACTGAAACAAGCAAAAACATGTATTCTAAATATATTTACAAGGTAATTTCAATAATAAAAGGTTTGATAGTATCTACCTTATTCACTGTGTTCTAAAGAAGAAGAAAAAGTAAGACAGCTCCTCAACTATTTTATGCTTTGGTAAACTATGCTTTGATAAAATCTGTCATGGATGTTAATGAAAGAAAATTTCAGACCATTATCTTTTATAAACATAGATATAAAAGTAATAGCTTAAATATTACCAAATATAACAAAGAAAACTATGCACATTTAAATCATGACAAAGAATGATGAATTTTTTTCTTAAGAATGCAAGCATAACAATGTTAAAACATGCATTAGTATAATTTGATCACAAAACAAATTAACAGTCTTAAAAACATGATTATTCCAATACATGCTGTAAAATCATTCAACAAACTCAGGACTCCTTTATAATATAAACTTAACAAATAGGAGTAAGAGACCCTATTTAATATGATAAAAAGTTAGCTACCAAATATTACCCATATTAACCAAGATACTTTATAATAAAATATTAAAAACATGCCTTTAACTTGAGAACAACGCCTCAATGCCTTCTTCTATTTATCATTAAATTGGAGTTCCTGCTATATGAAAAAGTTATGCAAAATAAATACACAAGGATCAGAAAAAAATAAATAAAACTGTCATGATTTGTAAAGGTTATGATTATGTATATGAAAGTCCAAGAGATGTTACAGAGAATGATTGTTTAAAATTTAAAGAAATTCATATATACAAACAGCAAAAAAATATATAATTTTAAAATATAGCAATCACAGAAGCAATGAGAGTACTAGAAATAGATGTAATTTCACAGAGGAAAGGGCTTTAATGAGAAAGTCATAAATCTTTATTGAAAGATATAAAAGACTTAATTAAATGTAGAGATATATTAATTATAAATAAGACAGTATAACAAATATATGAGTACTTCCTATTTATCTATAATTTCAAAAAAATCCCCAAGATTTTATCACTTTTATGGAGCATGATAAACTCAGCTTAAAATTTATATTAGACTATAAAGTGCCTAAAATGGTTGAGACTTTTCAAAGAACAAAAATTATAATGGTCTACTCATTCAAAATATATCATGAAACTATAGTAAATAAAAGGTTAACTGAAAAAGTAATAGTCAGATGATAGTAAAATCCATTTACTGAACAGATCAAGCCATGTATATGTGGGTCCTACCCATGTATATCTGGGTTCTAAAGCAAAATGACATTAGGGTACTTAACATTTGATACCATTTATGAAAAAATTTTATACATGAAAATAATATTGTATATTGTGGTGGATATATTTACATATATTAAAAGTATAAAAACACGTGAATGGAAGCACAAACTATAAAATAGCATTTATGAGGTGTGAGTGTGAAAGAAGAGCTTGGGGCAGCAAGGGCTTTTGTTTTAGTTGTAGAGTTTTTTAAAACGTAGAGAAGATTGAGCGAAATGTAGAAAAATATTAATATCTCCTAGACATCAGTGGGACCTATAGGTTTCAGTTATTCATTTGTTTGTAATATTTTGTTATTACAAATTATAAGAATACATGAAATAGTGTGACTGCTTTAACACTCAGGTTCTATAGGATCACTGAAAACTACGTATGAAAACCAAATTATTTGGTTTCCATGAATGTGTGAAATGCATTTGGATTTGGTGTCATTGATACACTGCATTCAGGAGGAAATAAATTTAATACACAGGAAACTGATAAATGTATGATTTTTATGGAAATTAATATTAAAATTTTTACTTATGAAATTTTTTTCTCCCATTTCCTTCCCTGTTACTCAAATAGAGAAACATATACCTGAAATCACATATTTAGTATGTGAGAAAATGATACAAAGTACATGTAACCATCTCTGTGAGTTTTCAGTAATGCTGCACATGTAAAAAGTAAATAGTTATTCTTGAAAATAAAGTTAATTTAATATGCCTGATAAATACTGCCATATGCCATGGTCTAAAAATTTTTATTATTTAAAATGTTACAAAGGCATGATGAACAATTATAATCAATATTTTTCATATTACATTCCATTTGAGATTAGTAACATGAGATTAGCTTTTTCTTCTTTTGAGTCATTCGGCTTTACTTACTATCTAATCTTCCTTCAGCAGTAATTATTCCAATTTGTCATGGTGTTACATCAAAAATCTGAAAAACATAAACCTCTTAGCTCATCTTGATACCCTAAATTTTCATGGATTTCACCAATTTTGTTTATTAGGTCATACGAGGTCTAATTCTTGATTAGCTGAGTTTATGATTTAATATTGATAGTGAGAGTGAAAATAATTTGGCCATTACATTACTCCATTAAAATGGAAAGCTCTATAAACATAGCCAGCTCTTATTAGCTCCATCTAGTATCTGTTGCCATTAATCAGCATTGAAGATTGAGAGTTTTAGATCATTGTTTTTCAAATTGGCGCTTGCTCAATTTCATATCCTCCATGTCTTGAAAACACATAAAGCTGATAGATTCTAAAGAGCAAGACAACAGGGCACAGGATTTCCATCAAGCAGAGGGCACTGATTTGCACATTTTTTTTTTTTTTTTTTTTTTTTTGGCTAAATGCTTACTACCAAGCATAGATTCAGGCTTTGTGCTAAGGTAATGTGGAGAGCTTTCAGGAAGGGCTATCTTAGGTCCAGAAGCTTCATGTGTAAGAAATTCAGTACTACAGATTAGTCTTGTATGTCTGTGTTCTCAAGAAGAGAACTATCATCAAAAGAAACTGAAGTGGTAATCATTTTATTTACATCATGTTCATGTGCATATACTATGTGCTATAATCTTCAAAATTATGTTTATTGCTAAAATTCTTCCAGTAAACCCAAATCTTTTTGGTGTACATTTCGTTTCATTCTTAGATGTTTTACCTGTTTTTTTTGGCATGCATAACTTGAGGTAAGCCTACTTCATCATTTTTTTGTTTTTGTTTTGTTTTGTTTTGTTTTTTTGAGTCAAAGTCTCGCTCTGTTGCTCAAGCTGGAGTGCAGTGGCACAATCTTGGCTCACTGCAACCTCCACCTCCTGGGTTCAAGCGACTCTCCTGCCTCAGCCTCCCAAGTAGCTGAGACTACAGGCACACACCACCATGCCTAGCTAATTTTTGTATTTTTAGTAGAGATGGGGTTTCACTCTGTTGGCCAGGCTGGTCTGGTCCCAAACTTCTGACCTCATGATCCATCTGCTTTGGTCTTCCAAAGTGCTGGTATTACAGGTGTGAGCCACTGTGCCCGGCCCCTGTTTCATCTTATGAGATTGAAAAAAACTCTTTTTTAGTATATGTCAAATTGGACAATTGAGAGCAATTAGTGTTATTGTTTCAGTGGGCTGCTTTGAAATGTTTATAGTAGGCTATATTGTGGAGATAATGTGAAAGTATTTTTATATTTCAAGATAGCAAATACTTTGAATAAATCAGTCAAAATAATTTTTATTGGAAATTCTTGTTTTCATACACATTTTTGCCTTTCTGTTGATAACCAAACATTGGAGTATTGCTCATTTTTGCAGAATTTTAAGGTGTCTCAAGAAGCAAACTACTAGGATTAATAAAAATTTAAATGTATTTTCCTAGAACACCAGGAAAGCATTTTAAGTTCTAATTCATTTGGAAATGTATTTGTTTTAAACTTTTTTTGAAGTACCTATCCAATGAATGACTAATTAAGTCCCCTTTATTAAACAATAAATGACTCTTTGATGTTATCATGGAAGCTACAGTGTAATCAGAATGACCAGGAACATACATAGGAAAAGTTGAAGAATAAGGCTAAATGGTAGCAAAAGTAATAAAGATTACCTTCCACTAACAATATTAATGGCAGAAGTTAAGAGGCCGCCCAATGGGTTGGAGTGGTGAGAAAATCTATCGGAATTTGAGCTACAGAAGTTTATGAGAAAAAAAAGATTTTAAGATGAACTTTTAGAAAAGCACATTAAATAGGCTAGGGAAACTGAGAATAGAGGGAAGGGAAACAATTAACAAGGATTTAGCTAAGAAAACAAGGTCAAAGAAAAGTGGGGGACAAAAGAAATTAGAAGGTTGAGTTACAGATTAGCCTTGGGGGAAAAGATGGGCATGCATTCACTGAGAAATATAAAAAGGAGAAGACCGGTAAAAGTTTGAAATATTTGGAACTTAAAATGTTTTAAAATAATCCTATCTGACATATTGTTTGCATCACATGAAGTTAAAGATATTAGACTATTTTTTTATTCATACACCAGCACATTCATATGGTTTAACATACTCAATCAGCACTTCCTACTTCCTAGCCTTTATATCTTGCTTTCTTTTTCTCTGTAGTTTTTATCATAACCTCACATATTATATAGTTTTTTATTTCCTTTCCCAGCTAGAAAATTATTTTAGAAAGACAGGAATTTTTTTGATGTTATTGTTATGAAAAACCATTGCAACGAGAACAGTGCCTGGTGTTTAGAGGCCACAATAAATATTTGTTAAGGGAATAAATAAGTTCGTTTTTACTGTGTTTTTGCTCTTCATTATTTTTCCTTGCTTTCTAATTAGAGATGATTTTGGAATCATCAGAAAGTAAGACATGCATTCAATTGAGAGTCAAGGATAATCAAAAGCAATATTGCGTCCAAAGAGGACCCAACTGAAATCAGGCAACGTGAATGTGCAGTGGGCAAGATTGCAGTATTTCTAGGATCAATGCTATGTTAGTCCATTTGCATTTCTTTCTCTATAAAGGAGCAGCTGAGGTTTAGTTGGGTCACAGTTCTGCAGGCTGTACTAGTATGGCGCCAGCATCTGCTTGGCTTCTGGTGAGGCCTGGGAAGTTTTTACTCATTGCAGAAGACAAAAGGGGAGCAAGTGTGTCACATGGCAAGGGAGAACAAGCAAGGAGTTGGGGGCAGGGATCACCACATGCTTTTAAACAGCTATGTGTCATGGGAACTCGTTCCACTCATTACTGCAGGGAGGGCACCAAGCCATTCATGAGGAATCTTCCCATCAGGCCCCACCTTCAACACTGAAGATTGCATTTCAACATGAGATTTGAAGGAAACAAACATCCAAGCTATATCATATCCTCTTTTTAAAATACTATGTTATAAAGTACTCCTTATAACATTCCAGCGGTGGACCAAAAAAATTGAATTCGAGATAATTACTAGAGAAAGGAATTGATTCCAGTAAGGAACAGGAAGGGAGGCGCCAGGTAAGATTTTCCAGCATAGCCAGGAGGCTAATGAAGATGGTGGCCATCAATTGACAATTGATCTTAGTAAGGAAAAAAAACTGTAGTGGGTCTGGGGAAGTGGGAAATTTTGTTTGTAAAGGGGAAATACAAAGTTTGCTATAGAGGGGATGGTGATCAGAGTTTGTGGGTAGACTACTTCATAACCAGAGAAATAATATGCATCTCCTTTCTCTGAAAGAGAACTGCCTGGCTTTTAAGAAACTAGGCCCCAGTGAGGTAGGCGACATTCTTGTCCAGTCACCAAATACCCTCTTCTTCTTACCTTGGTTTATGTGCATTTCTTTTTAAATTCTAGTAACCCCTTTCCTACTCCATTAAGTGTCTGTATATCTCTTTCTCTTTCTCTCTCTCTTTTTGCATATAGTACTTCCGAGAGTCCATGTATCACAAATTAAAATGGTGAAAAAAAGGTTGCTGTTTTATGTTATAAGGATTTCAGTCTGACAAAAGGTTTAAATTATTACTAGATATTTTCTTGTGGAAACACATTGAAGAAGACTCAGTCAAAATATTTGTTGGCATAATACTCCTTTTAGGAAATCAGAGCATATCTGCTTCCTTTAAGTGTCCTGAATCTCCCACCTTATTTGTTGGTATGTCATACAAACACAGCTTCTGTGATTTACTGTGTACTCAGTGAACTGGATACCTCTTAGTATGATTTTTGCCTATTATAAAACATATATTTAGTTAACTTTAAAGAATTCTTATGTTTTATCAGTTGGGAGTTCATTTGACCAAAAAAAGAATGGCTGGGATGTGTGAAACATTGTGCTAAATAATCAGAAAAGTAACTTCTAATAGAGCATGGTGATTTTTACCTTTACTTAGTAGAGATAGTTATATTATCTTGGCAGTGTTATTCTACAGTCTCAAACACCTTCCAGAGAGAAAGCAGCAAGCATTAATTAAAAATTCCAGAGCAAAATTAATGTCAGACTTCAAAATAAAAAAAAATAATAATTTTCGAAATTTACCTTCTGTTGGTATTTTGAAGTATAAAATTTATTTACCTTATATTATGGCTCAAATAATGACATCTAGCATTTATAAAATATTATGCATTTACCTTCTTCATCCAAATGCTTTCACATATACTCCTTAATTTTGCCATCATAATTACCTATTTTTGACAAAATGTTTGACCAAGATTTTAAATACAAAAAAGGCTAAAAGTACTTAATATTTATATCATTTTTTAATTCATCAAAAATGTAAATTATGTCCTCACCAGCAGAGTGTGAATCACTAATAGACATAAGAATATGTTGTATTTATAATAAATTTTACAGGAATTGCTTTGTGTGCATTTAGACTGCAAGTGGGAACTACAATCACAGGAACTGTGTGAATCATTATGTTTCACAGTATGAGATGTTTTGCCTCAACTGTAAATGATGAGAGTTTTAGAATTAGACTTATTACATGTGTAATTATATACAGAGATAGCAACATGGACTATTGAGGTTTGAGAAGATTTGTACTTATTTTGAACACTAGAGCACATGACTTCTAAGAAACAACTGGAGGCATAATTTTTCAAAATAAATGGCCAATTTTAACTTGTGTTTTTCTGTGTAGGAAACACAAATTATTGAAAGCTTGCTAAAAAGTTATAGGTTGTGAGTTTTTATGATACCATCTGCTGTTGTAGCATATTCAGATATTTTTTAAGTAACATTTAATATTGTAACAAGTGGCCCTTTGCATATGTGATTTATAAAGTTACATGTAGTGTATTCTTTTGAGGTTCTCTTTAATACTAAAGGCTTTCTGTCCCCTAAAATGCAAATGATAGGTATTAATAGGGAGGGAGGGAGGGAGGGAGACAGACAGAAAAAGAGACAGAATGAGAGAGAGAAAGAAAGACTAAACCTAGATTATAATTTTGGGGAGATCACAGATCTCTTGAATCTTTAAGTATCCATTGATCTCGGATGGTCTCCCATGACCCTTGCTTCACATATTTGAATGTCAATAAACTGCTTAGATCCTGGGTATGGAGAACTTACCTGAGGATAGATATGTTATCTTGATATAAGACCCCTGCTTGAGCTACTCAATCATTTGACATTTTATAAATGAAATAAACTACTTAAATTGAAATCCTCACCAGCTCTTACATTTCTGTATGGAGGTTAAATCATTTAGGATTATAAGGAGGAATGATATTTAAAAGTTGATGTAATTAGGTATACTCTATTTTACTAAAACAATTTTTACTGATGTTAGGGTTTCCTGGTTTAAGTTAATAACCTAATTTTGCCCTTTCTTTTTTGACTTAGGCCTCAACCATTTTTCCAGATTTTTTTCTGTTGAGCTCACCATTATTTTGTCTTTGAATCTGAATTTGATAGAGGTGAGCATGAGGCATGCCATGTGTGAATGTCTTTCGACTAATAAATGACCATCCTCAAACTGAGCATGTCAGTAGTCGCTTTTCTGATGAGAGCAGGGACAGAACCTTACCTAGGTGTATACTTTGCTCGATTTAAATTACAATACAAAAACGGCAAAGAAGTTAGTAGTAGCTTTGCCCTTTGGTTCTTGAGACCATGTCCATCTGATTACAAAAGACACAGCTTGTGCCAGTCATCCTCCTGCTCCCTTTCTAGGCTTCTAGTCTCTCACTTTGCCTTAGAGGAGAGCCCTACTGGAGAGACAATTAGCATGGGATTGGAAGCCATTCTCCAGCTTCCTGCATCTGCTAAATGATGGAGAAGGGTTGCCTTTTTCAGTTCTTTCTGAAAGGGATCACCCATTTCTTTTAAGCATCTAATATATTTCACACAGAATGGCTATAAAAACTAACCAGTTACACGTATAATATTATTGCTTTCTCAACAATCACTGAAGACAGTTGAATTTACAGCCAGAAGACAATCACATTATATTGAACCACACTTTCATACTTCATTTATTTCTCCTTCAAGCACTGCAGCTGTAATATCTCCTAGGAAGCTTTAAAAATATGCAAGAACGTTTTAAACCTCCAGGAACACTCAGACTTCAAACTACTTTTTCTTCTTGTATAACATCTTTAAATAATTAATTATTTCTTTTGTTTCTTTTTTTAGTGTTCTGGTTTGGGAAATATTAAGATAACTGGAAATGGAAAAAAAAAGGAGGAATTTATGATTTTTCAATTTCCATAAAATCAACAACCTTGCCTTCTAGAGTGGATTCTTAAGGAGGTCAATAGTACACTTGTGTGTTGTTGAAAATTGTTAGCACTTCTATCTAAAAGCCACAGGATAGTATTCCAAAGACTGTGAGTAACAACTGTAGGGCTCCCCGGAATCCTCAGTTGCTATTACCACCAGTGCACTTTTTTCAAAAATATTTTAAAGAAATAGTCATAGCAGGAATCAAATGGTTTGGAACGAATCTGTTTTGTTGGAAGAACAGGTTTAATTAAATTTTGAACTGCACAAATTAATCTGGACTTAAGTGAGGGCCTGAAAATTGATTAAAATGTGAGCACCTATTCAGAAAGTATTTGACCAGGAAATAATTCATGTCTTCAAGGTCAGTGACTCTACAAGTTGACAAGTGATTCAGATTAATGCACATCTGGCTTTCAAGTTTCAACTATTGCTTGGTAGATGCTTTGCCCCATCCCCCACCCTCAGTGCTGCTTGTCATCCACCTGATCTAGTTGTCACCTGTCACCTTTTTCTCTGGACCATTTTCTGACAGAAACCCTTTGCAGATTTTTTTTTTTTTTTTGGTGGGGGGGAGTTGCGATCAGTGCAACGTTTCATTTTAGTTGTTTCATTCAAGATTGAATCATAACATTATGATTTAAAAATAAGACAGAAAATAGCTTTACCTAGATTAAATTTACCCTCTTAAATATATGTCCATCAAATAGAATGATTTATAAAATAGTTTCTTAAAATCTCACTTGATTTAATGATCTACCTAATTTTTTGCAGTGTCTTTTATTTTTTCTTAACATGCACTCATGTGCATGCACACACACAGGCACACACATAGATACTCCAAGCATTTGGAAACTCTCCTCTATATTATCTAGTAATACAAGCTTTGGGGTCAAGCCATACTGTAAGAGAATATTGAAATAATTAGAGAAATGTTCTGTGAGAGTAAGTGAAAAGACTCACTGTTCATTCTAAGCAGAGGGGAAATTGCAAAAATAAAAAGTCTCATCATTGATTTGAAAGAAGAACTTGAAACAGGATTCAATCTTTCTACCCTCAATTGAAAAATAAGAAATTGTGGTCTTAGAAGGCTGTGCTCTACATTCTTTCATAGTTCGCATGAAGTGGCAATGGGATGATTTAAGGTGTTTTTATTTCTTCTTGATTTAATGTCAAGTATAATTTAGTGGACAATTATATGCAATACCTTTGATAATTAATTTTTGACACCAAATTAGGCCTTGGTAATCCTTCTTTTATGCTGGTGTCATTATTCTTGTAAAGTAATGTACACATTCTCTTTCTCTTTCTCTATTAATGCTTGTTTTTTCCAAATATTAACTATGCCACATAACTTTTAAGTAATGTTTTTCAGATTTTAATAATAATTTTTTATAGAGGCAGCATATTCTTTGCAAAAAAATCTTTAGCAAATACCTAGAGAAGTTAGAGTTTAGCAAAGCAGGAGTTTTCTTCATATTTTTAAAATTTAAAAATTGAACTAACTGTCTGTATCCTTGAACAGCTTTTTATACTCAAAAAAGAAAAGTTTTAATATGATAATAATTAGCATTCTCTCTAGAGTTAAAATACATAGTAGTATAGTTTTCTAGTCATATGTTCTTCTTGCCTTGACTTTCCAAAACAAACAAACAAAAAACACACCAAAACAGAAAACCCTGATAAATTATAATGATTAGCCAACTTCTATCTCAGAAATCAATATAATGACATGAAGCACAAAAGTGGTCAGAGAATCTGCTTACAAAACGACTTTATATAGCTATGTTGTTTCACAGCACTCTGTGATTTTCCTTATAGACTTTCATAATAATTTTTTTGCTCACTCCCACCCACCATTTCCTGTTTTTACCCTTTGATGCATACAGAAAGGAAAATACATGTAGCACAGTGAAAATAGAATACAATTGTTTTTCAGCAGACCTACCTTGGATACCAGTTCTGCAACAAATTTATGGCTTTGTCAAAGTCTTTTTCCATCTCCAACTCTCATCTGTCTTATGGGTAACACTAACTTTCTTTGAACGACAAGTTCAAATCCATGTGCCAAGGATGGTGCAAAGTTCTTTTGTGAATTATCTCATACACATTCCCCACAATTTCATAAGTTAGGCATTATTATTATCTTTATGTGTTGTAGATTGAATTGTGTCCCCCAAAAAGATATGTTAAAGTCCTTACCCCTGGTACTTATAAATGTGATTTTATTTGGAAACAAGGTCTTTGCAGTTTTTAATCAAGTTAACCTGAGGTCACCCTACATTGTATTGGGTCCTAATCAAATGATAGGTGCTCTTAGAAAATGAAGAAAATTTGAACACAGACACACATACATGCACTGACAGTAGTGTGTGAAGATGGACACAAAGACTGGAGTTATGCTCCCAACAACCCTCAGGAGCTAAAAGAGAGGCCTCGAATAGATTCTCCCACTGAGTCCCCAAGAAGAAACTGACCCTATTGACTTTGAACTTTTAGACCCCAGGACTGTGAGGGAATAAATACAATTCTATTGTTTTAAGCAACACAGTTTGTGGATATTTATTACAGCTGCCCTAGGACAGTGGTCCCCAACCTTTTCAGCACCAGGGTAGACAATTTTTCCATGGACAAGGCAGGGGAGGAAAGGATCATCAGGCATTAGATCCCTCACATGGTAGTTCAGAATAGGGTTTTCTTTCCTATAAAAATCTAATACCACTGCTAATCTGACAGGAGGCAGAGCTCAGGTGGTAATGATTCTGTGCAGCCCTGTTCCTTAACAGGCCACAGACCAGGAACCTGGTCCTGCAGTGGGGACTCCTGCCCTAAGAGACTAAGGCAAGAGATGAGGAAATTGACAGAGAAGTTAAGTTACTTGTGAGAATGCTGCAAGTAAGCTAGTGAACCAGAATCCAGACAAAACAGCCCGACTCACACTCAAACTACCATCTTCCCGTCTTGACCTAATGAGAGATCAAAAATCTTTCCATGCCAATACTTGGAGCATGAGGTTATAATAGAAACGTATTATAGCACTAAAAATCAATCCCAAGCCTCTCCTGCATTTCCTTTTCAATAAATGTGCCATCACATATGTGCAATGTAAGCAAGAAAACTAGGTATTGTTAAAAACGTGGGCCCTGAATGAAGGGACCCCTCAAATAGGCTTTGTGTGAACAACATGGCTGTTTATTCCCCCTGGGTATGGATGTGCTGAGTCCAAAAATGGAGTCAGCAGAGGGCAGAGGGATAGGAGTTGGTTTTATAGGTTCGAGGTAAACAGTGAAAAGTTATCAGAGTTATAGTTTAGGGAGATTTTTTTGCAAGCTGGAAGGGGGTCACAGGGTGTGGAGTCATGAGGTTGACCAAGGTCATGTTACAAAGTCCAATGGCCTTGTCAATTGAGGCCGGAATAAGAAACAATAGAAGCGTGTCTCAGGTTAGTTAGGCGCCACAGGAGTTGATCGTTCTTCCTTCCAGCACCAGGTTTTCTAATTCCAGAAGGCCCTCCAGAGGTGTATGTGCAGGTCCGGGGCTCACCATGCCATCCACCGCCTGGTCAGACCTTACTGGTGTCATTCTTGACAACTTCCTCTGCAAATTTCCATCTTCCTCCCATACATCCCATTCATCATCAAGCCCTAACAATTGTCTCTTAAATATCTGAAATGTTTCTACTCCTTTCCATCTCCACACCCCACCATTCTTGTTCCAAATAAAACATTTTTTTTACCTTCTCTGCTGAAGTAGCCTCCTAATTGGTCACTCAATTTTAATTCACTCTTGATCTTTTCTAACCCATTTCCTTTTTTTTTTTTTTTTTTTTTTTTTAAGACGGAGTCTCACTCTGTCACCCAAGCTGAAGTGTAGTGGCACAGTCTTGGCTTACTGCAACTTCTGCCTCCTGGGTTCAAGCAATTCTCCTGCCTCAGCCTCCCAAGTAGCTGGGATTACAGGAGTCCACCGCCATGCACAGCTACTTTTTGTATTTTTAGTAAATACGGGGTTTCACTATGTTGGCCAGGTTGGTCTCGAACTCCTGACCTCAAGTGATCCACCTGCCTTGACCTCCCAAAGTGCTGGGATTACAAGTGTGAGCCACCGTACCTAGTCTCTAACCCATTTTATACAGTTAAAAACAAACTGATCTTTCTAAAAGCCAAACTAATTGTGACCTTTTTAAAATCCTTCAAAGCCTCCAATTGCTGTTGGGGGAAAGACCAAAATCCTTATGCTCTTAAAAAGCCCCGTAGGATCTGGTTCCTTCCAGTTTTCCCATTTTCCTTCACTTTTCTCTATGCTTTGTTCACCAGCCATCCTGGACTTTCTCTAATTCCATAAATTTGTCACTATCCATTCATCTTTAAGACTTGAGTACTCTGTGTGTGTGTGTGGCACTCTTCCCTGTTTTTATCATTCGACTTCTATCATTAGGATCTCTGCCTGAAAGTCAATTTCTCAGGCCAGGCATGGTGGCTCATGCCTGTAATTCCAGAACTTTGGGAGGCTGAAGCAGGTAGATCACCTGTGGTCAAGAGTTCAAGACCACCCTGGCCAACATGCCAGGGACCAACATGGCCCCATCTCTACTAAAAATAGAAAAGAATTAGCCTGATCTGGTGGCAGTTTCTTGTAATCCCAGCTACTCTGGAGGCTAAACAGGAGAATTACTTGAGCTGGTGTGGTGGAGGTTGCAGTGAGCCGAGATCGCACCATTGCACTCCAGCCTGGCTGAAGAGAAACTCTGTCTCAAAAAAAAAAAAGAAAGTCAATTTCTCATAAAAGTCTTCCTATTCTCCCAAGTTATGTTGGATTTCTTGTACTCTGTAATAATCTTTCCTAGAATTCTATAATTTACCTTGACAGCATTTAATTATAGTTAGTGCTATTTTATTTATCATCTATCTATCTACTTATCTGTTCATCCATCTGTCCATTCATCCATTCTTCTATCATTTATCTATATATTCATCTATCTATCTCTATTTATCTATCTATAATCTATCATCTATCCATCCATCCATTCATCCATCTACTCACCCACCCACTAACCTGCCTACCTACCTACCTACCTACCTACCTGCCTACCTGCTTATACATCTACCTAGGGTGATTGTTAATGTTTGCCTCCCTCTTAGATCATAAATGCCATGGAGTTCTCAAACATAACATATAGTATGTACTCAAAATATTTTTTGAGTGAGTGAAAGAATAAATGAATATAATCTGATAAAAAGCTTGATCTTTTCAATTTTATTTTGAATATCATGATTGAGGAATCTGTAATTCAAAGATTTACGAAGTACCTAGCAGAAAAGCATTTATCTTTGCTATCCATTTGATGGCATGAGTAGGGTGTAAACAGCATAGGAATAATACTATTTTTTATATGCACAATGACTGAGAATTTTCAAATCAGAGAAAAAGCCCTCCATTTCCAATAATATACATTGATAGATAAGAAAATATAAATCTTTAAAGTAGCATATTAGATAATTTTGCCCTTTTTGGCATGTCATATAAATGAAATAATTTAATATGTATCATTTGTTTTCTGCCTCCTTTAACTTAGCAAAATGCATTTAAGATTTATCCATGATACTGTGTGTGAATCAATTTTTTTCTATTAATTGCTAAGTGTCATTCCATTGTAGATATGTAAGCTCTGTTGAGTCATTTGGTATTTCACATACATGTCTTATGTCAATATAGGTTTACAATTTATAATACTTGAATAAATAACAAGAATTTAGATTGAATGTGTATATTTAATGTCATAAAAAACTACCAAATCATTTTCCAAAGTGATTGCTATTTTACATTTCCACCAGAAATGAGTTCCTATTACTGGACATACTCCATAGCAATCAACAATGTCAATCTTCAAACTTTTAGCCATGGTAATACATATGTACTGATTTATCGTTGTGGTTATAATTTGGATTTTTCTAATGGCTAACGAAGCTGAATATTTTTTCAAATACTTATATGAAAACCTGTCTGTTAAAAAATTTGTCCATAAAAATTTTTTCAGATATAAACAAATAGAATATTAGAATACCATAATTATGTTTACCCATATGAGAAGTCTAACAAGAAAAACCATAAGCCACCTCATGAGATACAGAAAAGGTATATGATAAAATTTATTCTTTATTAGTTATTTTAAAAATAACAAAATAGGAAAATATAATGATTTTTTTTTTGAGACAGAGTCTCACTGTTGCCCAGGCTGGAATGCAGTGATGATAACAGTTCATTGTGGCCTTGACCTTCTGGGCTCAGGTGATCCTCCTGCCTCAGCTTCTGGGGTAGCTGGAATTAGAGGTGTGTGCCACAATGCCTGGCTAATTTTTTGTGTTTTTAGTAGAGGCAGGGTTTTGTTATATTGCTCAGGCTGGTCTCAAACTCCTGGGCTCAAATAATCTGCCTGCCTCTGCTTGCCAAGGGACCAAAGGTGTGAGCCGGCATGTTTGGCATATAATTATTTTTTAATGTACAAATTCTTTTAAAAATAATCTCTATTTTCTCATATATATCAATCATGGGGATTCAGGGGAATTTCTCCTTATATGTTTCTTACCCTCAAAGCAGCATTATACTTGATAGTGAATAATGAGATTATACATTAAAGTCAGGAAAAATGACAGGATGCCCATTTTCACTACTATGTTTCAACATTGTTTTGAAATTTCTGTTACGAAGTGTAGATTGGAAAGATTAGGTGGTGGAGAGACGATGGTTTTTGGTTTTGAGGGTTTTTTTTTTCTTTATTCCTTTATATGGTATTTAAATTTATTACTTGAAAAAAAATAAAACACTATCACCACAAACAGACATCCCTATATTATAAAGTTTACATTACATAGCATGGCCTATATTAAAAAATAATTAGAGTCTGAGCCACTTCTTGAACTTGTTAAATTCTGTTGCTCTGGTCTGTTGAAAGCAGAAGATTGTAGATTTAGGGGTAGGAGTTAGGCAAAAGTAGAAATAAGCCAGGCTGGAGATTTTAGAATGAGAGGCAGGCATAAGTTTTGGTCAATATCATTGTGGAATTTGGAACCAGGTGAAATACATTAAGATTCAGGGTCAACATAGTCCACCAAGCTTTGAACAAAGGAAGTGCCTAGGAAGTACTTCCTACATATCGGGCACAACTAATTTTGGCTGGGTTAATTCTGTAAATTTTCTTAAAAGGTAGGACTAGTCATCTTTATTTTACACTGGAGAAATATAGAGAGAAATTAAGTAATCTAGGAAGGCTTGGACTGGAACCCATGTCAGTCTAACTCTGAAGATTACACTCTTAACTACTGAAGTATACTTCTACTTATTTGGATGTTCCTCAAGATAAGCAGCAGCTCTAAACTTCAGGGGCATCTATCAGATTAATTATCTTGGTTTATCTTTCTTATGTGGACACCATCACTATTTTCAATGCTACTTTCAAACTCATATTTTCCCAATAATTTACAGGAACTACACTGATTTTTTTAAAGCATTTTACAGAATTTTTTGCTGATAGGTGTGTTTTTCAAACTGGATTAGAGCCCAGTAATAGATCATGGAATCAATTTAGTGGATTGTGATTAGCATATTTTTTTCTTCTTTTTTTTTTTTTTTCTTTTTTTTTTTTTTTTTTTTTTTTTTTTTTTTTTTTTTTTTTTTTTTTTTTTTTTTTTTTTTTTCTCTTCACTCAGACCCAAAGCATCAGCACTTATTAGGTGAGCTGCTGCTGACAAAAAAATATTGTCATCCTAATAGTGTATTTTAAATGTAATAATGCAGAATATGAATATAGGGATATATAGAAAATATTAGAGTTTATTAAACATAGTGATGACAAATATTCTGTGAGACATTACTTTCAGGTATACATACACACATACATATACCATGATGTATGGATTGCAATGTAAAATATATTGTTACATTGAAAGATTTAAAAGCCACTGGTCTATAGGACATCTTGGCTTTAGATTAAGTGCTGTTTGGTTTCCTGATTTTTATTTCAAGTAAATAAGTCTTGTCTCCCTAATAAATAAAACCTAATTGCAAGCATAAAGGTAAAATGGCATACGTCTCTGAATTTCTTATTGCACTTAACCCGATGCTTGGCACATAACAGGTTCTCAACAAATATTATAATAATTGTAAATGTAGGTGAAGAGGCTAGGATGGCATTGGGGAGCAGAGGGCAGCTGGCCAAATTGGTAGCTGAGTTCTCCTAGCTCTGCCCTCTAAAACGCTAGACCAAGACAGGATTGAGAGACACCAAACAAGATACAAGGTGTCAGATAGGAGCACTGATTATTTTATATGGTTTGTTTTTTTCCTGAAGTATTAGATAATCAGTTCAGAAAATATGCACTACAAAGAAAATAATAAAGGGGAAAAAGACACCTATAATCCTAAAGCTGAAAGATAACCACAATTATTTATAACATTTAAAGCCTATTAACATTTGCTACATTTTTGCCCTGTCTTTCCTGTAGTATTACTCTGATTGTACCCAATGCCTGTGCCTCACCGTATAATAAATTCTCTTCATAATTATAGTTTTGCTGGTTATATTCTAGCTCTGTTTCACAGCTTATTCAAGCATTCTCTTACTGTCAAAAATGTTAGACTTTTTTCTAATTTGTAATATTATAAATTATGACTTAACTAACAGCTTTATGTAAAACTTTTCCTGACTTTATTTCCTTAGATTCTCAAAAATGAAATAAATTTAAAAATGGACTTTTAAAGCTCTTGATATATATTGTGAGGTCTTCGATCATTCATTGTGATCAAATTTTAAATGGTAAGGCATTGTGTTCTAGGACACCCCACTTAAAGGGCCATTGTACTTTTCATATGGGTCGATTTTTGGTGACTTTAATTACCCATATGCATTATCTCTGAAAATATCCCTTGAGTTTAATCTAAAAAAGTCCCAAATGACCTACAGAGCAATTACTATTTCCCTTATGAATGTTTGCAAAGCCATTATTTTAATGAGGTTTGCGCATCTATGTTTGGATTGTATATGATCTCGGATTCAGGGTACTGATGGGGATAAAGACATATCCTTTGTTAAACAATAATATACTGTCTTTATTTTTTGGTTGTATGTAGTGAAGAATGTTGCTTTTCTATATTTATCAACACTGCCCCCACAATGTGAGTGGGTGGAATGGAGGATTAATAAGGAAATCTTGAAGCCGACCTATTTTTATGTGTTTTCTAGTTTATTAGAATAGAATCCTATTTTGATTCTGTTCCTCTAACGGTTTATTTTTTTCCCCAAGCAGACAAATCTTCGCTGTCTAGAAACAGAATTCATGTATTGCTCCAGTTATGATAAACTTCCTGACATAGAGGGAGATATTTTTGGTGGTAGATTAGATATTTTCTGTAGCCTAGCATTTGATCACAACTATCAAATCTGGCAGCATATATTGATCTGCCGTGATGGTAATTAAGAAATACATATTTCACCAAGTTATATTAAGTTCACTCAGTTCTTTTTTTTTTTTCTCCATGTTCCATTAAAAATCAGATTAAAAGAATACTATGAGAGAATGTACAAGTTAACCTATTCTACCTCTCCTGCTTTTCTGTATCTCAGGACGTTTTTCAGGACTCCTTGCTATCTCAGGGACTCAGCCAAAGGCATCACAGTAGGTTTAGTCAAAGGCAGTGCTATGGGCTGAATGTCTGTATCCCTTCAAATTCATATGTTGAAGCCCTAACCCTAAATGCAACTGTATTTGGAGATGGGACCTCCAAGGAAGTAATTAAGGTTAATTGAGGTCACAAGGGTGGGGCACTGATTCAATAGGATTAATATCCTTATAAGAGACACCAGAGAGCCTGTGTGTGCACATTCTCTCCCGCCCTCTCTCTCTCTCTCTCTTTCTCCCCCAACCCCGTTTTTCTCTCTGAATCTCTTTATCTCTCTGTGTGTCTTTCTGTATCTTTGTCACTCTCTCCTGCACATGTACCAAGGAAAAGCTATGTGAGGACATATGGAGAAGGTGGCTGTCTACAAGCCAGGAAGAGAGCCCTCACCAGAAACTAAATTGGCAAGAAACTTGATCTTGGACTTCTAGCCCCTAGAACTCTAAGAAAATATTTTTGTGTTTTTTAAGTTACCCAGTCTGTGTTATTTAGTTATGGCAGCCCAAGCCCAATACAGGAAGGTGGTGGCCAACAGGAGGAAGGGGAGGTCTGCTTACTTCTCACCATTTCCTGCATCCTGTGTTGTCTTGGCAAGCGCTTCTCTTTCATAACTCCAGTCCCTCAAAGAAGCCATTCACCCTGAGATCCCACTTCTGACCAAGATATTTCTACCATGGCTCTGGCTCCCACACATTGTTCCTCCTGCCCTAGAGATGGTAATGGCTTCCTGCTATTGCCAATCTATATTTGCCTTACTCGCCTCTTTGTTTTTCAACAATTGCATCATCTATTGTTTTAGTCCATTTTGTGCTGCTATAACAAACATACCTAAGACTGGGTAATTTATAAAGAAGAGATATTTATTTTCTCACAGTTCTGGAGGCTGGAAGTCCAAGATTAATGTGGCAGCAGATTCAGTTGTCTTGCAAGGGCTGCTCTGTGCTTTCAAATAGTGCCTTGTTGCTACATCCTTTGGAAAAAAGAAATACTGTGTCCTCACATGACAGAAGGTGGAAGAGTAAGTGGGCTAACTGTTACTTGCAGCCTCTTTAATATAGGGGTCCTAATTCCATTCATGAAGGAGGAAGCCCTTAGGTCCCAATCACCTCTTAAAGGCCACATCTCTTAATAGCAACACATTGACCAAGTTTCAATGCCAGAATTTTGGAGTGGACATATTCAAACCATATCATCTGGGAAACAATTTTCTTTTCTTTTCTTTTTTTTGAGATCGAGTTTCACTTTTGTTGCCTAGTCTGGAGAGCAATGACACAATTTCTGCTCATAGTAACCTCTGCCTCCTGGGTTCAAGTGATTCTCCTGCCTCAGCCTCCTAAATAGCTGGGATTACAGGCATGTGCCACCATGCCTAGCTAATTTTTGTATTTGTAGTAGAGATGTGGTTTCTCTATGCTGGTCAGACTGGTCTCGAACTCCTGATCTCAGATGATCCACCCACCTCAGCCTCCCAACGTGCTGGGATCACTGTGTCCAGCCTGGGAAACAATTTTCTATAGTAAATCTTGCTGGTTGAAGAACCCAGAGCATGGCTTCAGCTTTCTTGGATAGAACTGACTGCTACAGAGTCATTTTACTTAACAAGGCTTAATCTTTCAGGTTTTAGAATGAGTCTTTCAGGTAATAATTGTTGGAGAGTTCATGTAACCACTCTAACTTGTCAGGATAGTAATGTGAAACCTGTTCTACCATCGTTTTCTACTAAAGTCTTCCTCTTTTATTCTCGTAACTTATAACACATTGAAACGGCAAAGCTGCAAGTTAAAAGTTTCTTCCAGTGTATTACACATTGCTGCATTCACTTTTTATTTTCATTCATGTTTCTTTTTTCCTCCCCCATCCTACTCAACAACTTATTTTTTGTTATAAATATCTTCCAGTTTGGATGAAAAAAAAAGATTGAAGTGAAATGACCCATGATCAAATTTAACACTAGGAGACTCAGATAAATCATGAACTCGCATACTGATTTTGTCACTGATTGCTTCAGTAAAATCTTTAATGGTTCTTTAGATGGTGTATTGGATGATGAGTTCTGATTCCCACAGATAAATTGAGTCCTATACGCCTAGGTTTGATTTTTTTTTTTTTTTTTTTCTCTGTTGCCAGTTGCTATTTTTTTTTTTTTTTTTTTGGTCCACACTTTAAATTGTGCCTAGAAAATTCTCTGGATAGAATTTGATTGCAGATGTCTATTATATTCTGATGAACACATATCAGTTCAGTCTTCCAAAGCATTTTATAATGGAGTGAAGCTGACGTTGTAATACAGTAGCACACTTATCAGGCCATTAAAGTGTCCCTCTTATGTAATAGTAGCTGGTTGCAGTTGACTAAAAGAAACTCTGATGGACTTTCACTTGGAAAATTGTGCAAATATATTCTTCATTTTGATTTCTTTTCATAGGACCTTCAGTTTTCCATAGCATGTTTCAAAAGAGGAATGCAAGTAAACATGCTACGATATTTTACTTAGGACCTATCTAATGTCTCACAGAGAAGATTTCCTATAGTCAACCATAAATACAAATAAAGCATGTTCTGTACACAATTCATTGTCATACTTTGGTATTTATGAAACACCCCATGGAGGCATGATGCGCTTTCTTTCCAACTGCTGTGCATTTTCAGCCTCCACCAAAAAGTATAATAAATAAATATGAATATACCAATAATTTAATTGAGCCTATAAAAATAATCTAATTTATAACTTGAGAAAATATATTTTGACCTAAAATTATCAGCATTCATTAATAAATTGTGTGTTCCTTTATATATTTTAATCTAGTAAATAAGATTCTTTTCTCATCCAAAACAGGAATTAACTTTATCCTGTTCTCATTAACCTCTTCCAACCCATATGTAACACCATTTGTTGTCACAAAGACCTTCTTAGCTTAACTCTATTAGAATTTGTAAATGTACAGATTTTTCTCTTCTCAGACTTGGTAAGAAATTCCCAAATTATGAGTGCCTTCATCATCATTATCATTATCAAATAATACTGCTCTCCCCCAAGTGCCTCAGGCTGCTGGAGACTACTAAATTTCATTAAGCCCTTTCTGTCCCATTTTAGCAAGATAATTTGCCCAAGTGTATGCAGTATAGCAAGAGAAAGAGAGAGTTAAATATCACATCCAGAAAATGTGCTCTGATGTGCTCCACCACAACTAGCATTTTACAATAATTCAAGTGTACTGTATGTTTTTGTTCTGAACTAAAACTGAACTTGGGAGGAAATTTCATTTTCAATACCGTAAACTTACTGTGAAGAAAATGGGAAATAGTGTCCCAGGCAATGTCAGAGTGACTTCTTTCCCTTCTCACTGCAATTAGAGTTCTAGCCCCAGGTGGCAGGTAGGTGCAGACGCAGGTGACTTGCTTTTGATTGGCAGGCTCATGAAGCAGTTAGATAGGGATTTCTGGGACTGAGCGGAGGATTCGTTTGCCTTCAAGGCTGGTTTTGGAAACCTGGCTTCCTGACTAAACAAAAATGTCGATTCTCTTTCATATAGGTTAGAATCAAATATAGGCAAGCATCTGAAGGACAACCTCCTAAACAGCCAGCATCTCTTGTATAGCTTCTATGACTGAAATTGGTTTCATTTTTGGTTAACATGTTTTTATGAGAATTTTATAACTTAGTGTTTACACTTTCAATGCTTGATGCTCTTTTTGTCTGCTTAGAGAGCTTCCTTCCAACTGATGCTGTGGCCTAAACAACAAAACATATGGCATAAGAATATGCTCATTTTCCTGAAATTAATATGTGATTTTCTGACCAAATCACAAATTGCAGGATTGAAAGCATGATCTGTCCTTATTTAAAAATAAAAGAATATGAGTATCAAAAGATATGAATTTAGTGTTAAGGGAAATAAAATATTATTATACAGCCATTAAATAATTATACAGCATTTCAATGCAAAAGTAGTTTCCTTCTATCCAGTATTATCATTTAAATCCTAAAAGAATGAAAGTCTTAGAAATCATAAATGACACAAACAAATGGGAAAACATTTCATGC
Source organism: Cebus imitator (assembly GCF_001604975.1). Lineage (NCBI taxonomy): Eukaryota > Metazoa > Chordata > Mammalia > Primates > Cebidae > Cebus > Cebus imitator. The sequence continues at coordinate 1,991,900 of NW_016107342.1, read as the reverse complement.
CCATGGATTGTAAGAATCAATACTGTTAAAATGTTCATACTGCCCAAAGAAATCTACAGATTCAAGGCTATTCCTATTAAACAACCAACATCCTTTTTCATAGAACCAGAAAAAAACTATTATAATATTTATATGGAACCAAAAAAGAGCCAGAAATAAGCAAAGCAATCCTAAGCAAAAAGGACAAAGCTAGAGGCATTACATACCTGATTTCAAACTATACCATAAGGCTATAGTAACCAAAATTGCATGGTACTGGTACAAAAACTGTCCTATAGATCAATGGCACAGAATAGAGAACCCTGAAACAAAGTCAGACAGCTACAGCCATCTTATCCACAAAATGAGTAAGTGGGAAAATGACTCCCTATTCAAGAAATGGTGCTGGAATAGGTGGCTAGCCATATGCAGAAGAATAAACAGGCCACTAACTTTCACCATATTAAAAAATTAACTCAAGATGGATTAAAGATTTAAATGTAAGACATCAAACTATTAGAATCCAGGAGAAAACCTAGGAAACACAATTCTGGATATTGGCCATGGGAAAGAATTTATGATTAAGTCCTCCAAAGCAATTGCTACAAAAATAAAAATCGACAAGTAGAATATAATTAAACTAAGAGCCCCTGTGCACACACACACACACACACACACACACACACACACACACACACTTAACAGAGTAAACAGACAACACACAAAATGGGAGAAAATGTTTGTAAACTGTACATTTCATAGAGGCCAAATATCTGGAATCAATAAGGAACTTAAACAATTGAACAATAAAAAATATAACCTCATTAAAAATGGGCAAAAGGTATGAACAGATATTTATCAAAAGAAGACATATGAGCAGCCAACAAACGTTAAAAAATGCTCAACATCGCTAATCTTCAGAGCAATGCAAATCAAAACCATGGTGAGTTACTATCTCACACCAGTCAGAATTGCTATTATTAAAAAGTCAAACGACAGCAGATTCTGGCAAGGCTGCAGAGAAGAGAGAATATTTTTACACTATTGGAGGGAATGTAAATTAGTTCAGCCACTGTGGAAGGCAGTTTGGAGATTTCCCAAAGAACTTAAAACAACCAATATTCAACATAGCAATCCCATTACTGGTATACAGCCAAAATAAATTATTCAACCAAAAAGACATATTTACTCATATGTTCATCACAGCACTATTCATGATAACAAGGATGTAGCATCAAAGTAGGTGCCCATCAACAGTGGATTGGATGAGGAAAATGTAGTACATATATACCATGGAATACTATGCATCCATGAAAAAGAATGAAATTACATCCTTTGCAGCAACGTGAATGCAGCTGGAGACCATTATCCTAAGCAAATTAACATAGAAATAATACTAATAAACCACATGTTCTCACTTGCATGTGGGAGCTAAACAGTATATATTCATGACCATAAAGCTGACAACAATAGACATTACTAGAGGGATTTAGTAGGGAAGGAGGGAGAAGGGCAAGTCTTGAAACTCTATTCAGTACTGTGCTCGGTCCTTGGGTGACAGGATCAGTTGTACCCCAAACCTTAGCATCACGCAGTATACCCAGGTAACAAACCTGAATCTGAAATGAAAGTTGAAATTATGTTCATATATCTCTATCTATCTGCCTACCTACCCACCTGTATACAACTATAGCCTTATAGTCTTAACTTTAGCTTCTTTACTAACTCATCCAGATCCTACCTTAAGTAACTTCTAGACCTGGCTAGTAATCTCTGAGACTGTCTATTTTCACAGTCTACTGCAGAATAAACTTGGCAGCTGAGACCCGTTCTCTGAATTTCAGGCAGTTATATCTAATTATTTACTAGAAAGCTCTTCTTGGATGCTCTTTGGGCAACTGAAACTTACCCATAAAAAACTGAAGTCATTATTTCCCCTATGAAAACCAGTTTCTACTCCAGCATTCCTTAGTTCAGTGAATGTGATTCCACAATACATTCACATGACATTACATTGCATATTACATTTGTCCAAGAAAGAGAGGACCCTGGAAATTGTCCTAGACTTTCTCATTCTCCCATATGTTCAATTTTATTTACCTTCCATTCTCCTCTCTACTGCTACTTAGTTCAAGTTTTCAATGTCTTGAATAAAAAGTATGTCAAGACCCATGAGTGTATGTATTTGTGTATATGTACAGGCAGGCATACATTAGTGTACACACACCAACATAATTTGTAATAGTGTAACAATAGAGGATTAGTTATAAAAATTGTTCATGGATAATATTCCATATAACAATACTGTGAAGACATTAAAATATTGATATGTATATAATTTTAGATGTAAAGTTCTGCAGAAAGGAGTGTGTAGTATGGTTTCCTTTGTAACTTAAAATGTATATACATGTATATTTAAGTAAACCTGATTTTTCTGAGTAGGAGAAGAATATAACCTGAAAGTCCATAAGTGTTTATATTGGAAATAGGAAGGAAGGGTTGGATGAGTAAGAAGGATTTTGTTTCTTTTCTTTGTTTTAGGTGATGCTTGTATTTTCTCTTTCATGCAGTTCTTTAAAAATCTATTTTTATAATTCCAGTGAACTTCTTCGTATTATGATAACTTCTCAGGATTAAGAAACAAGGGATAAAATTTAAACTCAAGGAACACAAATATCGAGTAAAACCCTTTAATGGTGTGAATAAGATATGAAGGTAGCTGGGAAGTACTGAAGCAGGATATTTCCCTGACCCCTTTGTGGAACTCACCCCAGGAGTGCCTCGTTTACTCAGCCCACTGATCTCTCCCAGTGAGAGAGCACGTGAGTGAATGAGTGCAGGAACTGGTGTGAATAAATGCTGGAACCGGCTGGCCACTTGTGTGCCAGCAGGATCAAACTCCACTCACTGGAACCCAGTGTGTTCCACCCCTCGTGGGAGGGAGAGCGTGGGTGAGCAGGTACAGGAACCAGCTGGATGCTTTATCACTGGCGGGATTGAACTCCGTGCAGGCCTGCAGCCGTATCTAGGTAGGTGTACCCGCAAATCCTGAAGTCCCAAAAGGCTTGTTATGGTGCTCATTTAGCTCTGCCGTCCGCAGATGGCTTAACCATGAACAGTTTAGTGAACACTTTGGCATTTCCCGTGAGCTAACTGTCCTCCAGCAGCAAGGGCAAAGGGCCTTTTGTGTCTGCATTTGTGGCTCCTGAGCTCTTGCCCGGTGTCCAGGAAAAATAAAGTAGCACAAATGAATTGAAAGATGGCAAATGCAGGGCATTTTACTGCCAAAGAATGTGGCTCTCAGCAGGAAGGGGAACTGAGAAGGGGACAGAGCAGGAAGCTACCCATACCCTGAAGTCCAGTCATCTCCAGCTGAATTCTTCTCCGAAGTTACACCATCAAGCTGTCCGTCTGAAGTCAAGCCACTTCTCTCTAACGCCCAGCCATAGTCCCATCTACCAGCTGAGTCAGGGGTTTTTATAGGCACATGATGGAGCAGGGTGAGGTCATGGGTGGTTTAGGAAAAGGCAACATTCAAGCCAGAAAACAGGGATGTATGTTCTCACTTTGGGCCATGGTTTCAGGCTTCTTGGCTTGAGGGTGAGGTTTCTCAAGAGACCAGACCTTTTCTGCCTAGAATATTTCTGCCCCCATCACTACAAGTACTACCATCTCAGAGATATTGAAATTGTATCAAAATGCTCGTCCCTTTTCTAGAGTCTCCCAAAATCGGCCCTTTCTAGGCTTTTATAGAATCTAGATTTGATTTATCCTCCGAAGAAAAAACGTGAATTGGAAATGCTGAAGTCTGGCTGTGCCAATATATGGCTGAGCATTGATAAACCCTGGTTAAGGAGAGCTCAAGAGAGGGAGTAATGTTTGCTTGGAGTGGCTTCCTGAGAGCAATTGGATCCCTAAGATATCCATTTGTATGTATTGAAACATTTGGAAAAACACCTAAAAAAAATACCTACTTATTTAGTACATAGCCATGAGCACTAATCTGTTGCTATGTACTGTTATGTGGACTTTACATGTTTATAATTCTCATAGCAACTTGTAAATTAAGTATTACTAACATTCCTATTTTGCAGATGAAAAATCTAAAGTTTAGAGAGGCTAGGTAACTTGCCATGGTTAGATAGTAAGTATCAGAACCAGGATTTGAACCTAGGTTATCTCACCCCAGAGCCTGGGTTGTTAACTATGATGGTTAGTGAAAGAAAGGTCTGGATTACACATATGAATGAAGGCAGGGTCCAGGCAGATAATATAAGTGAATGCAAAGGACCAGTTGTAAGGTATCAAACAGGAAGTGGAGAGAACTATGTGAACCAGAGGGCTTAGAGCAGATCTGGTGCTGTCACAGCACCTGTTTTCTAGAAGTCAAGACTTAAAATGGCTGTTTCTATATATTCAGGCCTTCCTCTCCTCTTTGGGCAAGTGCTGATTTTCTTGAATCCTTTGACACAGAGTAGTCAGGCGGCTGGCTATTTCCTTGATACCCATTGTTCTCAGCCTGAAGATTTCATGCCTTCTGAGCTCTATGTATTTTGATGCAACTGTATTGTCAGAAAAAGTAAGCAATTCACTTGTGTTTTATGTGGAGGTAATTTTGACAACTTTCATAAAGTAGGTCCATACTTTTTAAATCTGTCTGAAAATGTGTAAGTTACTGTGTATTGCTAGGAAAATGTCTGCCTACCTGCCGGCCTAGTGCTTAGAGAACAGATATAACTAATAATAGTATTTAACTAGAGATATATCATCTGATCTCCTTTATTTTCTCAAATATGGGAAATGGAGACTATTCTATGAGCAATATATAAGGTTACAGCTCAAATTGAAAGTGGGACTTCGCTTATCTCTCCCCTGACTTTTAAAAATAAAAATGTTACTAAGCACTTATTGAGCTAGATACTTCATCCATATTAGTTTATTTAACCCTCATAAAAACCCTATGAGTAGATACCATTTCATATCATTAAAATGAGAAAACCAAGACTCTGGGAGGTAATTATGTACTTTAAAAAAAATCACTGAGTAAGTAGAAGCACGGGGATTTCAACCAAGTTGTGTGTGATTCTAACATCACTGCCTGAATTTCAATTCTCTTTTTTTCTCTCCTAACCCTTTTAACTTTCATCTTTATTGCATAACTCTCCGTTAGGTATTTTCAGTTGTTTCTCAGTTGTTATCATTGCCATTCCTGCATGTACACCTCATTGTCAATGACTCTAGTCATGTTCAGAGCAAACCTCACAATCACCTCATGTTCCATACCATCCCCAGCCTGTTGATGAGGCCAGAAACCCTGGAGTCTTTCCTTGACAGATTCATCTCTTACCTCATCCCATATACAATCCATCTTAAAGCCCTACTGATTTTACCTCCTAAACATTGTTCAATGACAAATGGCTCTTTCTGTTTCAATGGTTACCATTCTAGACACAACTACTCTAAGCTCTAACTTGCACTTCTGCTGTAGTTCTTATCCTCTATGGCCTCTCTTGATCTGCTGACTTCATTCTCCATGGAGGGAGAACCAGGAAGATCATTTCTACACAAATATTGATCAAACCAAAAAGCCAGTCACCCTTATTCTACTCTCAAATCCTTGCTTAAAAAAATTCAGTAGTGGTTTTATTTTTGTCATTTTAAATACGGAGATCAAAATATTTAACAAGATCTAAAATACCTACCTCAACTGACATCTGAGGACCTCTCATGACTTTGCATACCACAAAACCCATTTCTCTTTTCATTCTAGCTTCAAAGAGAGGTAGAACAAGCCAAGATGCCCCTGCCATTCAGTCTTCGCACACATCATTTTTTATGTCTAATAAACTCCCTCCTACTTCTCTTGCATGGTCACTACCCACTCTTTCTTCTTCCCTCACTTTAATATTTATACATGGGGAAAGCCTCTCCCAGCCTTCCCAGCTAGATTTCCCCCAATGTTGATGATGTAACACTTCACTCCTTAGACTCAGAACTTAGTTTTACATATACTTGGGTAATATAATCTGAGGACAGATTCTAAGCATCATGTTTTGGAGCCATTTTTGTACATTGTTGTATTCCCAAAACCTATCTCAATTCTTGGAAAAAGCAGTTACTTAATGTTTCTTGAAATGAATGAATGAGTGAATGATTTTTTTTTGTTTATTTCCCCTGTGCAAATCTAAAATGGTCTTCCTTTCATTCAGAAACTATTTTAAAAAGATCTATGAAGCTTGCTCCAACAATTTCAGTGAGCATTATCTTCCTTCTTTGAATATCACAAAAATTATAATTTTTTTTGACCTTCACTTGTTCTTTCTGTTTCTAGGATACATGACTCTTAAAATCTAGGGTCAAACTGGGCACTTTTGCTGATTCACCTTCTCCACTGTCTCCCTCCCTCCAATGCTTGTTTCTTGTGCCACAAATAAAATGCTGCTAGTTTAGATTTGGTACTAAATAAATACTAATTCATGTGAGGTTTCATGAAATTCATTAGGAAATTCATGGATAAAGTGTGAGAAAAATAACTTTGGCAAATTAATGTCACTCTCCTTTTTTTCCCCAATTTTATATGGCCCTGACTCTGGAAGCTTAAAAAAACAGTATGGCAAAACATAAAATATGTTGAAAAGAAAAACAAGAAACATAACATAAAAGACAAATGCCAACAAAAATTAAAGATAGAAACATGAAAGTCATATGGAATGAAACGTAAGAGAAGACTATTAGAAAATAAAAGGAATAGTTTATATTGATTATAAAACAATCTGCCAGGCACAGTAGTGCATGCCTGTAGTCCCAGCTACTCTAGAAGCTGAGAGAGAATCCACTGAACCCAGGAGTTCAAACCCTGGGTAACACAGCAAAACCACCTCTTAACAATAACAATAAAATAAACCAAAACAAACAAAGAATAGATAAACCCAGTGTATCTTTCACATTATAAACCTATATGCACTGAATAACATGGGAACAATATTAACAAGGCAAAATCTGATGGAAATGCAAAGTGAAACTGAAGTAACAACACAATCCTATGAAACTTTAAAACTCTCAGAACTGGACATGAACACCAGCAAATATATAGGAACACAAATATACATATGAAATACATACTCACACAACACTAAAGATAACAAATAGAGACCTCATATTGTTTAATAATGCCCTCATAGTATTTATAGAAGTTTTCATATATTTGGGTCAAATAAAACTTCATTGACTTGCTAAAACTAGATACCATTAAAGCCACATTATGTGGAAGGAAACAAAGCAAATTAATAAGAGCATAATGGAAGGTTAATCACTAGAAAACTGTATATATTAATTTTCCAATGAATCTTAAGTTAAAAATAAAATCACGAAGCTGTATGAGAGTTATCAGCAAATTATACTAAATGCAACAAAGTGGTACTCAAAAGAAAATTTATGGTATTTGAAGGTTTTTAAATTAAAATAAATGCATTTAGGTAAGATACATATAAGATAAAATATGCCTGTAATTGGACTAATGTTGCTTTTTGTTATATTTCTTTGGATCTTTTTTTTTTACACACACAGACACACACACACAGCAAATATAGCAAAAAGCTAACAACTGTTTGAATCTAGGTACTAAGTATATGCATGTTCATTATGCCAGCCTTTCAACTTTTTTTTTATTGCATTTTAGGTTTTGGGGTACATGTGAAGAACATGTAAGATTCTTGCATAGGTACATACATGGCAGTGTGATGTGCTGCCTTCCTCCCCATCACCTATATCTGGCATTTCTCCCCATGTTATCCCTCCCCAACTCCCCATCGGCCACTGTCCCTCCCCTGTTACCCCCGACAGACCCCAGTGTGTGATGCTCCCCTCCCTGTGTTCATGTGTTCTCATTGTTCAACACCTGCCTATGAGTGAGAACATGCGGTGTTTGATTTTCTGCTCTTGTGTCAGTTTGCTGAGAATGATGCTTTCCAGGTTCATCCATGTCCCTACAAAGGATACGAACTTATCATTTTTTATGGCTGCATAGTATTCCATGGTGTATATGTGCCACATTTTCCTTGTCTAGTCTATCGTCAATGGGCATTTGGGTTGGTTCCAGGTCTTTGCTGTTGTAAACAGTGCCACAATGAACATTTGTGTGCATGGGTCCTTATAATAGAACAATTTATAATCCTTTGGATATATACCCAGTAATGGGATTGCTGGATCAAATGGAATTTCTGTTTCTAGGTTCTTGAGGAATCGCCACACTGTCTTCCATAATGGTTGAGCTAATTTACACTCCCACCAACAGTGTAGAAGTGTTCCTATTTCTCCACATCCTCTCCAGCATCTGTTGTCTTCAGATTTTTTAATGATCACCATTCTAACTGGTATGAGATGGTATCTCAATGTAGTTTTGATTTGCATTTCTCTAATGACCAGTGATGATGAGCATTTTCTCATATGTTTGTCGGCCTCATGTATTTCTTCTTTTGAAAAATGTCTGTTCGTATCCTTTACCCACTCTTGAATGGGCTTGTTTGTTTTTTCTTGTAAATCTGTTTTAATTCTTTGTAGACTCTGGATATTAGCCCTTTGTCAGATGGGTAGTGGATCTTTTCATGATAAGTTACTTCAGATGAAGTTGAATTTCTTCTAAGTTTCCTCCAAGGACCAATACCCTGTATTATAAATTGAATGGATTTGAAGTACTTATTTCAATACTCTTAATAGTTATTTATAGCATGAAAAACCATATAGTATAATTGTATTTTTAGTCACCTATATGATACGTAACAAAATTCAGTTTGCTTTTTTCCTGGACATTATGTTTTCAGAATCAACTCATACTGATAAATGTATAGAGACCTCATTCACTCATTTTATCTGCTATATAATTCATTCAGTTTATTCAGTCCATTTACCTACTATTAGACCTTTAGATAGTTTTTAGTTGTTTGTGATTACAGACAAGACTGAGGAAGCCCATCTTTACTCCAATCTTCTTATTTGCCTGTGAAAGAATTTCTCTAAACCTAAAATTGGATTTATACCTAAGAAGCGATATTATTAAGTTATGAGTTATATATACAAAGATGTTCAGTGCAGGGTTATTTAAAAAGCAACAAATTAGAAACAACCTGGGTATCCATATGGTTAATAAGTTAAGATACACGCCAGGGTGATAGTAAAAATAGTAAACAATAACAAAAATAAACAACAGTGCACCCCTGGTGCTGACTAAATAGAATGCACCAATCAGAGTGGTCATGGGCTGTACAAAATCAGCACAAGAATACTGCTGACTACTGGTTTGATTTCAGCCATGGACACATCATTTTAGGAAGCTGCTTTTAAATTTGGGACTGACTTTTATGAATTACACTTGAAGGATGTCCATAATATTCTGTTTAAAGGAAACGGAGTAAGTTACAGAATTCTATCTATAAATTTAACACGACATTTTTTGGTTAAAATTAGAAAGGAACAAAAAATTTACTGTTTACATGGCAGAGTTGTGGTATATACACCTTTCTGTAGTTTTTTGCAATATTTAATAATATTTAATTCATAATTTGCATTAATATTTTTGATTTATCAATTGTATATCCTTCATTGTATTTTATTATTAGCCTTAATCCTTCCTTTAATCAGCTTGTCTCTTTTCCTTCATGTCTTACCAAAGGTTTGACAAATTAGAGAGAAAAGGGGAAAAAAGTAGTCAGTTTTTAGAGTTTTGAATTTCAGAAGTTTAACATATAGGAAAAAAGTGGAAAGAACTCAAGAAATGGAAAAGAAATTTGGGAGAACACATGAAAGTTAGAAGATGCTACTCTGACCACTTCCCCCTCAGAGAGAAAAGAAAAGAAGAGTTAAAGAGTGAGCAGTGAGATTTTGATATAATTGAGTAAGCAAGAAAGGTACTTAGAATCCCTTCCTTTAGCCATCCTGGGGCAAAGTCAGACTAAGCCCAGGGTAAGGTAATGTCATACGGAAGATGGTTTTGAGTATCTAAAAGATGTGAGGACTGGGGCCCCTCTCCAAAAAAGAATTGGTTGTAGGTCATGTCAAGGCAGATGAGTCTGAGTTAATTTCAAAAGTTAGGATACCCAGGATGGTGCTGTAGTGATGTAAGGATTCCTGTACTCCCAAGGGAAGATCATAATACATGTTATCCATCCAAGAATGGCATGAACTGAATACTGGGAGTCATCTGACCTGCAGAGGCTCCACAGGGAGGGACCTCTACAAATCCACAACCCAGACAAATTATACAAGAATCACCTCAGTAGATGCCACAATGGAAAGATAAGAATAAGAACAAGATACCACATGTCCTCCTCCCTAAGCCTTGGCATTTTGTGAGCTCCCAACTGTAGACTCAACCCTGAGGAAGAAGGTGGGTGAGATGGAGGGAAAGAACTGCTCAGATACTATGAGAGTGCCTACTATAAGTTACAGAAAAATAAAATTACAGTATTTGTATATTTGAGTTTGTAGGGTAAAATTTGTATCTGCCGCCACCTGGATCTTTTTCTCCTTTCACTTTCTCTAAATACCAAATTTTACTGTTGCACATCCCATAGGGACCTTTTATGGAATAGGTAGAGATTTTCACTTTTTTTTCCCTAGAAGCTTGTATGTAACAGTGAACTTTATTTTTAACAGCATCATGCACTGCAGTAATTAAAAATAACAAAGAAAATAAAAATTGACATTTCCCTCCATACATACAAATAGTAGGTACAAATTAAATCTTAAATTATTTTTTGAAGGTTACACATTTCTAATATATCTCTTTTATTAACTACAGCAATCATTCATATTTTCTGTATTTAAATTTATAATTATTTTATCAAATAAAATAGATAAAAGCATTTTTTTAAATAAAAAGAGAATATTGTCAAATGCTTTTGTTGGACCTCTTCTTTTCATACTCCCATTTCTCAGCAACGGAAGCAACTATTAGCTCTGCATATGCTTGTTAATGGCTGGATGCAGTCTTTCAGAATTTTCCTTCTAGGACAGCAAGGCAAAATCAATGGCAGTTTCATCTCTCTTGAAGATTGATGCAGCCTTGCAATGCTTAGCAAAACCATGTGATCTTTTAATCAATCACTGAAATAAATCATGCAACTGGTATCAGGAACCAAAGTCATTTCACACTCACCTTCCCTATTGCTTAGAATCAAAGGAAATGAAATCTAAATTAGACTTGTCAAGCCAAGCTGTGCAGCCTCCATTCCCAAAGGAATTGAAATTTTGTCATCGTTCAAAAGACTTTTCTTGCAATAAGAAAATACATAGGTTGATATATTTGTCTATATATATGAAAGTGATGGACAATCTCCTATGGTCCTTGCTCATAAAGAGGCTAAGCCAGAATATTGTTGCATAAAACCATAACTTCTAATCACTGGCATATAAACAGTAGCTGTATCTTTTCATAGATTCTGGAAAGATTTTACAGAGATCTTATGATTCACTACCCTGCCTCACATAAGATTTAATGAAACACTTGTACACAGAAGGTTATCTTTTTACTCTTATCCTAAGGAAAGACATTCCTCTAAAAATGTAATTTATAGCCTCACCCTCTTCATTTCTAGGAATCTCTTCCACATAAAATCAACTCTTTATTTAATCCAGGTAAAGGGAAAGATGAGTGAACCAGAGAGTACAGAATCATAAATAATTTAAAAAGTAATTCAACCTTGCCCTGCAGAATTGTGGGAGAATTGCACAGTGAAGAAAAGTATAATGATACTGTAATAATGTTTTGAAGAGCTTCTATTAGCTGACCCACCCCAAATCCAAGTGTGTATTAAAGGAGTGGCTATATTCAGTGTTTTTCTCAAATTCAGGACAAAAATAGCATCTTAAATCACCCCTTTAGTCTCTAATTGAACATGTAGCCTCTCTCTGAACACTTTGTTCACTGCCTAGAATCTAATTAGATTTGTAAGTACAGGAAGAAGCAGAAATACATAGTTGACTAATGGAAAACATAAACAGTATTGGGAAGCTAACTCCACCGTAATCATGGCTACAGATCAGAGGAATCAGTGGCCATCCTTAACCCTGGATCCACATAGGTATGGTTAACTTGAACTTAATTCTGGCTGCTCTAAACACCTGAGAGCATGCACTGTAACAGTTGAGGCAAACAGTAGTAGTTCCAAAGCGGTGCTTTATGAGGGGAGGTGGTGGTTTCACAATTAATAGACTCTCTCAAGCAATAATTAGGGGTATATCCAAATAAAATTCCAGTTCCCTGCAAAAGGAAAGTTTTGGCAGTATCAGGGTTAGCCCAATGTGCAGTAGAAGCCAGGACATATGAGTAAACTAGACAAACAAGTGGACTTCAGGTGGAAAAGCTGTGGTTCTCTGGACAAAAGATTGTCTAGGCCATCACCATAAGCACACCAGATACCTTAAGATCAATCAGATCCCACTAGCTGGTCACCTGGAAGCTACTGTCATACTCTTTACTTCAGTCAAAATTGACTCAGAAACTGGACAAATATGAGCCTTTAGGTTGAGGCCTCAGGGCTGAAGATATAGCCGAGCTGAGAAAGTCGTGAGCACCCGTTTTGTATGTTAGCCACGTTTGGGATCCTCTCCCACCCCAGCACTGTGCCTCCAGGTGCCCAGAGGATGTATGACTTGGATAAACCACAAGATTCCTTCTAGGAAGCATTTCTCTCTCTCATCAGAGTTTGAGACCATATAATCTGTTATTTTTAAGTCTAAGTCTGAAGATGATTTATTGTCATTGCGAAGCATATGCTACTTGTGTTTTATAAATGGAAACTGGGTGAGATGTATCCTTTGAAAGACATTCTTCCGGGCTATGTTTAATCAAACTCTAGCACTCACAGTGTTGTTCTTGGCAGAATTTCAAAATAGAGGCCACTCTGAGGACAGGACATAAAACCATATTATAGTGAACAGTATTTAAGCAAGATACCAATATGACAATGCTGATTGCAGTGACTTTGGAATACAGGACTGTAAGGTCACAACATGTTCTAAAATTAGGTCAGAAAATTTTTGATAAGTTATATTTAAGGGTGATATCACCTAGAAACAGACAACTCAGGTCTTACGATTCCATGGTCCTGTTTTATTACTAAATGCAAAATATCTCATTAAGAAAATATTTAACCAATGCAAGTGTGTATATTTTCTTTATTGAAATAAAAGAAAATAAAAAGCAGGTGATGTATGGAGAATATTATAAACTATACCAAAAGTAGATATTTACATGCTGGAAGATGCATATCTATAGCTCTTATGCCAGGGATCAGAGACAGGCCACACAGTAGCATGAATTCTAACAGTACTGATTTTGCTTCAAAATTAATAAGTGGTCTCTTCCATGGCGGTGAAGTTTATTACTGCTTCTCTTTCCAATTTGTTGGACAGGATCAGTCAGCATTCAAAAAGGTGATCTTCATGTCTCCACATGGCTGTGTCTGTCTACTAAGAATGCCTCTACCATCTAGAGAGGAGTCTAGTCTGAAACATTGCTCTTGTTGGAAATTTATTTTCTGACTATTTTTCTTTGGAGGTATGACATAGTATGCAACTCCAGTATTGTTGGAAGATATTTTGGAATTTCAAGAGCACACCACCAAAAACCTCATACCTTTCAGAGCATGGTCTGTGTTGTTGACAGTTCTGTGCAGATTCTGAAATAGAATGCTAAAATTACAGACTTGGATTCTGTGACGTAAAGGTATTAAGCTTTCTTCCCAAGTAACAATAAAATGTTTCTTTCATTTGATTATCTAGTGTGGCTGAGACTACATCTTGTGCCGGATTAGAAAGAATGATTTATCCATTAACACCTTTTACTCATATAGTAAGGAAACAAAATCCTGTTAAATCCATGAGTCTGTACCTCAGGGATCCTTTTGTTTTGGATGAATAGGTGCCTCTGAGCCAGTTTAATTTTCCTTTAGAGGTAGGGAGCTTAATGTAAGGACTAGTCTTTGAGCTTATAGAAAGCTGAGAGGCTATGTGTGCACCTGCTTCAGTTAAATAATCTCAAAGCCACATTGAGTGTAACTCTGGACAAACCGTTAAGAATTGACTATTTTGAAGTGAGACCAGAAATTTATGATATTTATGGCGAAAGTGTAATAAAAGATGATTTTTGCACAATGGAGGAGATGTGAGGAAAAAGTTGCACATGAGTGAAAAGTCTACAGGTCTTGCTACTTCAGTAATGGCCCAAATCTTCTAAATCAGGGAGAGCTTTGGCCAAAGACCCTGAGTAGGCTACTGCTTGCTTGGGTCAGACAGCAGAGCCACCTGTCAGGTGCCCATTCTTTCTTGTTCAAAAAAAAAAAAAAAAAAACCCACAGGATTGAAAGGCACCACAAAGATCCAGTGTAACCATCCATCTAATTCTTGTATCTCTGTTGCAATATCTTTTCTGCATGGTCATCCCGTATCAGGGAATTCATTCTCTCCCAAAGCAGTTCATTTCATACTTGTAAAGCTCCAACTGTGAGAAAGATCTTGCTTGTCAAGACTTTAATCCTCTGTTTATAGCTGCTTCTACTCACTCTTGCCAGTTCTACTACTTGGGTTCGTACTAAATAAATGTAATCCCCCCTGATTATATCAGTTCCTCAGATATTGGTGGACAGCTATCCTAGTATCCCTGAGGCCTTATTTGTTGTTTTCGTCTGTGGTAAATACTGCCAACTCTTGATCGTTTTTCATCTAGCATAGTGTTGAAACCTTTGCTAGTATAGTTGCTTTCTTTTGAATATATCTGAGTTTGTTTACAAGTTTTTTTTAAATTCAGTATTAGGTCCAGAACCCATTATAAGACTGTAATAATCCAAAAGCAGAGGGGAGCTTGACTCTTGCTCCTCTTATGAGATTCAGTGCTTCCCTCAGTGCAGATTAAGTTCACTGTTTTTGGAGGCCTCAAAATTCCATTGACTTTTCTAGAGCTTCTTCTTCAGCAAAAGTTCTGCATCTTTTATATATATGGTCTATTTGACAACAGATTTTTCCCATTCTGTACTTGGACAGTTTTTTCGATTCAAATACAGGAACTTGTATTTTTCTGGGTTAAGTTTTAGCATATTAAAATCAGACCAATACCCAGGTCTGTCAGAATCTTTTTGTATCCAAATGTAGTCAATTAACATATTATTGCTCTGCACTCCAATTTCCTTAGCAATGGGAATAGAGACTACCACATTCCCATGAATGAGATCCCTCAATTTTCTCTTTCATGGCAATGGGATGATGTAACTTCTAGAGTTACATCACTTTGAAAACTTCTAATTAACACTCATAATATACCAAATATGATTAATACTAGCAATGACTGCAATCACTTATATAAATGGATGATGATGACATGAATCAACAAGAATTTATTTGATGCTGACCAATTTTCCATGAACAGAATTTGAAAATTAGCCATGTCAACAATACAATCCAATGAGGAGAAAACAGTGAAAGGAGAATCAGGAAAGAAGACCATATAATATGGTGATTATGTGCTTTGGAATCAGTGTGGAAATAGGATCTTAAAATAAAAACTTTTCATTTATTAGTTGAAAACGTAGGATAGAAGAAAGTCAGAAGTGTTTATAGAATAGTCCAGTATTCTGGCATATAATTTCAATGAAACACAGGAGTATTAAAACTCTGTAACTTCACTCAATCTTTATTAAATGACTGTTACATGCCAGGTAACCTAGACTCTAAGAAGACAGTGCCTTTGGTGGTCATAAAATGTGTCTCATTGCATTCTTTCATTGTCTAAGCACTCTTTCTAAACCATGGAATCATAAATTGAAACTATAATCTGAAAAATCACTGAATCATGGAACACTGTTAACATTTTCTTTCTCTATACAGCACATTAAGCATGAAATGGAACCCAACATTAAATTTCTAAGGTTGGCTCTTTGAATGGCTTTTTATCTCAATAGTCAGTGAAGTCTTTGTTTGCTTTGTAGAATTGAAGTATGATTTTGGAGAATTAAAATACATTGACCAAATGCAAAGAATTCAGCCAAATTTAGTCTCTGTACCATATTATTGAGTCATAAAATCTCATATAAAATATCGAATGAATTTACTTTAATTTGGAAGTAAATGTTTACAGAAAATCTAAAGGAATCTTTTATCACATTCTCCTTTGAAATCAATTATCAATTTTCAAGTTTTAAGTATTATAATTTGGTTCTTTATATATTTTTATTGTTTAAATGATACATCTGATATTTACCAGAGTATTTTGTTTTGGCATCTCTAAAATTTTTTATTGATAAACATTCTAAATATTAGAGAATTTTTAACAACATTTTGAAATAAATCATTCATTAAGAAAATATAAAAAATCTTAAATACTTCATTTTTAAAAAGAAAATTCAAGTAGGCTTAGAGACTTCTCCTCAAATAGACTAGGTGAGCACATGATTCACTGTGTCATAGTAAGAACACAATGTTATAAATCACTGTGAAATGAATTTCGCCACAGTGATCCAATCTTAAGACTACCAAACACTGACTGAAGAAATTAGTGGTATAGAAAAACTATCACTGAGTAATAACTGGATAATTAGCTGTTGGGTATAAAGCAATCAAGGATTATCCACAAAGTAAATCATGTCTAGAGGAGAATGGCTTACGTTATTAACCATTGAAAGTTGTTTTTATAAAGTTATTCCTGAAAAAGAAATTGTCCAAATATAGGAGGACTGTCATGCCAAAAAAAAAGAGGACATATTGTTTAAAAATGAGCGTGCTCTCTTATATGCGTACAAGCATACTTTACAGGTCATTAAGTATGTTGCCATCACAGAGATGCTTTGCTGAGAACACTGTGCTTCCAGCCTCAGATTCAGGTCTCACAGCTGAAAACTTGTAGAAGAGATGACTTTACCTGTGGTGATGACCTGAATGAGAAACAAACTCATAAACACCAGTCTTTATGGTTGAGAAATTTTCTCTTTCAACGACACCATCAGCAACCCTGTCCCGTAACCTGATAATAAGAATGAAGAAGCCCACTAGCGCAAGTCTCAGAGGAGGAGATGATACTTACAAAGCAGAGAGTCACAGTTAGAAAAGTCACTGTCCTCATCCGAAGTGTGGAGAAGGCAAAGCAGCTAGAAACCCAAAGCAATAAACAATGACAGTTCAATTTCTATGCACATGAGAAGCTAAGCCAAGTCTCTGGGTTAGGATGAGTTTATATGAGGAGCAACTTAGAAATAGAATTAGGAAGGTTTCCAAGAAAAGTAATAAAAGTATCTCATGTGCTTACAAGGCAGCATTTCCAAGCAAGATGGGTCATGAGAGAGGCTCCATCAAAATAAATTTTTAAAATCAGTTTGGCTAATGCTGAGTATTTTATCCATCTCATGGAGAGTCCCAGAGCTTAACTTTTTAAAATAAAATTTACTATTTCATATAAAACCCATTTTTATATTTAGCTAGGTCCAGGTAGGGCAGATGATTTTATTCTCATGAGCAAAAGGAATGTCAAATGACTGATCCAGATGACCAGGGGCAAGGTGGTAGCAATACCTGCCCCAGAAATTCAGAGCTATTGTCTAGGGCACTTGGAGCTACATCAGCTCAATGCAGAGAACCTTGAAAGAAATTATAAAATTCTTTTTTATTTTTTCATCCTTGCTGAAATATAGTTGATAGAATAAGTAGCTTTAAAAGAAATATTAAGAGTCAGGAGACATAGATCCCATTACCAGTTCCACCAGTGACTAGCTGTTTGGGACCATGGGAAATGACATACGTACCCTCTCTAGGCTTTGGATCCATTGAGCAAGGTGACCCTTGTTGTAGGTCCTCCAGCAGGCCTCTTGCTTCCTTTGATGCTAGAATCCCTTCTCCTGTGAGGATGCATGGCCTTGTATCCTCACAGGAAATAGAGGAGACTGGTTTGAATAGAAACAACTCTCCTTCCCCTTCTTCTCTCTCCTCTCATCACAAGGGTGTCACTGGCCATTGACTGAGTACACCCTTCTTCCTGCACTCACCCAGTTACAGCGGTTTATTCAGCAATTGACACAGAACACCAACAGGGCCAGAGTTCTCCCAGGAAAAAAAAAAATCTCTTTCTGCTGGGGTTATTAAGCTGATGAGATATGAGTGTGAGCCCAGGGGAGTCCATGTTTTTTCTTTTCTCACCATGTGGAGAGGGATATTCTGAGAGATGGAGAAAGAGTCTGAGTGACATCAGATATCAGTTTCTTTCATGCATGATGCACCTGTATCCTGGAACTTACAAGTCATATGAGTCAATCAATTATTTTACTTAAAAATTAGCTTCAGCTAGATTTTTGTGGATTGGAACCCAAAGATTCTTAATTAATAAAGTCCATTCTAGCTTGAACTTTGATGATATTAGGAGATATTAATGTTACTTAAAAGCAGAATGTATCATTTTCTTAGAAAGCTCATCTGTGGAATGCAGGGGAGGAAATTTTACACTTGATCTTCTTAATTATTCAGTCATTGAAATTCACAGTGGGAGAAATGAATAAAACACTTGTTCCTGTGCTGAATTTGTAGAAAATATAAGTAGCCTCAAGATATTCATTTGGAGCACTTTCTTCAGGCCTTCCATATTCATGTTCATCTTGAGTTTGAATATGTAAAGTGGAGCAAGATTTGTGTATGCTGCCTGAAGACATGGGGGAAAATCAAATTAAATAGTTTGAGTATTTCAGGCCCCATGCTAATTATAGAGAAGGGTAGAGAGTACTTCATTTTCAGGGGGAGAAGGCAGGAGAATACGGGGCTCACACAGATAGATCCCCAAGGACACGTGCAAACAGATTAAGCAAAAGATAGGATATTATCACAGAAGGTCCCTTTAAATTCCATGATTCTTTGCATCAGACTACCACCATCTCAGTTAGGACCTAGTGCAGAATCATGACTATAATAGATACTAAATAATAAATACTTATTGATGATAAAGATAAGAAGCCCTGGCAAGGCCTCTTTCTCCTTTAGAGATAAGAAAATTGAGCCATCGGACAGGATGTTTGCAATCATTCCAAGACTCCATAGAGAAGAAAAGAGAAACAGAGAAGGAATTTACAACCTTCCACGTTCTCACAATGTTTAGTCCTTCCCCTCAGCAGTCTTTGAGCCTTTTATTAAGCCCTCTAAATGTAAAATTTTCTAACCATTGTTTTGAGAATTTAGAATCTGCCTGTAAATTTCTAGAGACTTTACTTGATAGGTTCTTTTTGTTTTCATTGACCTTCTTCAAATTTAGGGTCCCAGCTCATTTCTCTTAACTTAGCTTTTAAAGATTTTCAAGCCTATGCAATATATAATCTTTGACTTTTCTGTCTCTTAGGGTTTCAGCTTCCTTTCCTTTACAATTCTTAGATGAAGATTAAAGCATATATTTCAAGATACAGATGTACTATAAGACTCCAGACACTTCATATAAATCTTCTTTACTGAACATTTTGAGAGAATTTACTTGCAACATTTCCTATGCATTGTTTTATTGTAAACAAATAAATAATATAAAACATAGAATTGGGGAATGTGTAATGTGCAATGCTCATTTTTAGTCTGTAGTAGAATAAACATGCTTCATGGGTATACAGTAAGGGAAACACTGAGTATATGTGCACATGCACCTGCCTTAACCAATACTACTTAGAAGATGAACTACATGATCCTGCTCAATTTATAGGATAATAAATAAAGCAAAAGAGACACTCTGGATCCCACAGGGATTCTTTTCCAAAGCAATCAGACATCTGGAGTCTTGGTCTGATAAAAATCAATGACTCTTTCAGGGCAGTATATCTTTAGATGTGGGTGTGGGAAGGAGTGTATAATGAGACAGCAATTGGTGAGGGGAGAAAGCAAATATTTAAAAAATGAGAAAAACTATAACCTTATCTTCCTGTAATAAAATATGCCAACATGTAGGCTATGGTATAATTATATGTGTATATTTGTATTACTATAAATTCTAGAAATAATAAGAACAATTTCTTATCTTACTCTTGTGGGTAGATTATATAACTTCCCTTATATATGTGCCAGTGTTTTATGGTTCAAATGGAAAGGAATCATCTCATTTTCTTCAGTAATAAGTAGTAATGAACAATCTATACATGGGTGCTTGAAAAACACCATATGAGTCTTTGAATTATGAGTTCATAAAATATTACTATCTAATGGAAACCAGTTTTAAAATGGGGTGGGGCAGAATTTGTTCCAGCATTATCACAGATGACTTGACCTTTTTAGTATTGATCATTCTATGCCTGCATTTACCCACTCAAAAATGCTTCAGCAAGCATACCCTTAAATATATTTAGAAAAGAAAACTATCCATTATCCCTTCAAAATATACATAGTTAAATAAATTAAAATAAGCTTTGTTTATTCTTATTTAGTGTATATTGCTATTTAGGTCAGAAGCAAGCCACTGTTTGCAATGTAACTGAAGATTATTTAAAAATACATGTAGTTATCCTTACAACAGCCCTTATAGGAGCTCTGGAATGTTTTAAGCTTCTCAAATATAACAAAGATAATAAAAAAAATAAGATATATACACATAAATTCAAACTATGTTATGATAACCATAAATGATATATGACTGATAATAATATCATATAATTCTCATATAATTCATTTTTCTGAAAATTAATCCTGGACTTTCAAGTCTTTTAAACATTTAAAACAGCACAAAAATATCAGGAAAAGAGAACAAAGTGAGATTGGCCATGGAAACAACTTACCATTAAGCATTTACATTCAAACATTAGAAACAATTACTACTGAGGCAGCTGCTTTTGAAACATATCCCATTTGAGCTATTGTGCACAGGTCCACATGGGATTTGACAGGTAGAAAAAAGATTTATTGATTTCTATTGGAAGGATTGCTGTAGACTTGCTGCTTCAACAGGCTTTCAAACTAGGTTTGAGTTTGACGGAACAAACTGAACCCTGGAATCCTTTCCTGTCATTGTAACTCCCAAAGTGACAAGTAGAATGAGCCAGGGTTAAGGAAGGCTCTAAACTGCATGTGCAACAGCTGCTGTGTGCTGTTGCAGAAACTCGAAAGGAAAAATGCTTTAGGGAGAAAAAGTGGCTGTTAATGAGTCTTCAAACACCCTAGTAGTTTCTATAAACAACAGTGCTTAATACTGTGAATGTGTTCCTAGAAGAATTGCTAACTTGACAGTACAATGGGCTTTACATTCATGACCTCATCCTTTGAGAGCACAGAGATCTGGAAATTTAAGGGGCTGGTGAGATCATGTGTAATCTATCAGGTTAAAAACTACCGTCTACTCTGGCTTGGCTAGGTGTCTGAAATTTTGCTTTGATTATTGTAAATAACTTACCTCCAGTAGAGGACCACCTGACTTTTGTGAGAAAAACATCTACACAGAAGATCAAGACTGGAAAGATAAAATATATATTTTTAAGACACATAAGAGAGATCTATGAAACATCTTAAGAGAGAAAAAATGTTAAATCAATTAATTTAATGGAATCATAGAATTGGAAGTTTCTTTAGAACCCATCTTCTTTATTTTAGGGATCAGGCTATTCAGCTGCTTAGTGACCAAAACAATCTCTAAAATCTCAGCCCAGTGTGTCTTTCCCTTCCTAATTCAGAGTTAGCATAAGAAGGCTCAGTAGCAGGAGTGACTTGGACCCAGTAAGAAGCCAGGATGGCTTGGAAATCAGAAATCACGGACCATCTGTCAGGAGCTAGTGTGATCTCAGACTTAGCAGTACGACCTCTGCTTTTGATTCCCTCAAGGTGTCCAGCATTCAAGTTCTTGCTACATTTTCAGAGAGAGTAAGGAAATGCGTATTAACGATCTTAAGAAAAAAAAAAAAAAGACTTATCAACAATTGGTTAAACTACTTATACAGAGGACACGCAATTAAGCTATCACTAGCTGTCTGCCCAGCCAGAGATCCCATTAGTCCACCAGCTGTGTCTTATGGAAACTTCTCCCTGCATTTGCTATATTTCCAGAAGGGCTTCAAGAAATATTAGATAAGTCCCCCTGGGCCATGCCATATCAAGCAAGCTTTTACAGGTCTGTCTGTCTGTCTCTCTCTCTCTCTCTCCCTCTCTGTCTCTGTCTCTCTCTTTCAGGGCCTCCCACTAATTACTGACCAAGACTTCAGTGTGGTGTGGTAGAACCTGCCTATTTCGTTATTTATCTAAACTTCCGGTCTTTTAAGGCTGACATTGTTTTCTTAGGTGAAACACAGGCTTTCAGAACCTATTTTTCTTAGAGAATGTTTGTGGGAAAGGACCGACACTCCATAAATTCTGAGCAGAATTAAAATGATTCATTTAAAGCAGTTTTTAGAATGAGGGACAAAGAGAGTCAAAGGCAGAGTGAGAGAGGGAGGGGTGTGGCCTCAGAAAGTGGTTGCTCTGTGGCCATCGGGGAATAGAGAGTGTAAAAAGCTTCTTGCACAGATTGCCTCATCTAGAAAAACCAGAAGCACTTGGCATCTCTCTAAGTAACAAATGGATCTAAGGGCTGAAGAGAAGGGTTGTTGGCAGGAAATAGTCTCCAGGGCTATGTGCACTGCAGACTGTGCATTTCCCTATAGTGCATAGATCATAGATTACAAAGCTGTATTCGCCTACCTTTTCTACCTACATTTTGCAGGTTCTGGTTTGTTTGATGATCACAATTTCTGGGGGTAAGAGAATAAATATAGATAATTGAGATAAAGAGAAACTGTAGATTTTGCTTTTGAGGTTCAGGGAGGAGGAAAGAAAGAGGTGTGAATAAAAATGAAGAGAAACAAGATAGAGAAGATAGAGGTCTTCAACCTTGGGAAGGCTCTTCTCTCAACTTTCAGGACTTTTGCTTTAAATGAAAACATGTGTTCTATACAACTTAAAATTGACCTGTCGGTTTGAACCCTCCTCCCGCCTCCCCATGTCTGAAACTCAAAGCATGTACCTGTACACAGCAGAGTACAATGCAAGATTCCTACACTCTACCCGATTTGTTTTTTTTAATCCCAAATCAAATTCTACCAGAGTACTGAATTCGCTGGTGAGCTAATAAATCTTCCAGAAGAAGGGACCCTCAGAGGCTGTTGCAGCCACAGCCTGAGTTAAATTTTAATCGTCTGCTTTGTCCCAGAGAATCCCTTGCTCTGCTTTGTCTCTCCCTTTGAAAAATGGAGGCAGCAGATTTACTCGGTGCCACAGAAACTGTCTACAAAATAAGACATTGCCATTTCTTGTCCTATCAGTTAGCAAAAGTAAACTGCCTTTCAAGACTCCTGCTGACTACCTATTGACTATCTCTTGACCCTGCCCCCTGGCCAGATACCAAAACAACAAACAAGCAAACCGTTTTCTGTTTTAAAGACAGGAACAACCAGCAAAACTTCAAAATCCTTTTTTCTCAATCCTGATATCCATTAGCATTAAAAAAAAATCCTAGATTGTAATTTCTGGCAAGGTTTACTTGAGAGTAAAATGGACACTTAATAGTGGATATGACATTAAAGGCACTCAAAACTTTTGATCCCAATCTTTGAGTCATTCAGTGTTTACACCAGTTGTGCTTCTTTCTGAGTAAATGGAACACTTTATTGTTATTTGATTTTAGTTACTCTTATAGCTGCCATTGTGAAGTCTTTGAAATTTTAATTGCTATAGCATCTTAGTGGATTCTTTATAATCTTGAAAATATTTAGAATCCTATCCCAGGCATAAAAATAAACTACTCAAAACCTCTTGTCAAGTTTATGCTCCAAGCTATTGTATCCTTTGGGTTATTTTCACAGGTACGATTTTTTAAGCGTTTCTTTCTAACACTGTTGAATTTCTGAGCCTTAAATGTGTCAACGGCCATCGGTAGCTCTACTCCAACCATCCTTCCCAGTTGCAGTTGTTAATACTCATCTCCCACATTCAGGACCTCGGCTAACTCCTCTGAGCCCTTTGCCTGGTCTGGGGCAGACTCAATTACAAAGAGCAGGCTGAATCTTAATCTGGTCTTTTTGTTAGAAAACGTAATAGGGCAACGACAATAATGCATCTCATGTTTTAGTAACAGTGGTTTACCCCAGGGAGTATTAACATCACTAACGTCACTGTGTGCCTTAGCAGCTACTTTTCCTCGCATTTTATAATTTCTCCCCCACCATGGGCAGCATCCCAGAGCCGCCTAGCTAACGTTCATTAGGGTAGAGACGCCCTCCCTAAAGGCTGGCCAAGCCGTCTCTTCCTTTCATTAGTGGTGTAATCCTGTGTTCCCGCCGGAGCCTGGCACGGAAGTGTAATCTTCCCGCGGGGGCCCTCCTGTTGTCTAGCCTACCTGAGATCTGAGACTAAATGAAATATAAAATATTAACGATAAGAGAAAATAAAGCATGCTGCTTCTAGGACGGTTCCTGTGCCTGAGGCTGGGGTCTGTCTCACTCATCCCTGGGCCTCTCCGTCTGGCCCAGACCTTCGCCCCTCCACGGAATCCACAAGTTGAATCGCAGCTCTCCAAGGTGAATTGCCCTGGCCGAGAGCCAGACTCCTCACCCCCGCCCGGTTCCCCCTGCTGGGGAGCGCAGAATGACCACCAGGAGGCCAGGAACCAAACGCTTAAATGTTGCATTTATTAAGGAAATGTTAAGAAAAAAACAAAAAGTCAAAACGGTGTCACGGATGTCAAGAGCACTTTTGTGGCGTAAACCGTGCAGTTACGAGCTACGAGTTCTATTCTGGGTCTTTGTCCCAGGGCCAGCAGGAACGCCAGGCACCTCCCAAAAGACCCAGTGGGAAATGCACTAAAAGAAACAACGCACCCCGTTCAAATTCGCAGGCTCCCCCTCCCCCCACCCCTTCTCCCACAATGACAAAACTCTAACCCCTCAGGCAGGCAAACAGGCCACGGGGGCAGAAAAAGACTCATCAAATATTTGTATTCAAGCAAACAAACACAAAACCTTTTAAAACAGCACGTTACAATCAAAGGTATTTATCGCCTCTCCCCTCCAGGGCTGGAGAAGAGTGAGAGCGCATCCGGACACGGATTTGTGCGACCCCATCATGTCTGCTGCGTGGTTTTTAACAGGTCACTTTTCCGGTCACAAGGCGATCAGTGCCACTGGTCTCTCCCCTGCCCGCCCTCTCTACCTGCCCCCAGAGCTTGGCCCACCTGCGGGTGGAAAAGGGCCTTCGCCCCGTCGGTCTCCCCGCATTCCAAGCAAGTAGCAGCTTCCGAAGTTCTGCGCCCTAATCACCCTCTTCTTGTCACTTTCTGCTGAGTCCAGAAGTCTGGGCGCTCTCCTCCGACAGCCAGGCATGAGGACTTTCAGAGGGCGAGGGAGAAACCGGTCGCTTCTCTCAGAAAGGCGGAAGTCAAGAGAAATAATCGACTCCGACAGGTTTGCTTTGCCCAGTCTCTGATGGTGAGAGGCACAGCCGGGCTGGAAAAGTGGGCAGGCGTGGGAGCGGTTGCCGCGGGGGCGGAGGGCGGGTCAGTAAGGCCCCACGACCACCGCCTCCACCTCCTTAGACGGTCTCCGGTCCTTCACGAGGAAGTTGATCATGCCCTCGGACTTGATGAGCAGATTGCAGCCGAGGAAGAAGATGCCGAAGACCACGGTGAGCGACAGCACGCACATGACTGCGATCTGCACCACGCGCATGATGTACAGGCTGCGCTCGTCCGGGCCTCCCTCGGCGAAGCCGTCGTCGGTCACCACGGACGCCTGGGTGCAGCAGCGCATGGCGCGCTCCAGCGCCTCGCTGCTGTTGGCCAGGAACAGGCCCGCCACGTCGGTTTGGTTGCCCAGGGCCAGATTCATCGCAGGAGCGGGCGGCCGCCGCGGTCCGAGGGGTGAGAAGGCGGCGGCGCTGGAGGAACAGGTGCCGGGCTGAGCGCTCACTCGCAGACTTGCGCGCGCGAGGGCTCCTCGCTCTGCTTTCGAAAGTCCCTGGGCCGTGGGAGTTTCTCAAGAGCCTCTCCGACGCGCGCAGCTGCGGGGCTCTTCTAACGCCGTCCGCTCCAGCCCAGGCGGTGCTCGTTCCCGGCGCTTGCTCGACTAGGGGCTGTTGGAACTTGGCGGGGCTGGGCCAGCCCCGCCGTGGGAGGCGCGGGCGCGGCGGCTGCACTGAGCGAACAGCGGCCCCTTGCGGCCGCACCGCCGCGCTGCGCGCTGCTCTTGGGCAGTGGAGGAAGCAAAGGGGCGAACCTGGTCTTCCTTTTTATTGCTTGCTTCTTTTGCAAACTCCAAAGGCCAGGCAGAGGTCACAGTACTATTCTGACTTGATGAATGATTAAAGAGTTTGGGGGGGAGGGTGCGGTCAGCTGAAAGTTTCAGAGGAACTGGGACACACCAGCTCTGCGTGTCTTTTGCCTGCTGCCCCCCTGCCCTCTGGGCGGATGGAAAGTGGCGATGAATCGCAGGTGCCAGATGGTACTGGCCGAGGCCACCCGCCTGCCGCCTGCGCTTGACTCCGTCTCGCCTGCGTTGGATTTCTAGTGTAGCGGGGGTGATCTGAGAATGTTTCTTACAAAGTAATGAATTTGGCAAGACAGAAAGGCATGGAAGAAGGTAGAAAGGAAGGAAGGAAAAGTAAAAAGGAAGGGAGGGAGAAAGAAGAGCTCTACACCCAGCCTCCTTTATCAAAGCGATTGGAAGACAGAGCAAGGCAGGTTTTCTCATGAGGTTTGAGGCCAAGGGAAGGAGGTTAGAGGAAGGAGGAGTTATTCTGTGGCCCTTGGGTGGAGGTGGTTGCCGGGAGCAGGGTCACCTCTCTGGTAAAGGAGGTGAACAGAGTGACCACTTGCTTGTAATTTTAATTGCAGATGAGTGTTTGGATGTACTTCCAGCATTTTGACCGCTGGCAGTAAATCAGTTGTTTAAAGGAATTGCTCACCAACATCCATCATCTAGAACGCCGGCCAAATGCTGGGAACCCTCCCCATTTTCCATAAGCTGATGCATTTCACCCTTAGTCATTTTAAACTAAAAACAGATGTTTTTATGGGCCTGATCGAAGTTTCAGCCATCGTGATTTTGCTGTAGGTTTCAATGAAATTGTATAAACCTGTCAGATTTTCTTTTTCTTTTCTTTTTTTTTTTTTTTTTGAGACGGAGTTTCGCTCTTGTTGCCCAGGCTGGAGTGCAATGGCGCGATCTCGGCTCACCACAACCTCCGCCTCCTGGGTTCAGGCAATTCTCCTGCCTCAGCCTCCTGAGTAGCTGAGATTACAAGCACGCGCCACCAGGCACAGCTATTTTTTTGTATTGTTAGTAGAGACGGGGTTTCACCATGTTGGCCAGGATGGTCTCTTGACCTCGTGATCCACCTGCCTCGGCCTCCCAAAGTGCTGGGACTATAGGTGTGAGCCACCGCGCCCGGCCAGATTAAGTTTCTTAACTCTTAAAGAATATTGCATGTTCCCACGCTCCCTTTTTTATTTTCTTTCCCATCCCTCTTCTTCCCCATTACTCCCTGCCTCCCTCCCTCTTTCTTTCAGCTTTAACAGCTGAAAACCAGTAACTTGAACTTTCGATGGCATACACTTACTATTAAGTGTTCTCACCACAAATAATTAATAAAAATTTGAGATAATGGCTATGCTAATTACTCTGCTTTAATCATTCCACAATGTATACGTGTATCAAAATATCACTTTGTACCTCATAAATATGTACAATTATTTATCAATTAAAACTAGAAAACAGTAGCTGTCTTGCCATTTTAACTCTATTCTTAATTTCATTCTGTTTGCTTCATAAATCCTCTTATTTCTGTCTCTTAAAACATCATTTATTCCATCTTCAGAGTGTTGCTTAAACGTTTTTGCACTGCTTCATGACTATCACAAAATAGAATTAAATGCCTTCTGGCTGAGTTTTCCATTTTTTGATGTTTATTGTATATTAGCTGCAATAAGTTCGAGTTTTAAAGTAGCTGTTATTATTGTTATTTTATTTTATTTTATTTGAGAGGCAGTCTTGCTCTGTCGCCCAGGCTGTGCAGTGGTCAATCTCAGCTCACTGCAACCTTCGCCTCCCGGGTTCAAGTGATTTTCCTGCCTCAGCCTCCCCAGTAGCTGGGACTACAGGTGTATGCCATCACGCCCAGCTAATTTTTTTGTAGTTTTAGTAGAGATGGGATTTCACTGTGTTAGCTAGGAGGGTCTGGATCTCCTGACCTTGTGATTCACCTCCCTTGGCCTCCCAAAGTGCTGGGACTACAGGCGTGAGCCACCGTACCCAGTCAGCTGTTGTTATTTTGCGGGGGATGTTTAACAGCTGAAAACTCAGGCTTGGGCTTCTTCCACAATTCACTGCTTATTGTTCTAGTTTCCCGCAATTTAATTAGAACTAAAGAATGCCTCACTCTCAATTTATTCTTTGAACAAATTTATTAATAATTGATTAGTAAGAGTTTACTTAAATCTCACCATACAATCAGTCTATCTTACTTAATGCGGATAGTCCTTAAGATAATAAAACATAATGTGTACATGAAAAAAGTTGCAACAATTAAGACAATATAAAGTAATCCTGAAATAAATGGTAGAGAAAAGTAATAGAAATTTAGAAAAGTCAAAGGTCAGAAAATAGAGGCCCACCTCTAGGGATGTCAAGTTGTACAGAGCTGTGTGTTCAATAGAAGTTACGCGTAAGCAAATGGAGAGGGACTAACCCCTCCTTATGTGACAAAAACCAAGAGTTACTTTATAGTACATTTGTAAGGTCCAGTATGGCAAGATGCTAAAAATGTTAGTTGAATCACTAACAGAATATATTTATTGCTATTAAGAGTATTGCTGTTTTAATCAGGTCAGTGTTAAAACAGTCAAAACTTGGAGTCCAGGAGAGGTCTTATATTTAATCAGATCTTTGGGAGGGATAGCACACTTTTAAAAGACATAAAGTACCACTATGACTTTGTTTCTTTTCTAAATTGTTGACCAAGGTAATAGATATTTCCCCCATCAGCTAGTTCAGCTCTCTGGTTTTGTTCAACACAATCTTGGGATTGTTTCCCTTATTTTCCCTCCAATCTGATTTGTTTGAATAAAATTACTTGGAATATTTAGATGGAAATTAATTATAAATGTAGTCATACAAAAATTATGTTTTTTATTCATTCGTCAATTGACTTAAGGGGATCTGTGTTGCTAGAGAAATCTTTATCTTTTACAGAAACCTTTTATTTATCTTTTCCTTTTGTATTTTCAGCAAACAGTTTCCTCTCAGTTTTACTCTTTTTATTCACCTGTTTCTTAAGAGAATCTTACAAGTGTGAAAAAAGAAATATTTAAGAAATGTTGACATTGAAAATCTTAATTTCCAGAATAATGAATGAATATATGGTATGGGGGGAACATACTGGTAATTCACTCTAAAGCAAAGATTTTTGATACTGAGAAAGACTAACTGCTGTATTTATTTAACTAGTATCCTCTTCTACCTCATTGGAAATAGGTAGGTGTGATTTTATGAGAGTTAAAGGCTCAGTGTTTTATAACATACATGTTACACAAGGACAGAAACACTTGCCTACTCTTTCTGGAAATATATCTTTGGCTTATAATGCATTCTGTATGGGTATTCCAGGCAGATATGGTTGATTGCTGTAATCTATAGTTTGAATAGCCTTGAAATAGGACCAGATAATGCCAAAAGATTTTTTATTTACTCTTTTTGTACATTATGAAAATATTAAGCATTATGTACATTATGTATTAAAGTATTATACATTATGAAAACATGATATTTTAAAAAAGGAAATATCAAACATTGAAAGGATATTTATTGCTTTGGGACAAGCTTTTTAAAAAATAAATTACATTCTATTATACAATGTAAGTAGGAGTAAGAGTAAGACTAAGAACTCCTATTCAGAAGCCATTCATAATGGTAAATTCCATAGCCGAAACAAGAAAAAAGCCAGAAATAACCAAAATAGGTTATTGAACCACCAAAATAAATATCATAAAAGCTAAATACCTAAGCTGATATATTTTGCCCTTAGGTTATCCCCCCAAATTCTTTCTCAGAACCTACACACTCATTTTTCACAGTTTTAACTCATTTCTTTGTCTGTTTTTCTTAACGACAGGATATCAGTATCAACATGTGGACTAAAGAGGAGGAAATGGCTAGGGGTAGGTGATTTTACAACCACAAAGAGTAACAAGAGAAGGGAAAAACAGAATGTTAAACAGCATACACAGATTTTCTAAGAGCATTAAGTAATAGTTTGGAGACATTTAATCTAGAGACAAGCAGTCTAAATGGCAAGTAGACTATATAAAGACATGTCTTTGAATCCCGTTGTCTTTACTTACTTGCCATGTAATCTTGGGCAAGTTCTTTTTGTTTGTTTTATTTTATTTTATTTTTTGAGATGGAGTCTCGCTCTGTCACGCAGGCTGGAGTGCAGTGGCACAATCTTGGTTCACTGCAACCTCTGCCTCCCAGGTTCAAGTGGCTCTCTTGCCTTAGCCTCCCAAGGAGCTGGGATTACAGGCATGCACTACCACACCTGGCTAATTTTTTGTAATTTTAGTAGAGATAGGGTTTTGCCATGTTGGTCTTGAACCACCAACCTCAGGTGATCAGCCCACCTCGGCCTCCCAAAGTGCTAGGATTACAGGCATGAGCCACTGCGCCCAACTTTTCAAAACAAAAACAAAAAACCAAACCTCTGTGTACCTCATTTACTTATCTGTGAAATGGGGATAATATTTCACAGAATTTTGAGAGGATTGATCTATTCTACGGAAATAAATGGAAAACAGTACCTAGCACATAGCACCATCTCAAATAAAGATATGTTGCAATAGTTTCTAAGGTCGCATCAATATGCATAAGTCATTAAATGAAAAAAGCCATTAAATTTTATTCAATATTTTTCTTTTAAGAAGGCTGGAAAGTGAGTGAAACATTTTAGAAAGATTGCCATATAAAATGGTTGACCTTGGTGAGTAAAAAATGCTAAGGATATGGAGAAATTTACACACTGCTGGTGGGCTTGTAAAATGGTACAGCGTGGTGAAAAACACCATGGTGGCTCCTCTAAAAATTAAACATAAAATTACCATGTAATCCAGCGATTCCACTTTTAGGTATATACACTTCAACATTAAAATCATGTACTTAAACAGATATACGTATACTAATGTCCATAACAGCATTGTTCACAATGGTCAAAATGTGGAAGCAACCCAAATGTCCATCCACAAATGAAATGATAAACAAAATGTAGTATTTACATAAACAGAATATTATTCAGCCTTAAAAAGGAATGAAAACAAATTTTTTTTGAGATGGAGTTTCACTCTTGTTGCCCAGGGTGGAGAACAATGGCAAAATCTTGGTTCACCACAACCTCCACCTCCAGGATTCAAGCGATTTTCCTGCCTCAGCCTTCTGAGTAGCTCAGATTACAGGCATGTGCCACCACACCCGGCTAATTTTGTGTTTTTGGTAGAGACAGGGTTCGTTGGTATTGGTCAGGCTGGTCTCGAACTTTTGACCTCAGGTGATCCTCCCACCTCGACCTCCCAAAATGCTGGGATTACAGGCATGAGCCACCACTCCCAGCCTTGAAATTTTATATATGTTACAACATGTATGAACCTTGAAGACATGCGAAATGAAATAAGCCAGATAAAAAAGAATAATACGGTATGATTTCACTCTTACATGACATACCTACATTACTGAATTCAGAAAGTAGCATGATAGTTACTATGGATTGGGAAGAGGGGTAACAGTAGCTATGGGTACAGAGTTTCAGTCTGGAATGATAAAGAATTTCTGGAGATGAATAGGGAGACGGTTGCACAAAAATATGGATTTACTGAATGCCTCTGAATTGTACAGATAAAAAATTGTTAAAATAGTAAGTTTTAAGTTCTATGGTCTTCACTACAATAAAATACTCTAAATATTTTAAATTACATTTGACATAAATATTTACATTTTTGAATATACAAAAAACTTAGAAAATAATCCCCCGAATTTATTACTCTGGTAGCTCAAAGGTACTTACCCTAGTAATGTAGACTAATTTTTTTTTTCCTTTTTACTATGCTTATTTGAACATAGCCATGACTATGTAGTAAACACAATTTTATACCTTGCTTTTCCTTTTTGATACTATATTTGCTCATGGCATTAAAAAATTATATGCACATTTTGAGTATAGTATTCCATTATGTGAACATAGCATTATTTATTTATTAAAACATAACTGAGCAGTTATATGTTGATCTCAAATATTGTTATTGAACAAATTATACACAAAGAACATTTTTTACTTACAAGTATTTTCTATATTTAAATTACACTTTTAGAATGAATTTACAAAACTGAAATTTTTAGTAAAAACTATTACTTTTACAAAAAGCAAAAAGCAACCAAATTGTTTGCCAGAAAAGGTGTTACTGGCAATGAGCGTTGGCTCACGCCTGTAATCCCAGCACTTTGGGAGGCGGGGGCGGGCAGATCACGAGGTCAAGAGATCTAGGGAGACCATCCTGGCCAACATGGTGAAACTCCATCTCTACTAAAAATACAAAAATTAGTTGGGCGTGGTGCTACACGCCTATAGTCCCAGCTACTCTGGATGATGAGGCAGGAGAATCACTTGAACCTGAAAGACGGAGTTTGCACTCAGTTGAGATCACACCACTGCACTACAGCCTGGTGACAGTGTAAGACCCGTCTCAATTTAAAAAAACAACAAAAAAAAGGTGTTACCAATTTTTGCTGCTAGTTGTAAAGCATGCAAATACCCATTTTATCGTAATCTTTACAGCGTTAGTTCTCAACTTTGGCTACATGTTAAAATCACCTAAAGATGTTTTGACATTTTTGATACCCAAACAAAACTCACAATGATTAACTCAATTTCTGGAGGTAGGGGCCAAATGTCAGCATTTTTAAAAATTTTCCAAATGATTCAATAGACTGGACTGATTGAAAACTATTTCTTACAATAGTGTTTTCCAAGCTTGCCTTATCTTAAGATCAACTAGGGTGGGGATGGGAGGTAAGTGGTTTCTGCCGCCTATTGCCAATCGATTGAATTAGAGTTCCCCCAGACTTGCTTCCTGGGTCCATCTACTAAGATTTTGCTTTAGTGGGTTTGAGGGGATTCCTATAAGTTTGTATTTTTACTGTGTAACCCTAGAAAGACTTTCTTGAGCACCAAGAATTATAGTTGCAAGTTTGACAGGAAAAAGGTGGTACCTTGTTTGAAGTTGCATATTATTACTGTAGTGGAAAATTTTTCTATAAATTTGTTATAGGACTGTATATCCTGCTTTGTAAACTTTATGTTCAGGTTCTTTATCTATTTCTCAACTGATATTTTATCATTCATATTGATTTATAAAGTCTTCTTTTATCACATATATTAACCCTTTTGTATGACATATTTGTAAATTGATTTCCAGCTCATTTGCCTTTTAAATTAGGCTGTATTCTTCGACATATGGAATTTTCTTACATATGTAGATAAATCAGCATTTTCATTGGTGATTTCTTTCATTGCTTTTAAACTTAGAAAGTTCATCCTCATCCAGAATTTAATTATTATTTATACATTTTCTTTTTATTAAAAAAACATTTTTGATATTTGCCTTGCTTTACATTTACCACAGTGGAATATCTGGAAGGTATCTGTGTGTAAGATAAGTTTGCCCCCACCCTAACAGTCCATCAATAGTTAAATAATAACTCTGACACAATTTTTGAATTCAGAACTTAAGGGATTTCAAGTATCTTTTTTACATATAAGTGGGACATATTACAGTCAGGCACAGTGACTGACTCCTGTAATCCCAGCACTTTGGGAGACAAAGGCAGGAGGATTGCTTGAGTCCAGAAGTCTTAGATCAGCAACATCGTGAGACCCCATCTCTACAAAAAAATTAGAAAACTTTAGCTGGGCATAGTGATGCCTGCCTGTAGTCGCAGCTACTCAGGAGGCTGAGGTATGAGGATTGCTTGAGTCCAGGCGTTTGAGTCTACAGTGAGCTGTGATCATGCCACTGCCCTCCAGCCTCGGGGACAGAGCAAGACCCTGTCTTAAAAAATGAACAAAAAAGAGAATATATCACCTTCCTCTCAATGATATTTGTAAACTTTAAGCTTCTAAAATGTAGAAACTGTGTCTATTTTATCTTTTGATTTTAGTATTTATAGTTTTATGGTACTCAAAGTTATTATGTAATAAGGGTTGGCCAGAGGAAAAATAATGGAGGTTGTGGCAACGGCAGTAAAAATTAATCCAAGTGCATGCCTGTTCCTATTTTATTTAAATATATTCCCTGGATCTCTTACCTGTGATATCTGGCAGCAGTGAACCTCTTTCCTTTTTTTTTTCTTCTTCCTCTAACATGGATCATAGGAAACAAGACAGTGAACCTCTTTCTGTGGGAGGAGGGTGAAGACTGTCCTTGTGTTACCCAGGTGACTACATTGAGTCAGGACTATCTTTACATGCCAGACATGTGAAATAACCTTGTGAGTAGTAGCTACAATGTGCCCATCTGTTAATACCTCTTTAATGTCATTGAAATGAAAGGCCAAGGGAGGCATGTAATAATTCACCCAAGCTTGATTTAAAATTCTGACCACTAAGCATGCAGAGTTTTCCGAATGATGCATCATAGACCTACAGCATCCTATTTTTGCCTCCACAGAATTTTTGTCATTATTTCACTCTGATTTTCTGCATACTCTTTAAAGTGTACATGATTTAGACTTTAGAGTGAAAAAGCCACTGAACTGCTTATAGCCTTCTGTGTCCCTGACATATCCCTTCCCATCCTAAGAAACAAGAGTTGCACCAGCTTCATTATGGGGAAAAGCAGGTGGCTGCAAGGAGGCACAAAACTTGCAATTTCTCCAGTTTATCAGATTCAGCTCAATTAATCGGAGGTGGGATTATATCTGTTTCCATAGGACAAGTTTGTGTTATATTATTCCAATATTCATTTAAAAAATATAAAGGAGAAATCATCCCAGAAGCAAAGGAGGAAAACGAAATCACTCCAATAGCATGTTCAATTTAGACTTGTATGTTTACACTCATGAAGATTTACAACTTCTGCAAATGTACAGACACAAAGGAGAGAAACAATGAAGGTCACCTATTTTCAGATGACAAGCAGGGGTTGCAGCATTTCTGTGTGTATACACTGATCAGAGGGGCAACAATAGTCCAGCATTTACTGTATGCACACCTGTGATTCTGCAGTTGACAAATATTAAAAGTCAATGTGATGGA
Organism: Cebus imitator; assembly: GCF_001604975.1. Lineage (NCBI taxonomy): Eukaryota > Metazoa > Chordata > Mammalia > Primates > Cebidae > Cebus > Cebus imitator. Next base: position 1,956,623 of record NW_016107342.1, on the reverse strand, counting down.
TGTCGTTGGCCAAGCCGCCTACCAACATCATTCTGCTCAGTTTCCTTATCTGCCAACCATTTCTCTTTTCTGTATAATGTTTTTACGGCAATTAATTAGATATTTATTCAGGAAACATTTGCAGAACATCTTATGTGTACATTCTAAGGGGTGTAGATCTAAGGGACACAGTCTCTACCTTCCAGAAATTAAGGAAGCAGACCAGCAAAAAAAAGCATCATTGTAGCCTGTGATAAATTGTATGGGAAATATATGAAGAGCATCTAATCCAGACTGGGGCACTGGGAGAGTGGTAATAAGGACATGATACATGAGCTGAGTCATGAAGGATAAATAGGAGAGCATCTAGCCAGGCAGAGCATGCCAAATGCATCAAAGCATGAGAGAACATGCATTTTACTTTTTTGCATGCAAGTAGTTCTGTGTTTTTGGAGTATTGATTATTATGAGTTTGGGGACAATTAAGGAATCTGAAGGGTCCAGATCATGAGGGCTTTTTTTGTCATCTTACAGAATCTGGATTTCCACTTGAAAGCCATGGGGAGACATTGAAGTGTTCTAAGCAGCAGACTAAAAAAGTCAGATTTGCATTTTAAAAAGAACCTCTGTGGGCAATGCAAAGAAATATTAAGGTAAGTGAAACCTCTGAGAACGGTATAAAGTCTTGTACATTACATATTAAATAAATCATACCAGAGGGGCCTGCTGGCCAAAGGAAGGAGGTGGCTTCTCATTTCTAGAAACTCATTTCGTAATTCACTGACAGCAGTATCCAAAACATAAATATCCATGTTTTGGTTTCAGTTTCTTTAATTGTGCTGGACACCTTAAAAGAGGACATTGTCAACATGGCAAACCAGACTGAAATGCATTTCCACCTGGTGAGCCTCAGTTCTTTCTCTGTGAAGATGGCTCTTGTTGTAGTCTGTCTCCACATTCAGCATGTCACATTCACACACACTGAGCAGTAACTCTCAGTCCTTGCTAGGATGTTCTTTTAGGCACTATTTTTTTCCTCAGCCACCTAGAGCTATAGTACACTACTCCAAATGAAGGTTTTGTGATGCTTCACATAATTATTTTTCAGGCTGCTGAGTGACCCACTTTCACCTTAATAGTCACCAACCAACTCTATGTCCTTCCCAGATAATGATGTTTTTGGTGGGTCTTGAATCTAGCTGGTGGTCTGACTACATTTCACAACATCATTGTTGGAGAGCCTGCTTTGAATTTAATCTCTATGGAGCTGATGGAGTGACATTGTTCATTCCAAATTCTGTAAGATGCATCTGTGATACATCCAGAGTTATTTCCAGCGTTAGAAGACCCAGACCTTTAAAAACTCTAAGAAAAAGAAAAAAAATGGAGCCTTCTATGGTTTGACTGTGTCCCCATCAAAATTCAGGTGTTGCTAATGTGATAATATTAAGAGGTGAAGCCTGTAACAGGTTATTAGGCCATAACCACTCCTCCCTTATTAGTGGGATTAGGTGCCCTGGGAAAGGAACCTGATGAACGGAGTTTGTCATCTCTTGCCATTCCCTCTTCTGCTATGTGAGAACATAGCAAGCATCTTGATCTTGGACATCCTTAGCTTCAGAACTCTGATAAATAAATTTTATTACTTTACATAAAGCAGCTCAGAGACAGAAAATGAAATACTATATGTTCTCACTTATAAGTGGGAACTAAATAGTGTGTACACACAGACATAGGGAGTGGAATAATAGACACTGGAGACCAGAAGGATGGGAGAGCTGGGTGGCTGAGGGGTGAGAAATTACCTATTAAATAAAATGTACACTATTTAGGCGATGGCTACACTAAAAGCCCAGACTTCACAACTACACAACATATCCATGTAACAAAACTGCACATATGCTTCCTAAATCTATTAAAAAGCAATAATAAAAATAAAATAAAGGGCACACGTAAGCATACTTTCTTTATAAAAAAATACATTTTTTGTTCTCTATATATTACCCCATCTGTGGTATTTCATTACAGTAGCACAAAACAGACTAAGGCCTCAGTCTACTTTTTCAGTAATTGACTCTTAAATGTTAAACATCTCTTGATGTTCCTTGTAGTACAAAGATTGTTTGGATAGCACTCAGACATTTAAAGAAAAGAAGACAGTTTGTGGGGCATGTTTATTGTTCCTAATGCAAGGTTATATCTAACTTTACAGTATATCCAAGGTTATATTTCATCGTTGTAGTCAGCAATTACTATATATAAGTAGAATGACTAATCCCCAACTTTTTTTTAAATGATACAACTTTTTTTTTAATTGATACAGGAAAAATCAAGGCAGCCCACCATTTTGGAGAGGGTCTTTAAATTAAGGATATGTTAGGTAAGATCAGCTGTACACAAATGGTTCCTAGGACACATTGGTCCTCAAGAAGATATTTAAGAGTAAATAAATTGTGTTTACAATAGCATATCAAAACTATTGCAAAGTAAAATTTCTTAGCATGCATAGTTGGGTTATGTCACTCAAAAGAGGAAGCTTCACTGAGGTGGGAGGATCACTTGAGTCCAGGAGTTTGAGGCTACAATGAGCTATAATCACACCCCTGCACTCCAGCCTGGGCAAAGCAAGGCTCTGTTTCACACACACACACACACACACACACACACACACACACACACACGCAACACGAAACAGTGGCAGCTTCAGCAATGCAACATTCAATTATGCTGATCCAAAGCAGGCAAGCTTGCAAATGTGTTTCCTATTCTGTCTAGAAGACAAAGTGTCTGGGTGCATAAAATTTATTTGTTCAGTTCTTGTGACAGGAGTATCTCTGTTAAAATGGCTGCCTCTGGATAATATTCTAATGGCATAAAAGTTATCTATCCTTTCCATTAACACTGGAATGTTTTTAATATACTTTAAGATCTGAGGTACATGTGTAGAACGTGCAGGTTTGTTACATAGGTATACAAGTGCCATGGTGGTTTGCTGCACCCATCAACCCATCATCTATATTAGATATTTCTCCTAATGCTATCCCTCCCCGAGGGCCCCCACACCCCAGACAGGCCCTGATGCATGATATTCCCCTCCCTGTGTCTGTGTGTTCTCATTGCTCAACTCCCACTTATGAGTGAGAACATGTTGTGTTTGGTTTTCTGTTCTTGTGTTAGTTTGCTGAGAATGATGGTTTCCAGCTTCATCCATGTCCCTACAAAAGTCATGAACTCATCCTTTTTTATGGCTGCATAGTATTCCATGGTGAATACATGCCGTATTTTATTTATCTAATCTATGATTGATGGGCATTTGGGTTGGTTCCAAGTCTTTGCTATTGTGAACAGTGCTGCAATAAACGTTATGTGTGAGGCGTCTTTAGAGTAGAATGATTTATAATCCTTTGGGTATATACCCAGTAATGGGATTGCTGAGTCAAATGATATTTTCTAGTTCTAGATCCTTGAGTAATTGCCACACTGTCTTCCACAGTGATTGAATTAATTTACACTCCCACCAATAGTAAAAGCATTCCTATTTCTCCACATCCTCTCTAGCATCTATTGTTTCCTGACTTTTTAACAATCACCATTCTAACTGTCATGAGATGGTATCTCACTGTGGTTTTGGTTTGCATTTTTCTAGTGACCAGTGATGATGAGCTTTTTTTCATATGTTTGTTGGCTGCATAAGTGTCTTCTTTTGAGAGATGTCTGTTCATACCCTTTGCCCATTTTTTGATGGGGTTGTTTGTTTTTCTCTTGTAAATTTGTTTAAGTTATTTGTAGATTCTGGATATTAGCCCTTTGTCAGATGGATAGATTGCAAAAATTTTCTCTCATTCTGTAGGATGCCTGTTCACTCTGATGATAGTTTCTTTTGCTATGCAGAGGCTCCTTAGTTGAATTAGATCCCATTTGTCTATTTCGGCTTTTGTTGCCATTGCTTTTGGTGTTTTAGTTATAAAGTTTTGCCCATGCCTATGGTCTGAATGGTATTGCCTAGGTTTTCTTCTAACGTTTTTATGGTTTTAGGTCTTAGGTCTAAGTCTTTAATCCATCTTGAGTTAATTTTTGTATAAGGTGTAAGAAAGGGGTCCAGTTTCAGTTTTCTGCATATGGCTAGCCAGTTTTCTCAACACCATTTATTAAATAAGGAATCCTTTCCCCATTGCTTGTTTTTGTCAGGTTTGTCAAAGATCAGATGATTGTAGATGTGTGGGGTTAATTCTGAGGCTTCTGTTCTGTTCCATTTGTCTGTATATCTGTTTTGGAACCTGTACCATGCTGAGTTCAAGTCCTGAATATCCTTGTTAATTTTCTGTTTCATTGATCTGTCTAATATTGACAGTGGGATGTTTAAGTCTCCCACTGTTATTGTGTGGGAATCTAAGTATCTTTGTAGGTGTCTAAGAACTTGCTTTATGAGTCAGTGTGTTCCTTTATTGGGTGCATATATATTTAGGATAGTTAGCGCTTCTTGCTGCATTGACCCCTTTACCATTATGTAATGCCCTTCTTTGTCTCTTTTGATATTTGTTGGTTTAAAGTCTGTTTTATCAGACACTAGGATTGTAACCTCTTTTTTTTTTCTTTCCATTTGTTTCATAAATATTCCTCCATCCCTTTATTTTGAGCCTATGTGTGTCTTTGCACATGAGTTGGGTTTCCTGGATACAGCACACCAGTGGATCTTGACTCTATCCAATTTGCCAGTCTGTATCTTTTAATTGGGGCATTTAGTCCATTTACATTTAAGGTTAATATTGTTATGTGTGAATTTGATACAGTCATTATGATGCTGGCTAGTTATTCTGCTCATTAGTTGATGCAGTTTTTTCATAGTGTCAATGGTCTTTACAATTCCGTTTGTTTTTGCAGTGGCTGGTACCAATTTTTCCTTTCTATGTTTAGTGCTTCCTTCAGGAGCTCTTGCAAGGCAGGCCTCATGGTGACAAAATCTCCTCAGTATTTGCCTCTCTGTAAAGGATTTTATTTCTCCTTCGCTTATGAAGCTTAGTTTGGCTGGATATGAAATTCTGGGTTGAAAATTCTTTTCTTTAAGAACGTTGGGGCTGAGTGCAGTGGTTCACATCTATAATCTAAGCACTTTGGAGGCTGTGGCAGGTGGATCACAAGGTCAGGAGTTCAAGACCAATCTGACTAATATGATAAAATCTCTTCCAAAACTACAAAATTTAGCTGGGCATGGCGGCAGGTGCCTGTAGTCCTGGCTACTTGGGAGATTGAGGCAGAAGGATTTCTTGAACCTGGGAGGCGGAGGTTGCAGTGAACCAAGACCACACCATTGCACTCCAGCCTGGGCGACAAAGCAAGACTCTGTCTCAAATAAATAAATAAATAAATAAATGTTGAATATTGGTCACCACTCTCTTCTGACTTGTAGGGTTTCTGCAGAGAGATCTGCTGTTAGTCTGATGGGCCTCCTTTTGTGGGTAACCTGACCTTTCTCTCTGGCTGCCCTTAATATTTTTTCTTTCATTTCAATCTTGGTGAATCTGAGAATTATGTGTCTTGAGGTTGCTCTTCTCAAGTAGTATCTTTCTGGTGTTCTTTGTATTTCCTGAATTTGAATGTTGGCCCATCTTGCTAGGTTGGGGAAGATCTCCTGGATAATATCCTGAAGAGTGTTTCCAACTTGAATCCATTCTCCCCATCACTTTCAGGTACAACAATCAAAGGTAGGTTTGGTCTTTTCACATAGTCCCATAAAAATAAAGGGATTCCTCATAATAAAAGACATACAAACAGAATAAATAGCGTTGAATATTTTTAAATTAGAATTAAAAAAAAACCCTGAGCATGTTTTGGACCACAATGCAATTACTATAAAAGGTAATTTAAAAGGATAATGTTACATCACAGGTTATTCTGTGGTAGGCAGAATAATGTCCTTCCCAAATATGTCCATGTTTCAAACTAGAACTTGAGAATATGTTGTCTTAAATGGCAAAGGGAAAGATAGCAGATGGAACTAAGGTCACTAACCTGTTGATCTCAAGAAAGGGAGCTTATTCTGAATTATCTGGGTGGGCCTAAAGTAATCACAAAGGTCCTTTAATGTGGAAGAGAGAGATGGAAGAGGTCAGAGTTATATATGAAAGAAGAAGAACTGAACTGCTCATTGGCTTTGAAGATGGGAGAAGGAGGCCATGAGCCAAGGAATGGGGGTGACCTCTAAATGCTACAAGGCAAAGAAACTGATTTTTTCATAGCGATTCTGGAAAACAATGCTGCCAACACCTAGATTTTAGGTCAGTGAGGTCAATTTAGGACTTGTGAAGTACAGAACAATAAGATAATAAATTTTTCGCTGTTTTCTGCTACTTAGCCTGTGGTAATTGATTGCAGCATCTATAGAAAACATTTACACACAGATCTGGAGGTAGTTTTCAAAATTATAAGAGAATGTTATAAACAATTCTATGTAAATGCATTTTAAAGTATTGTTCATTTTTTATATGAATGTAAATTAGCAAAAATGACAAGAATAAGAAAGCTTACCAGGCCAAAAATCAGGTAGTGTATTGAAAAAGTAATTTAAAATTTGCATAAAGACAGATGCTGGCCCCAAGACATCTTGCTTGTGAGTTAAATCAGACTTTCTCCCAGCACTTTGGGAGGCTGAGGTGGGCAGAGCACAAGGTCAGTAGATCAAGGCCATCCTGGATAACATGGTGAAACCCCATCTTTACTAAAAATACAAAAAATAAGCAGGCATAGAGAGCATGCTTATATATTTTGCAAATGTGGCCTCAACGTCAACCTTCAAGGACAATACCAAAAATAAACCACAAATCAGCTTTACTTATGAGTAAATACAAAATTGGCCAGGCGTGGTGGCTCATGCCTATAATCCCAGCACTTTGGGAGGCCCAGGCGGGTGGATCACCTGAGGTTAGAAGTTCGAGACCAGCCTGGCCAATATCGTGAAATCCCATCTCCACTAAAAATGCAAAAATTAGCCGGGCATGGTGGTGGGTGCCTGTAATCCCAGCTACATGGGAGGCTGAAGCAGGACAATCACTTGAACCCAGGAGTCGGAGGTTGCAGTGAGAAGAGAGTGCACCACTGCACCTCTACAGCTGGGGCAACAAGCCAGACTCTGTCTCAAAAAAAAAATTATAAAGAAATATCTATTAATTGAACCCAATAGTATGTTAATGTAATTTTGTATCACAACTGTGATTTATTCTAGGAATAAGTTGTTGACTTTAATACTATAAATCTATTAATAGCCAACATATTAATTTGATGTAATATGTGAACATAATTTATCTAATTAGATTCAATGAAAAAAGCAAAATCATTCAAACACAACAATGATTTTTCTATAACTCAGCAATATCAGATTATAGTATGTTAGAAATAAATTACTTCACAATAGAATAAAAATTTAACAGATACAAAATAAATATAAGAAAAAAGTGAAGCTTCACAAAGGAAAACTTTGAAACTTTACTGAGAAACATAGAAGAAGGTTTGAGCTAATAATATACTATATTCCTGGATAAAATACTTAAAATAGTAAAGACATTAATTAGATTTATAACTGCAACGTAATTTCAGTCAAAATCCTAAAGGGATTTACTTTAATACTTAGTAAAATAACTGAAATCATTTAGAAATGGAGATAGGGAGCACAGACTTTCCCTGTGAGAACGAGAACAGTATGGTACTAATGAAAGAAGAGTCAGGCCAGAAGATTATATTTGAAAACTCAGAAACACACCCCAAATCATATTTTCTTTTTCCTTTTCTTTTTTTTTTTTCTTGAGACAGAGTCTTGCTCTGTTGCTCAGGCTTGAGTGCAGTGTCAGAGTCTCAGCTTACTGCAACGTCACCTCCCAGGTTCAAGTGATTCTTTCACCTCCGCCTCCCCGGTAGCTGGGATTTCAGGCGCCTGCCGCCATGGCCCAGCCAATTTTTGTATTTTTAGTATAGATGGTAGTTTCATCATGTTGGCCAGTGTGGTTTCGACCTCCTGGCCTCAAGTAATCTTCCTGGCTTGGCCTCCCAAAGAGCTGGGATTACAGGCATGAGCCACCACACCTAGCTATATTATCTTTATTTCTATTTCTAGATGAAACATTTTAAATCAAAGTGTGCATTTGTCATATATAGAGCCAAGGAAACTGGTTGTTTATAAAATAATAAAATTCCAATTCCACTTAAAAAAATGAAATGTAAAAAGTGACTAAAAGGGCAAACTGCACATAAAAGAGGAAATATAAGCAAAATATTAGGAGTTCAGAAGATTCTGGCAGAATGATGGTAGTGGGTGGTAGAACAGTTTATGAGTCTTCTCAAATCCCAACATTCAAACACATAGGGAAATTAGGATATAAAATTCTAACCTGAAGACAGCATGTACAACAAATTGAGGTGATTTGTTGTAGACATCCTCATTAACCCTAAAGTATGAGTGGATAGGGACAAACCACCAACAGCTACAAGACCAGTGTAGTATTAGCATCTACATAGGAAGAAGCAGAAGACAGCAACAGTGTATCTGAAGGACATGAGAACACCTAATCAACTAAAAGGTATGAATCCAAAAGTTCAGCAAAGCAATTGAAGAATGTTAGCTACAACTTTAGGGGTATTACTCTGCACAATTTAATAACAGGTAAGTGCAAGAGGTCTACAGCAAAGACTAAAGAAGCTGACAAGAGAGGTTGAGACATAAACCCTCAGAATTAACCAGCCACATCTTTCAAAGTCCCACACTGCTGGGAATAGAAAACAATTTGAGCCTAAGAGAAACAACAGAGGAAATGTTCACATAAAAGTGCAGATAGGAACAGAGCTAGAAAAACTAAAAAAATAAGCTGGAATAATCTTGACTCAATTGATATTTATAGAATGCTACCTTCAGCAATTGCAGATTATTCATTTTCAGCATGTGATACATTCACCAATATAATATATGTGTTGGATCCTAGTTTTACTAATTCCAAAAGTACTGAAATAGAGTATATTGCCTGATCGTGACATAGTTAAATTAGTATTCATTTACAATACTACAGTAATCCAATACCTAGAAAAATCTCAAATATTTAGAAATTTAACAAACTGTTTATAAATAATTCATGGGTCAAAGATAAAAAAGAAAATTAAAAGTTCAAACTGAATGATAATGTGAAAATAATATATTAAAATGTGTGGGGCATAGCAAAAGTGTTTAGGAAGACACAGCATTAAATCTTAGAAAAGAAGGACCTAAAATGAAGAACTAAGGTATTACTAGAAGAAGGAGAAGAAAAAAAGTAAATAGATGACAGAAATAATAAAGCTGAGAGCAGAAAGCAATGAAATAGAAAGCAAACAAACAACAGGAAAAATTGATGTGGAAACCTGGTTGTTTGAAGATATCAACAAAATTGATAGGCACCAAGCAAACATGATCACCGTTTCACTGGGAGAGAATAAAGGAGAAAGAGAAAAAATTGCTAATATTAGAAATGAAAGGTCTTACAAATATTAATAGAAAAATAATAGAATATTGTCAACTTTTATTTCAAAAATTCTACAACTTGAATAAATTTATTGACAAATATAACATCAAAAATTAACACAATATGAAACAAAATTTATTTATATTAATTTTGTTTTAAACCAAAAACCCTTCTTACTCAGAAATTTTCAGATGATTTCACTAGTTAATTCTGTCACAATTCAAAGAGGAAATAACAGCAATTTTACACAGCATTTTTAAGAAAAATAGAATAATAATATGAGGGAGCATTCTCCTACTCATTATACAAGGCCAGCATAATCCTTATAATCCTTATAATGGCATAATTGCAAATTTGACAAAGATACTACAAAAATAAAATCATCATAGATGAATATTCTTATGAATATAGATATTAAAATCCTTAATAAAATATTAGCCAATCAAAGCCAACAATGTATGAAAAGGAAAACATATTGGCCCAAGTAGGGTTTATCCCAATAATGCAAGCTTAGATTTCACATCAAGAAAAAACAGTCATTGTAGTTCACCATGTTAGTTCATCTATCATGTTAGTTCACCATGTTAGTTCAACTATCGAGGAATACCTGAGACTAGGTAATTTATTTTAAAAAGAGGTTTGATTGGCTCACAGTTCTTTGGGCTATATAAGCATAGTTCCATCATCTGCTTTTTGTAAGGTCTTAGGATAGGGGGTTCATGTAAAAATAACAAATACATTTTTGTATAATAGCAATAAATAACAGGAATAATTTTAGCAAAAAAATGAACAAGACCTCTTCACTTACAACTATTGAGCATCACTGAGAGAAATTTAAAAGGCCTATGTAAATAAAAAGGTATACCATATTTAAACATTTCCATTCTTAGTATTGTTATAATTATAATTTTCCTCAATTATGTGTGTGTGTGTGTGTGTGTATTTTTCCCAACACAATTTCAATCAAAACTTTCCACAGACTTTAAAAAAGTATAAATCTATCAGATGACTCAAAAATGTATGTAGAAATCAAAATGACCTAGAATACTGAGGGGAATTTAGAGAGAGAATTAATTTGGCGGACATGCACTATTTTAAATGTGATTTGGCAAAAGGATAGAAATAAAGGTCAATATAATAGAATAGAGTGTCCAGAAATAAACTTATACCTATATGACACATTGATTTTCAGTAAGTACCCCAAAACAATCCAATGGGGAAAGGAACATTTTTCAAAAATGTTGCTAGGATAACTGGATAAATATGTGAGGAAAAGTGAACATTTACCCTTACCTCATACTGTGCTAAAAAACTAACAAGAAATGGATTATTAATATAAATGTAAAAAAGTAAAATTATAATATTTCAAGAAAGAAACATAGAAAAGAAATGTTTGTGACCTTAATTTAGGTAATGGTTTCTATGATAGGAAAGAAAAGTCTAAGTCATTCAGGAAAAAATAATAACAGATTTTATCAAAATTTAACAACTTTAGACTTTGAAAGAAAACTTTAGCAGAACAAAAGAAATAAGCCACATAATAGGAGAACATATACATATCCAGGAATATATATAATGCTCTTACAAGTCAGTAAGAATACCAGAAACCTAATAAAAATGAACAAACTGTTTGAACATACAATTCTTAAGAAAGAGGTATAAATGACCAGTAAGTACAATGGAGAAGATTCACAATATCTCAGTTGGGAAAATGCATTTAAAATCAAAATGAGATAGTATTACATAGTTTAATTAATCAAGATGTACAAATGACCAGTAAGTACAATGGAGAAAATTCACAATATCTCAGTTGGGAAAATACACTTAAAATCAGAATAAGATAATACTACATAGTCGAATTAATCTTGTCATCTGAAAATAGACACAACTTTACTTCTTTTTCTTGATTATTTTACCTTTCCTTTTTTTTCCTTTTATTCAATGGCTAAAATTAAAAAGAATATACTAAGTGTTAGTGAAGGTGTGAAACAACTAGAATTCTCATACATCACTGGTAGGACTACACAATGGTGCAATCCTTTAGACATCTGTTTGGCAGTTTCTTAAAATGTTAGACATTCACCTACTATAAGCATACTCCAGCCTGGGCAACAGAATGAGACCCTGTCTCAAAAAAAAGAAAAGAAAAAGACTAATTAATTTCACTACTTGGCATTTACCCAAAAGAATAAAAAAAATTTGTCCACAGGAAAAAAATGTATCTGAGAATACCAATACAATAGTAGTAGCTTACATCACAGAAGCCCAAATCTGGAAACAACCATAATTCCTATAAAGACATATATAGATAAACAAATTCTGTTTTATGTATGTAAAAAAAACCCTCAAAAAACAAAACAAACAAAAACTAAAGGAGCCTACTGATGCAAACAACACATTGGATGAATCTCAAAATGCTGACTGAAAACATTCCTACAGAAAAGAGAACATACTATTTTGTAGATATAAAATTCTAGAGAATGAAAACTACTAACCTATCATATCAAAACACAGAACAATGGTTTCTGGGACAGTGGGGAGGGAACCATGGAATGCAGAGAGGGGACCAGGGCACTTTTGTTTTGTGTCTTGTTTGTGATGGCTGTTTTCTGTGAAAATACATTTGTTAAAACTCATTTGAGAGGAGCAGTGAACTTCCACTGAGGGAAAAATTAGGCTGAGGTAATCTTACAGGAAAGGAGCCAGGATAATAAATTTCCAGACTTCACTCTTCTTCAACCTGTTGCTGTCTTGGCAGGCAGGGTTCCTGTTGGATGAACTGACAGGAAACCAAAGGTTATAGCTGCCTTGTTGATGGTGTCCTAACAAATCAGTCTCTAGCAGCAGAATGAAGGGTGGAGAAGGACAGGGTGGAACCAAAGGAAGAAGACATGCAGCATTGATCATTTGTCAATGTTCAGAATATATTTTAGGGTTTGACTTTTTCCAAGCCTCATTAATAAAAGTTTTTGCAATATATTCTTCATAGCATTTTCCATTTTCTTTAACCCAACGAGTTCACATAAACCATGGTTTATCCCAGTAGAATGCTTTTTGGACCTTTTCTTTTTAAGGAATCCCCAATGGCAGAGGGAAATGGATACTTAACTCTTAGGAAATCGGGAAGCATAGCTTGAAATTTACTCTGTACATCAAATTTCTTCTAAGTTTCTTTTTGTCTGCTTCAGCTAAATAATTGATGTGCGTTTTGAATTGCACTGCATAGAACATTTGTTTGATATTATATCAAAGTTACCTACAAAAAGGAAAAATCAAACTAAAAAATGTTGTGACTTTTTAAAATAGTTTTTCTCAGATTAATTTCTGGTAATTAGGTAAAAATAAGATCATGGATTATTTTTTCTGAATCTGTAAAATATTAACCACCATAAATATTAAATCTTCATATTCCAAGTATCCACTGTCATTTCTTCTAGTGATTTTTATGAAACCTGTTTGGTGGGAAACCACTGTTTCTTAAGAATGTATCTCTTGGCTGGGTACGGTGGCTCACACCGATAATCCCAGCACTTTGGGAGTCTGAGGTGGGTGGATCATCTGAGGTGAGGAGTTCAAGACCAGCCTGGCCAACATAGTGAAACCCTGTCTCTACTAAAAATACTAAGAAAAAAAAAAGCCAGGTGTGGTGGCGCATGCCTGTAGTCCCAGCTACACACCATCCCCAGCACGCTCCACCCACCTCAAGACCCCAGCCAGTGGACTGCAGACCCCTACAAGCATACCAGCACCTGGCTCTGCCACACGCACCCCCCTCACGCAGGACCCAGCCTCCATCACGGACAACCTGCTGCAGCTCCCTGCCCGGCGCAAAGGCTCGGACTTCTTTTAGCGCCAGGCCTGGGGCTGGGCCCATAGACACTTCATGGAATCTGCAGGGCAGCTGTCCACCCAGCAGAGGACTCCAGCCTTCTTAGGACTCAGGCCTGGGCCAGAAGCTGTTGACCCTGCCAGGAGCCACTAGAGAAGGGGACTGTGCTGGGGCCAGGTTGGCACAGGCTGGCACAGGGCGCACACCCCAGGGCCTTGCCAAGCTGTTTGCTACTTAATCGGCCCCTTGAACTGTCATTAAAGAACACCTGGTACAGTCTGGTGGGATCTCCTCTCCGTCCTGCTCCCCACACAAGCCCCAGGGTTGCCCTGGGGCCTGCATCACGTCTCAGGACTGCAGGGCTTAAAGCGAGGGGCCCCCCAGGCAAGGAAGCTGCAGGTGGGGTGGCTGTGGGAGCTCCAGGTGACTCTGGCATTGCTTTCTGCAGCACCCGGAACCTGCATTCTGAGCTGAGGTCACACACATCCTCCAGTGCTTTCTGCTCCTCTGGGGATAATGTGAAGGAGAGATGGAGCCCTTGGAAGTTATACCGCTCAGGTTCACCTGCGGCTCTGGGCCCAGCTCTGCAGCCTCCAAGCTGGGCTTGCCTGCTGTGAGGTGCGCTGGTTATAGGAGTGTTTGGGAGTGCATATCAGGTGACCTCAGCTGTCACCTTCTCCTAGCACCTGGCTTCCAGCTCAGATGGGGTGGGACTGTCCCATCTTCCTGCCCTTCTGCTCAGCCCTCTGTTATAGGCACTGCCCATCTTATGCTGCTGGCCTTGGCCTCACCTTGTCAGTCCCACCAGTAGGAACACCCAGGTAATAGTAACATGGGCCTCAGGCTCCATGCAGACCTGGCATGTGCTCTGTGCACTGTGGACGCACTTGGCCATGGGCCGAGGATGTGGGTGCCAGACCCTTAGGAGCCTGGTGGCCTTGTGTTTTAGTGGGGGACTGGGCCTGCTTCCTGTGGTGGTAGAGAGGCCCAGCTGGGCCCAAGACCAAGGTCTGGCTCCTATTGGTGGGAGTGACAAGGTGAGGACTCAAGTGGAGGTCACAGATTGTGCCCTCAGGGTGGGGGTCTCGCTGCTCAGGGACACACCTGGCCTCTACTCACACTGGGGTCTTTCCTGCTTTGAGTGTGCCCAGCCTGTGCTAGGCGACTTCTCTGGTCCCCTCACTCCTTCCCTAAGTGCCAAAGTTCTCTGGAGGCCGGTGCAGAACCTGACTCTGCCACCTGCTTGGGGCCACTGCTGACCTGTGCTCCTCGACAGTGAGTTCCTGCAGGTTCCTGGGGTGCCAGATGTGCCCTGGGACCTGCAGGCGGATGTAGGGGTGCTGGACAGATCAGGCTGGGACTGTTAATAGGCGGGGAAGGTGGGGCCTTTGGTGCTTTATCCCATAGGAAAGGGTGGGTGTTACCTCAAGGGAGTCCCTAGGAAGTGGGAAGGGAGTGGGGAGGATCGCTGTCTAGGTGCTGACCACCTCCAGCACTTGGCTGGCAAATGGGCTGCATGCTTCGGGAGCAGTGGGTGACCCAGCAGGAAGCACGAAAGACCAACCAGTGCACCATCACCAAGGGCTGCTGAGCAGCTTACAGGGCCACTGGTCAGGTAGGGCACAGGGGAGGTGTGGTCTCAGCTGAGGCTGCCCCTGGAGGACAGGGCAGGGAACTTGAGGGCTGAGGACAGAAATCTCAAATGACTGGGAAATGGAGGAAGAGGAGGATGCTGAGGGAGCAGTTGTGAGGGAGTGGGGGCAGGTCAGAGCAGGCTGAACTACAGGAGGCCAGGGGGAGCTGCAGACCTTTGGAGCTGGCCAGCCCTGGGTCAATGGGGATGGGGCTAGGTCAGAGGGAGACAGTGTGGGCCTGGTGGGTGGACCCTGGCAGAGGCCCTCTCCTCCCCCACTAGGCCAGGCCATACCGTGAGTCTGCCTGTGCCTGAGCACCTGTCCTGTGATCCTAGGCTGGAGACCACTGTGCGTCAGCTGGGGCGGCTGGCCGAGTCCCAGAGAAAAACACTCCTCACTGGGCACTCTCGATGCTTGTACACACCCTGTGGTTTATTTGGTGGTCAGTAAGGAACGTCTTTGCTACTAAGTGGAAGAAAGCTAATGGAATGTAATCAAAATAGTGGTTTAATTGACGAATTTTACTTGCACCTGTGCCGCCTTCAGATCCTACCTGCCTACTTAGTTTATGTGAAGGCCAACTGCGCCACGCCCCCCCCACCCCCCGCCCCCACTGCACATGATGGGGCTGTCACCGTGCTAGGTGCTCGCTTTCCCCACCGCTGCTCCGAAGATGTGATGGTCTTTGGCCCTGGAAGTCTCGGCCAGCCTGTCCTCCATCCTGTCCTCGTTCTCGGGCACCACCAGCGGCCGGTGCTGGTTTTTGGCTCCAAGCTTGTGGTCGGGCTTGTGGTCAGGCCTTGAGCCTGGCTTGGTGTCCAGTTTGCACTCAGCGCGGTACTTGCCCTCCCCCTCCCTCTTGAAGGAGGCAGAAGACATGGCTTTGGGCCTGGGGGGCTGCAGCCACGAGTGGCTGAGGATCTCGTCGATGTGGAGCCGCTGGCTGACGTCAGGCTGCAGCATGCGGTAGATGAGGTCCTTGCACTCGCAGGTCAGGTTCTTGGAGCGCGGGAAGTCCACACGGTGCTCCTTCTGGATACGCAGCATCTTCCTGATGTCAGAGTCGTCGTAGGGCATGGAACCACAGACCATGATGTAGAGGATCACGCCCAGGCTCCAGATGTCATACACCTTGGGCTGGTAGGGGATGCCCTGCAGCACCTCGGGGGCCGCATACGCCGCCGACCCACAGAAGGTCTTGCTGAGGATGATGCGTCCATTGCCGTCCCGCAGACATCGCTTGGAGAAGCCAAAGTCAGACAGCTTGATGTTGAAGTCCTTGTCGAGAAGAAGGTTCTCGCACTTGAGGTCCCGGTGGACGACATCCAGGTCGTGGCAGTACTTGACGGCCGAGGAGAGCTGTCGAAACATCTTGCGCGCCATATCCTCATGCAGGGCCCCCCGGCACTTGATGAACTCAAGGAGGTCGCCCTGGACGCCGAGCTCCATGATGATGTAGATCCGCCCGTCAGAAGTCTCAAAGATCTCGTAGGTCTTGATGATGGAGCAGTGGTTGACAGTTGCCAGGATGTCCATCTCCCGAGGAAGGAACCTCTCCACAAAGTCGGTGGGCGTTTTCTTGCGGTCGATGATCTTGACAGCCACATTGAACTTGAGGCGCTCAGAGTAGGCAGATTTGACTTTTGCGTAGGAACCCTTGCCGAGATTGATGCCCACGATGTAACCCTTCTTCTTTAGGACTGTGGCATCGTCCATGGTGCCAGGAGCGGCTGGCGCCACTGCCGTCTACATCCCCCCACCACGTGGGCCAGCAGGCATTGTCTTCATTTACGCTACTGGGAGGTGTCTGGCTGGGCTGGTCTCGGCTTGGAAGGATTGGGTGGAACACTCAGCATTGTCTCTGGGTGACTTCAGCAAATGAAGTCATAAAGCTAAGGAGTGGGGTGCGGGGACTGGGCTGGGGGGAACAGGGTCCCTGGAACCGTGGAAGCCAGGCTGGTCTGGCAGGAGTACCCACTCCCCACCCACTGGAAGGAAGCCCGCCCATAGGACAGGACTGTGGTGACCCTCCCTGCTGCTGCTCCTTGCATTGGCTTCCCTGTCACAAGTCAGGCCCAAGGGGAGGAGGCCCGCGTCCAGCCTGTTTCCCTTACCTGGCTATGGGGACTGACCCTGCATTGGTCTTTGTCCCACTAGGATGGGTTTCCTGCAGCTTCTTTGGGCTATGAAGAAAAGACCCCTAGGGCTGTGTCCTTCGTGTGGCAGGACAGTTCTCCCTGACAGTCACACAGACGGGCCTGCATAGCATCCCAGTTACAGACAAATTTCCACAGCGATTCCTTAACACCGAGCAAATAGTTAAATCTAGGGAAATCGGTGCCCAGGCATCAAAGCTAGAAATGAAACATGGTCAGCAGGAGCCTTGCGTGGGCTTCTCCCTTGCTGGAGCAAGCCAAAATAATGGGAACGGCTTTACATTCCTAGTGCCAGGACCTGTCTTGGGTCAACACAGTCTGAGACAAGTCAAGGTAGGAGAGGCAGCTGTTTGAATAGATTCGTTGGAGAGTCTAAGGCAGCTCTCCAGACCAAGCTGTAAAGGAGTTAAGATCGTAATAATCACTCTGGTAGCACAGTAGGCAGGCCTTAAAGCTACTGGGCCCCTTTCAATTGGACTTCGCAAGCATTNCTGTCATTAAAGAACACCTGGTACCAAAATATATATGTATATATATATATATATATATATATATATATATATATATATATAGACGCTCACAGCTACACCTGGCTAATTTTTGTATTTTTAGTAGGGAAAGGTTTCACCATGTTGACCAGCTAGTCTCAAACTCCTGACCTCAGGTGATTTGCCCGCCTTGGCCTCCCAAAGTGCTGGAATAGCAGGTGTGAGCCACCTCACCCTGCCACAGTTCTCCCACATCTTTTAGATTAGGGACTATTTGTTTACTCATCAATGCAAACATACTCAGAATTTGGAAAAGAAAGAGTTGATGATAAAAAGAAAAATGATAATGTTGCTTTGTAGGTGAATGTATAGAATTGCAGGGAGAGTTCAGAAGAATTCGTTTTTATCACTACAATGGCCAGATACAAGCAAAGACGCTGCTGTTGGAAAATGTGCCTGGAGATTATTTTGTACTCTTTACTGATCTTGCCTCTAAGGAGAGTAAAGAAATAGATCAAATTACAGCCAACACTTCAGGTCATGCAGTGACATCTAGTGTGTGTAGAAAACAGTATTTTGGAATCACATGGTCACCTGACTCTTAAAAGAGATATACTTTTAAAAAAATCTTTCAAATATTTTGTCTTAAAATTGTAAAGCAAAGATAGTTCATGGGATCGTTGGGGTGTCACTTCAGCAGTTGGAAACCTCTGTGGCTGGTGGTACCTTCTGCTGAGTATATCTCATACCCACTGGGCTCATTCAGCCCTCACAGCCTGGCAGGCTGCACTTGGCTCATGTTACTGTCCCAGATCCCATACTTGCCAAAGGTGAGCTAGGCGTAGAGAAGCTAGGGGTATGTGGGCAAGTAAGCATGGGGTTCAGCCACTTTTCACAGCCTGGCATGCTGCTGCTGCAGTGGGGTGGGCAGCTACAGGTGCCAGTACAGGTGCCACCTCCGTGTGAGGCTATGGCTGGACCAGATGTACAGTGTGTGGCTTCCTCTGTGGGCATCTGCATCTGGACAAGGGGGATGCAGTGGTGTCCAGAAGCTTGGAGATGCTAGGAACTGCAGAGCTCCAGATTGTCACAGCCCTGACTCGGGGAGCCCCTAGGTCTGAGCTCCCTAAAGGGAGGCAGCTCTTCTCTTCTTCTCATTGCCTGAAATGTAGTGAGTGGAGGGTGTGTGTTTGTGTGTATGTGTGTGTGTGAGGGTGTGTGTGTACGTGCACGCTTCAGCCCAGTTTGTGTTAAAGCTCTTTCAATCCTGCCATTTGGTGGGTCCTGAATTCTTGTTGTGCTTTCAGGAAGAATGAGGTAAACAGACAACTGGAGAATAAGCAAGGTGAAGAGAAGCCTCATTAAGTGACAGAACAGCTCTCACCTGAAGTGGGTAGTTCCTTTATGAAGGCAGGTCATCCCAACAATTGTTCGAGTCTGGCTGAGTCCAGGATTTTTACAGGCTCAGAAGGGAGGAAGGTTCATGGGTAGACATGGTGGGTCCAGAAAAAGTATCATAAGTTCTCACTCTGGTCCATTAACTTCTCCCAGCAGAACTGATAGCCCAATCTCCATACTTTAGGCCATCCCTGGCTTGCAGGTGGGATTTCACTGGATACCTGCCCCTTTCTACCCAGGAGCCTGTCTGCCTTCTGCCACCATCAACCATGTCGTCCATGACGCCCGGGCTTTTCATGCCAAGGGATGCCTGCAGACCTGTGCCAAGCCACCCTAAGCTTCACCTCAGCCTCCCCGTGCTCATCAGCACCCAAATTCCAGAGGGGACTGAGGTGGCAACGGGCTGGCATGTCAGCACTGCCTTGGGTACAGGCATATCCAGCTGGATAGTGACAGGGCCCAGGCTTGGCTTCAACTTTGCTCCAAAATCAGAGCATGCGCCAGGAGCTGGGAGAGGCCAGGCAGTGGGAGCAGGCACTTCTGAGCCTCTGGGGACACAGGGCTTCCCAGTCCCCTGAGAGTGCAGAGATGCCTGGGTACACAGCCACGGCTGGGTGGCTACAGCTGAACCCAGCAGGGCAGGGCTCCCGAACTGCCAACTTGGAAGGGGGCAGGTCTCCCACCTGCTCCTTGTTCCTGCCAGCTTTCTGGAGTGCACAGCTCCAGCTGTGCCTCTCCCGCTGCAGCTGGCATCCCCACAAGTGGCTGCTCCAGATGGGCTGCTGCTGCCATCAATCCCTCCTGTGAAGGGATAGGGGTGATGACTCATCTCAACTGCTTCATGGTGACAGGGGGCATGTTTTGGGGAAAACGGGAGTCAGATCTTCTCTCAGAGGCCTATCTAAGGATCCCCAGTGAAAAGGAGCCATCATCCGAGGCTGCATTTGCATGGCTATTTGGAGTTTGATGGCCTGAAGGCGAGAAGAGACAAACCAGGTTATTAGGAGACATGAAATCAGAATGAAACAAGGGGGTAAGGACAGCTCAAAAGTCCCTGAGGCTGCCAGCACACCGAGATAACTGGTAGCTATAGTTATTCTTGCTAAGACTTGGGTGAATGGGGCTTTGCTTCAGTTAGCTTCCTTGGTCTTACTTTCCCAAAATAGAAACTTACAGGTTATGGGCACTCCATTTACCCCCATCATCTGGCAGGGTTTACAGGATAATTGGCCAGAATTAGAGTACTGGTCCAGAATTTTACATTATGTATCCCTTTTGTTTCTTCTGAGCTGCAGTCAGAGATCACTGGTTAGTTCACAGGAATAAGCAAGGTTAGTCTTAAATGCAGACAAAAACTTAAAAACAACTAATAGGCACCTGTCAAAGTCCAATAGCTAATTATAAACTATCTTTAGAAAAGGATCAAAACAGACAACAATTGTCTGTGAATGGCAAAATGTCTTAGGTAGTCACAGTCAAAAACTTGATTGACAAAAAAATTTGTTTTTTTTATCCTGTGGTTTACAATAACATAATAACCTTAGTTATGACTGATAACATATACTTAGACATTAGAAGTTTAGAAATCCCATGCAATTTTGGAACATAGATTAATATTATTCACTAAAATATAACCTGAAGAAGATTTAACCTTATTTTTATTTTGACAGTCTCATGTAACTAAGCACATCAAATAATCCTGTTTACCTGTCTTCTGGACATTCCAGAGGCACTCCATAGCATCCCAAAGTTATGAGTCAAAAAAAGAAAAAAAAAACATTTTGAAGTTGAAATTTGATTTTGGGAAGCTTATCAAATATGTTAAAGGTTTAAAAGACTTGATAATATGACATAGAATTCCAGATTATCATAAATCATTCATTTAGCCAAAATGATGACTCAAAAATTTAAAAAGAAGGCAAAAGCCTTTACTAATTAAGAGGGAAGACTCAGCTTTTCAAACAACCTGTTTTCGTCCAGTAGTTTGGTTTAGTTTCATCTCCTTTGTTTTTTGTTTGTTTGTTTGTTTTTGTTTTTGAGACGGATTCTCGCTCTGTCACCCAGGCTGGAGTGCAGTGGCGTGATCTCGGCTCACTGCAACCTGCACCTCCGGGGTTCAAGCGATTCTCCCACCTCAGCCCTCCTGGTAGCCAGAATTACAGGGGCATGCCACAAAGGCTGGCTAATTTTTATATTTTTGGTAGAGATGGGGTTTTGCCATGTAGGCCAGTCTGGTCTCAAACTACTAACCTTAGGTGATCCACCTGCCTAGACCTCCCAAAATGCTGAGATTACAGGCACGAACCACTACACCTGGTCACCTCCTTTGTTTTTCCCAAGGAGTCCCTGGCCATCAGAAGTTATCTTGCAACTTCTCATGTGTGCCTTAAGAAAGCCAACATAAAATAGAGAAAAATAATTCAGTCGACTGAGAAGAAAAAAACTCTTTTTTTTTTTTTTTTTTTTTTTCAGAAAAACAAGATCCACAAAGAGAAAAGACATAAAGGCTTTTAAAATATAACTATAGCTCGGATATCCACTTTTAATTAAGCTGGTTTTTAACTATAGCAATTCTCTTTTAAGAAGTCCTTTTAGATCTCTTATTGCCCAACCTTAGTCATGCCAAATGCCCAATACTTCTGGCTTTTGAACTTATGGAGGGGCAGAGAATATAGTGACTTTTACTATTCCTACAACCAGTTTGCACAGAGAGAGAGAGGAACCAGAAGTCTGACTAGTAAAAATATTTTTTAAATTATTTATTTTTTGTGAGGCATTTTATTTATTTATTTAAATTTATTTTTTATAGTAATAGTGCTTTGGGGAACAGGTGGTGTTTGGTTATATGAATAAATTCTTTAGTGGTGATTTTTGAGATTTTAGTGTACCCATCTGGACCTAAGTGCACACTGTATCCAATGTGTAGTGTTTTATCCCTCACCCCACTCCCACCTGTTCCTCCAAGCCCCAAAGTCCATTCTATCATCCTTATGCCTTTGCATCCTAATTACTTAGCTCCTACTTATGAGTGAGAACCTGCAATATTTGGTTTTTGATTCTCGAGTTACTTCACTTAGAATATCTGATACATTTTCCTTTATAGGTTATCTGATGTTTTTGCCTCACAGCACCACCCAGTGGAGGTAGCAGGGGAGTGAGGGTCCTTGATTGTGTTTTCGTTTAATGCACTGATGTTGTGTTGGTTGCCTCCAGCCAGGAGGTGGCATTCTCAAGAGCATATCACCTCTTATAGGGAGGAAGCAAACATGCCCTAGGGTCGCTTGGTTATGTATTTAGGTTTCTCAGGCAGTGGGCAGGGCCATAGAGCTCCCAAGAGATTATGTCCCACTTATGAGTGAGAACATGCAATATTTGGTTTTTGATTACTTAGCTCCCACTTATGAGTGAGGACATGCAATATTTGGTTTTTGATTCTCAAGTTACTTCCTTTAGAATATCTGATGCCTTTCCCTCACAGCACCTGCTCCAGTGGAGGTAGCAGGGGAGTGAAGTGGACTCTGTGAGGGTCCTTGATTGTGTTTTCATTTAATGCACTAATGTTGTGTTGGTTGGCCTCCAGCCAGGAAGTGGCATTCTCAAGAGCACATCAGCTCTTATAGGGAGGAAGCAAACATGCCCTAGGGTCACTTGGTTATGTATTTAGGTTTCTCAGGCAATGGGCAGGGCCATAGAGCTCCCAAGAGATTATGTCCTTTGTCTTTGGCAACCAGGGAAAGTAGAAAAAGACCACCAGGTGGGGGCAGGGATAGACATGTCTGAGCTCAGACTATCCTTGGATGGGTCTTGCTGCGGCTACTGTGGGGTTTGGGGGTGTGGTTTCTAGGCCAATGGAGTTATGTTCCCAGGTGGATTATGGCTGCCTCTGCTAAGTCATACAGGTCACCAGGGAAGTGGGACAAAGCTGACAGTCACAGATCTCACCAACTCCCATGCAGTCCACAGTCCTAAAGGCTGGTGTCACCCCCACCGTGCTCCCCCAACTACACTGAGTCTACTTCCAAACAGCTGGTGACCAGGACTGAGAACTTGGCCCAGACGACCAGCCTCCATGCTGAGAAAGCAAGTGGACTCACAGTTTTTTGGCATCTCAGGGAGCCTGCAGCAGTGATCCAGTTCCTTCAATGGGTTTCTGGATTCTCTCAGTTTTCCTGGTATGTTGCTGTGGTAGTTTTTGGAGCAAAAGCTCATGATTTGAGTCTCCCCACACTGCTCTGTCCATCCAAGTGGGAGCTGCATGCTAGTGCTGTCTCCTATCTGCCATCTGCCCCTCAATAAATCTCCTAAGAACTTTAAGCCTTTTGCCAGCATGTCAAGCTTCTGGGTTCCCTTCCTTTGAGCCATGAGCCCTATCGACGCTGGAGTCGTATGAAAGGGAAACAGACAACGAAGTTGTCTCTCCTCAAGAGATTGCCAGGCAGTTTAAAGTTTCGGGAAATTAAACTCTTCCCAGTTTGGGGGATGCATGTGAGGGGAGTGTCATGTGGGCACAGAGATGTGATTACCCATCCGGGAAGAGGCCAGGCAGTGGGAGCAGGTGCTTCCCAGGTCCCTGAGAGCACAGGGATACCCCAGTCAGCAGCCATGGCTGGGCAGCTGCTGCTGCCTAAAGGAGCTGGGGCTAAAAAGGGCGGTGGGTGGGGAGGGGGGACTTCGACCTGATCCTGGTTCCCACCAGTTCTATAGAGCACACAAACCTGGTGGTGCCCCCTCTGCTGCAGCTGGAGACCCTGCAGCCACTGCTCCAGACAGGCCACCACTCCCATCAATAGTGCTTCCTTCGCTTATATTTAAGAACTTGAAACTGTAATAAATAATTAGAATATTTGAAAGCACAGACCTTAAGAAGGACCCTAGATGAAATGTTTAAAGAAATTTTGTAAATAAATTAACTGGAACTTCTTGTTAAAAATGTTATTGTAGATAGTCATTTAATTGCTTCTGTATAGATAGGAGGTATCAAATTCCAGCAATCAACATTTAACTCACTGTGTATGTGTGCGATCTTGGTTGAGCCGAGAAAGTAGAGAATAGTCACTAATTACACCTAGTTTCTTTCTCTCTCAGGGCTAGAACCTGCAAAGCTTTGGCCCAAGGGACTCAGACCTGACTCTAGCAGAGGCCTTTTATGTTTGCCTCAGGGGATTATAAAGTTTTTCAAGAAGCTTAGCTTCATTTCATTAATTGAGGATGAAAAATCTGCTTATAATTTAAAAGTTTTAGTTTAGATACAGGGCCTAAATTTGTTTTCAGTGAGACTTACTTTTACTCCTAAGTATATTTTTATCTCATTTTTACACTGCGCTATGTTGTTTGATTGCACTTATTTGAGAAATTATTTGATAGCAATACCAGGACTTACCTTATAGGAGCTGTGACCCTTTAGAGTCTCAGGAAATTTAGGAAAGAAAAAGAGTATTTAAATGCTGGCAGAAAATGTTCCAGCCTATGCATGACTCAGAGAATGCAAATCTCACAATGATTTATTTAATCTTGTCCCAATTTTGTCTCCCCACCCAAATCAGAGCAATGCTCCTAACAAAAGGGACAGCGTAAAGGTTTCTGGGGTACATATTGCTTCCAAAAGCCTTGTCTTGTCCTTTAACATTTCATTACTACAATAACACCACATAAGCTATGGCCAGAATCTTTAGCTGGACCCATTTACTCGGCATGTGATTACTGAATGTCTAGGACATGCCAGGAACTATTCCAAGCTTAGACAGTGACCCTGCCCTTGAGAAACTTGTATTTTATCTGAGAAGGTCGGAAACAAACATGTATACAAAGCCAACACAGATAACAGGGAGTGTAGGCTAAGGAGGTGCTATTTTATACAGACAAACCAATGTTGCCAGGAATTATCAGCCAGGTGGCACATTAGAATCACCTGGGAATCATTAACAAAATTGACCAAGCCTTTCCACTCACCCTCATGATTCTGCTTTAATTAGTCAGAGACTGATTTAATATGTTGAGGCCTGGGCACTATTGTAGCTTAAAAACTTGGCAGGTGATTCTTATATGCAGTCATAATTGAGACACCCTGGCCTAAAAGTAGGAGGGATTAGGATGTATCAGCAAACCAAGTCGAGACAGTGTGGTTGGAGAGGTAGGGAGCAGACGGGAGAGCGGTGGGGTAGGTTTCAACTGAAGAAAATGTTTCTTGAAGGAAGGACTTATCCGGCAAATATGAGCAGAAGGAGAGAATGGGCCACTCTGTGGTATCTGGTAATGGAGCGGACACTGTTGGACAAGAGCAGATTCACTGGAGAGGTAAGGATGAAAGACTGACCTAGGAGTTACCAGAGAGAGCCAGAGAAGCAGAGAGAACAAGCATAACTTTGTCTAGAGGATTTGCTTTATTCGGGAGCAGAGAAAGGGGTGGAAGTTGGAAGAGGACGTGGAGTTGGAGGAGGAGGATTAAAAAAAATCTATTCATGCCTTTTGATAGGAGCTATTAAAGTACATTTGTATGGTCATGGGAGTGACTCAGCGAAAAGAAATTGTTGAGATAGGAGAAGAAATTTCTAGATGTCCTGGAAAAAAGCGGGGGTTGGCTATAGATTAGGGGTGATCTAAGCGGTCATTCACACATAACAGGTGAGAAAGCTGAGTGTGGGGGTACAGATTCAATAGGGTTTCAAGAGATGTGGAACTTCTTTTCATAATATTTGTGTGTTTCTTTTGTCCAAATGAAATAGAAAGCCAGGGTAAACGTGTTAGGGGTCCAAGGGAAGAACATACCAACTCTAGGAAAAAAGGGAGTTATTGGATCTTGACCACAGGAGATTAGTGGTCATGAAATTAAATTTATGCTAGTTAGCATAATTCTGTGTTTTTCACTATCCACAGTCAACTGTGTTGAGTACAAGTTCAGAATAAATGAAGTGGATAACAAGATGATTGATTTTACCAGGGTTGTAGTTTTGCCAAGTGAGCACAATAGTCAAGGCAGAAGCAGGAGTTTTCTGGGTGAGTGTAAAGAAGTATTTATGTTGATAAACCATGTAATCTCACATTGATAACAGAAAACAGGAAGGAAATGAGAAGCAGGGATAGGTGGCCAGCTAAAATAAATTATACCCTAATAGGGTTGAAGAGGAACTGGAGCTTGGAGTCCAGTGTCCTGGAAAGATAAGAGGTTGTGGTCAAAGAGGAAATTTCTTGAAAGGAAGATTATGGAGAAGGCACAGTTACTGGTAATCTACGTATGTATGACCTACAATGTAATCATGGGTGAGGGGCTGAGATATGATAGGGTCAGGGTCAATGGAGAAGTCGGGGATAACTGAACTGAGAGATCATGGAATTGGAAGGCTTGACTATCAGGATATTGAAACCACTAAAACCCAATGCAGGGAGAGTACTGAAGAGAAAGACAGTGATTCAGATCCAGATATTCAAGAAAATGGAGGACGACCCTAGAGTCTGTTGTTGACTGCCACAAAGCAATGTGGCAGGTGGTATAGACTTCAAAACTGAGTTTTTAGAGAAAAGAGGGTCAGTTGTTTGGAAGCAAAAATGAGAAGCATGAAGAGCACCTATACCACTTCTAGGCACCATGAACAATATCAGTGGAAGAAAAACCAGCCATCATTTGTGAGGGCTACAGACTTTTTACACTAGATGAGAGTAAAAGCAGTATTTGTAAATTCATTGACAGCAGCAATATGTCATGGTGGGTAAGAGTGTGAGCTCTGGAGCCTGTTTATATTCCAGTCACACTTCCTTTACTTACTAGCTTTGCGACACTAATGCCTGAGTGCCTTGTCTTCTTTAACTCTAAAATTGGGAGAATAGCAGTAGCTGACTCCTCGGATTACTGTGCAGAGTAAAGGAGTTAAAACACTTAGGATAACACCGGGCACATATTAAGAGTATGCAGTTAGCCATAATGATGATGATTAGTCATTTTTAATTTGCTTTTGAGGAGTGAAAAAGATTATTATTGTTATTATTATTACTCATTTTTAATTTGCCTTTAGGGAACAGAAAAACAGATGCCTGGCAAAGAATGAGTAAAACTGTTTTCTGCCCAGCTGAGTTTATTCAAATTTTGTTTGAACATTTGGTCCTTATATGATATATATTAGGTTTCTATAGTATTAGGTCCTTGCAATATTAATAGTTTTCAACACATGTTATTTGCTAATTTAAAAAATATTCTAAAATTGTCTGAGAAAAGACATGGCAAATAAGGGGATGATCTGTTGGATGCCTGAGTCCCCAACATAGTATTGAATTTTAACCCACAGAGTAAAACAAATACCTATTGAGTACATATGGTAGAAGTAAATAATTGGATAAATTAACTTCCAGGTTTTTGTTTGTTTGCAGTCGCTCTTGTATTCTCATGGGTGAAATATATTTCTCATAGACAACTTACTCATCGTCCTTTTCATTTTCCCATTTGAGTGCTTATGAATCTTATTTAATGACTTTTATAGATTTATATGT
Source organism: Cebus imitator (assembly GCF_001604975.1). Taxonomy (NCBI): domain Eukaryota; kingdom Metazoa; phylum Chordata; class Mammalia; order Primates; family Cebidae; genus Cebus; species Cebus imitator. Next base: position 1,929,182 of record NW_016107342.1, on the reverse strand, counting down.
ATTGAAATTGCTGCTTTGGAAACTTAACTTTGCCATCATATTTAGAGAAGTTGATTTTCCACAAGTTCTATGTTTTGTTTCCCTTACTCATTCCCCTAAACAGATCAAATAATCAGATTCAAACTTATGCTGTTTTCTTTTTCTTGTTAATCACTAAAGCTTATCAATATCTCTGCCTATCTCCTAAATAAGAAAATAATGTGAGCAAATTTTCACTTTCTTCATGTCTCTACCAACTGCCCTTTTCCTTGGTTAGTTTGGTACCTGAGTTTTAGATGTTTTTATTTTTCCATTGGTCATCTTTCATCTAGAGAACAAAACACTTCAGTAAGTCCATTATTTCCTTACTTTGACACCTGTTTCCATCCCCATACCTCGGGCTTTTCCCACCACTCAAGCTCAGGGGAAGTCCAGGTGTGTAGGGAGTGGGCTCTAGCTGAACTAGAGGCAAACTGACCAAGGAGGGACAGGAAAGCAGAAGCTGGAAGACAAACCCTTCTCATTTCCTAATCCTGGAGACAGTTGCCTGTCTGGAATATGGTAAATATAATTAAGCCTCCAGCTGTGATTTTCTGTGCGTTTGAAGCTGCAGTGAACTTGGAAACACACCACCTGTACTTGCTTTCCCTCCTTCCTTCCTTTCCTTTTCCTCTCATTCTTCCCACCCTGTAATTGGCATTTCCAAAAGATCTTAACTTGTAAGGTTTGACTCAACCTCCCTTTTCTAGGGGCTATTAAAAACATTACATTATTTCCAATCTAAGGCTTAACATTTTTTTCTCTAATTCTTGGGAACTCGTTTTTATAATTTCTTCAAATTATCTTGTTTAGTCTTTCTTAGCACTTTTACTCACATCCTCATATCTTATCTCCGTTCTTTCCTCTTTAGCTCTTGCTCATTCCTATTTGAAAAGTTTCTGGTGATAACATTTCAGCTTCTGAAATCATTCTTTAGGTCTACCAATTTTTAAAAACACATCCATTGGGTTATTTATTTCAGTGACTATATTCTCAAGCCTACTTTTGCCAATTGATTGTTTCATACTTCATCTCCCTGCTTCACTTTGCTCATATCTTTCTCATCTCTGAAAGCAAAGGGTCATTTTATATTCTTACTCTTTTTGTTCCATTTGTTAAAGTTCTGCTTTTGAAGTGTCTTGCCAAATCTATCAGCCACTTTTCCTTGAGGGAAGGGTAAAAGCCTGGGCCCCGATTTCTGCTCCTCCAGGAAACTGAGGGAGGTGAGATGAGGACCTTTTATGGATTGGCATTTCTAGAGTTACAATCTGGGTTCACATGTTCCCTCTCTTTTCCTCCTTACTCTCCATCATTCCTTGCTCACAATTCAAGATACATCCTAAAGTGTGAATCACTTGGTAGGTCATAGAGACCATCCCTGATCTGGTCCCTCTTTTTCGCAGCCCAATGCCCCCACTTCTCTGCCCTAGCCCCTCTGCTGCTGCAGCAAGGACCTCTTTGTAGTAGAATCATGTGCTAAGTCCCACTTTTGTTTGACAAATTGTTAAATAATTAAGCACAAATTCCATTTTTAAAAACTCAGATCTATAGGATATCAAAAAGGATCAGATTCAGGCCCACAGATATGCTTTTATCCTCCTTTATTCCTTCCCAGTTCTCTTTATACAGTATTCAAGGGATCTCTTTTCCTCCCCACAAATAACTTACTCTCTTGTAGAGTTTAGTTTTACCTTACCTTCCACCTCCTTCTCCATTCTATTTTTTAATTCGTAACTTTTTCCCTTTGAGTTCTTAGGATCTGTCTCCCACTATGGCCAGTCTTCTCTGATCAGGCTTTGGTTCCAGGTGAGAGGCTCAGAGTCTAGGAAAATAAATCAAATCTATGGGGTTTGTTATTGCAGGGGGCTAGTGGTAGTAGATGGGTTAGTCTATGGACATTCCCACCTTCATTTTTATCATGTCATAAAAAATAGTACATATACTGTCGCTGCCTTTTAGAACAGTCGGTCTCAACCATGAAACTGTATAGGCTTACGTGTATGGCTTTTAAAATATTCAGTGGTTTCTTGAGGAATTCAGATTCAATAGATGCTGAGTGTTTTCAAAAGCCCAGGGGGTGACTTTAATACATGCTCTGAGTTAAGTGTGTATTAATTTAGTGTATTTTCTTACTTGATAAAAGGAACCAGAACTTTTAGGAGAAGTGATTGACTTCAGGGCTGGGACAAGGAAATATAATATGAGGCTTGGAACCCTTTATGGTGCCTGAAAGCAAATAAATGTTCAAAAGAGAGAGGCTTGTCAGAGAAACACAAGAGACAAACCTGAAGGAACTAATGGCCAACATTGGAAAAATGTGAGTCAGAAAATATTGATAGTATTGAATTTTACCCATGGAATCGAGCAAATTTCCACGAGTCCTTACTACTGTAAATGAATAGTTGACTAAGTAAATGGGAGCTACAGATAGCTCTTCCTCACAGTAGAATTTCAATTAATGTAGAAGGAAAAGGGAAAGAGAGAATCACCATTAGGCAGGCACCGTAGTAATACATATTGCAGGTAAATATCCACCAATGTGTGCTAAAATCAGTGGGCAAAGGTTTGAAGAGAAAGAGGATATGTATAGTTTTAGTATCTCCCCTAGGATGCTTATCAGCTATAGACAGGAAAATAGTAAATTTGCAGTGGAGTAATCGAATACACAGTGACTTAAGTGACCAAGGTAAACATCCCCAATAATAGCTATCAATAGCGTGAAACACTTGATATAATGCACTAAGCAGGACACAACATCATTTAAAAAATGATTCATGCCAGAGATGAGTCTCTTCTCTGTGGTGCTGAGAAAACATGGTGGCTCACAATAGTCACACATTTACTTCTTCCTGTATGTACCATCCCCATCTCCAGACTCCCATCCAGTACACACACCCTAGCTCTTCCTTTGGTAGGTTCTTATTTTTCAGTTTTCTTCCTATGTCTTCAGACATGTTATCTGACCAATCTAAATATGTTATTCTATTGTTTTTCTTGTAGTCCTTTCTTTGTATTGTTTATCATAATGAAAGTCACACAGAGTCTGTCTACTTGTTTAGTGCTGTACTGCATGCTCTTTGATGGGAAGGACCATGTATATTTATTCATCCAGGATACTTAATACCTGACATCGTTCCTGAAATGCATATGGAAATTATAAAGATTTTATAAAAATGAGAATAAGTGGAGAAACAAAAAAAAAATCTGTTTCTGAAATAGAAATCCAAAATATGCTAAGAAAGAGTCAGAAGACATGGGCTTGAATCATGACTGTTACTTACTGACTTTATGTGTTTAGGCAAGTATAGTTTAAACCTCTTTATAGTCGTTACTAAATTTATAAAGTAAAGAGTTTATATGGGTTCTTAGTAATGAAGAAAGATTATTTTAAATTATAAAATTGTTTTTAGAGTTCAATGACTAAAACTAGAAGTTATTGAACTAGAATAAGTAGTTCTATAAATATCTATTAGATAATTAAATATCTGGTATCTGGTTCTATAATTGTTTAGTGGGTTCCTGGAACAATAATTAAGTTTTCTGACCCTTTTCTTAGTCCCACAGATGGAAAATGGGTTTCATATGAAGTGAGAGCTGTACTGAAAAGGTTAAGAGGTTTGCATTGGCTCAGCACAATACAGTACTGTAATTGAATAGTGATTTCTGCCTTGGGTATATAAGGGTACATAAGACGTATGCTAGCCAGATCATTTCCATCCTTGGAATAAATGACTTATTATATTCTTTACATTTCTGCTAATTATGTCATTCTACGTTAAATTGTTGCTAAACCATAAACTAACAAGTTAATGGGTAAGTCTATTGTGTCCAAGTCTCCCAGGACTTTTAGAAACCTCTTTAGCCTAACTTTACTGCAAATTGCTGCTGCTGCACACACACAAACAGAATTCAGTTGATAAACTGTAAAATAGATATTTTCCATTTAAATGGCTTGATTTAATAACTCACAGGGTTGATAACATGTTTATTATAAAATTTTGATTGTTGATACTGTTAGCAGAGTTAATCGATCAATGCCGCAGGTCCTAACAATTCCCTTTGAGTTCTCTGCTGATTGAAAACAACTGGGCACAGCATGGCATAACGCACCCAACTTAAAAGGATAGGGAAAAGTTTAGGAAATTAGTCAACGGGATAGTACAAGCAGTCTCAGATTTCCAATTGGCTAACAATGATGGATTGCAGTGCCACCTGCTGGCCAGAAGCATTGTCTTTTTTTGTTATTTGTTTATTTTTAACTTGTATCATTTTGTTGCCCTTTCATGGGCTTGTTGCTTGTATGTCATCTGTAAATTTAGGGTTTATTCAGATAAAATTTCTTCCTCCATCAATTGACAAATGAAGCCATTCTACTACTAGCTTATTATTGCTATAAAAGACATAACAATAGGCTTCAATGGGAAACATTTCATGTGATTAAACATTCTCAACTTTACTTTTTCTCCTATTTTGTATTACAAATAGAATACCACTCTAAGAAGCTAAAGTTAGAAGAGTCACAAAAATGGATGACAAGGCATCGTTAGAATCTATTATATTTTATTCCTCTGGGTTTATTTTAGCACTTCAAGTTTAGTATTATTTCTTGGGTAAATCCAGAATACTTGGAGTGTTCTGGACCTGTCACAAATGATCTTCATTTTCTTAGAGTATGACTGCTTTGAATGGCTATTACTAACTTCAGTTCATCTTTAATCTTTCCCTGTAGGGCTGGCAGCAAAGGCATCAGATGCTAAATTAAACTGTTAAACATATGATGATGTTAATATAAGCTAGAGGTCTTCCTGTCTTACTAGAAAAAAAAATATTCATTTAAAAATAACATTTAACAACATATTTGAGTTATTTATTTTAATGATCTTTACACATAGAATTTTTATTTCAGGCAGTAAGGCACCTTAAGGAATGGATAACTGTTACATCTATTTCTCCAGAGGTCATAAAAACAAGACATACACTAAGCAATTCAGGCTAATGTAGGTCCTAATTGGTTGGGAAGATCAGCAGTTAAATTTAGTGATCTCAGGGCGTCATTTAAGGTTCATAACTCTTCAAAATTTTGTGGTGACCAAATAACAGAGGTATCTTTTCAAGCTTAGTTTGGGCTTTCAAAACTTTATGGTTTGTTGGCTTCATTGAGAATCTAAAGATTTATCCAAAAATGCAATCTGAAGGAATCTGAACTCAGTCTGACCTCAGGAATGCTTCATTCTGTTCTTTCTTTTTTTTCTGGTCAGAAAAGGAAAACTTATTAGAGGTTCCCATGGATGGATTTTATCTTGATGCTCGCAAAATGAAAGGCTGAGGGGTCGGCGCATTGGCACCTGACACTTTCTTATCAACTGCCATATCGCTTTTCATTCCCCTTATAATTTATTTCAAAGACATTTTCTTTACTATTTTGATTATTCCCAAAATGGTTTTAAAACCCTTTTAGTGGCACATTGTTATCTTACTAAATTACTAGAATATAATAATTAAATTGGAATAATTTGCTTTCCATAGACAAAAGTACATGAACAGAAGAGACCATGAGATATGTAAATGATAAATACGTTATTTTGTTGATAAATATGAGCTCATGGAGATAATTGACTAGAAATTGCTTTTAAATTACACATTTTATTAGTGAATGTTTATGACATTCATTATAGCTCCCAAAATTTCCTTTCAGTGCATGACAGATTTAACTATAATCCTATTCTATACTTTAAAAAATGTGATTATTTTACTTTAAAGGAAGACAGTGATGTTTACAAAGTGTACCTAAAAGCACCATATAAAGTATCCCTGTAAGTTATATTTGTTCTATGTTACAGATGTTTTAAAGCATAGTCCTTCTTCTGAAGGAGCGCCAAACATTTTTTTTAAGTCATTCTAATTAATTTACACAGGAACGCTATGCTAGTGGATGATAAATACCATTAGGGTTTTTGTCCTAATGGAAATGTTTTACCAGAAAAATTTAAGATATTTGCCTAAGTTTTTATAGTCCAAAAACATAAACCACATCAATTTTTTAAGACTATTTTTAAGCAGTTTTAGGTTCAGAGCAAAATTGAGAGGGAAGCACAGAGATATCTCATATATCCCTTCCCCTTACACATGCACAGCCTCTCTCATTATCAACATCCCCCACCAGAGTGATGCATGTTATAATTGATGAACCCACAATGACACATCGTTATCACTCAGAGTCCATAGTTAACATCAGGCTGCATTCTTGGTGGTGTACCATCCTATGGACTTTGACAAAGGCATAATGACATGTACCCACCATTATAGTATCATACAGAATATTTTCATGGCCCTAAAACTCATCCATACTCTGTCTATGTGTTTCTCTCTTCTCTACCCCTGGCAACTACTGATCTTTTTTTGGTCTCTATAGTTTTACCTTTCCTACAATGCCATATAGTTGGAATTTTACGGTATGCAGCCTTTTCAAATTGATCTCTTTCACTTAGTAATATGCATTTAATGGTCCTCTGTGTCTTTTCATGGCTTGACAGCTAATTTCCTTTTAGTGCTGAATAGTATTTCATTGTCTGAGTATACCACAGTTTTCCCATTTGCCAACTGAATGATATCTTAGTTGCTTCTGAATTTTGGAAATTATGAACTAAGCTCCTGTTAACATCTGCATGCAATATTTTATATGAATGTAAATTTTCAGCTTCACTGGCTAAATAAAAGAGGATCGAAACAGGGTGGATCATATGCTAAGAGTATGTTTAGTTTTATAAGAAACCAATATAATGTCTTCCAAAGTAGCTTTACTATTTTGCATTCTTGCCAGCACTGAATGAGAGTTCCTGTTGTTTCTGTTGGTGGTGTTTCATTCTGGATTTTGAACCAACCTAAAAAGTGTATAGTGGTATCTTGTTTAATTTACATTTCCCAGATGACATAAGTGGAGCATTTTTTCAGATGCTTATTTTCCATGTGTACATCTTTTTTCATGTGTGCGAGTTGAGATATTTGGCCCACTTCTTTTCAATTGTACTTTAGATTCTGAAGTACATGTGTAGATCATGCAAGATTGTTGCATAGGTACATTCATGGCAAGGTGGTTTGTTGCCACCATCCCCCCATCACCTATACCTGACTTTTCTCTCCACTACTCTCCCCTACCCGCCCTCCCACTATCACTCCTATAGTCCCCGCTCCCCCCACCCCGCCAACGGACCCCAGTGTGTGATGCAGCCCTCTTTGTGTCCAAATGTTCTCATTGTTCAACACCAGCATATGAATGAGAACATGTAGTGTTTGATTTTCTGGTCTTGTGTCAGTTTGCTAAGAATGATGGTTTCCAGGTTCATCCATGTCCCTATAAAGGACACAAACCCATCAATTTTTATGGCTGCTTAGTATTCCATGGTGTATATGTGCCACATTTTCTTTGTCCAGTCTATCATTGATGGGCATTTGTGTTGGTTCCAGGTCTTTGTTATTGTAAACAATGCCACAGTGAACATGCATGTGCATGTGTCTTTATAATAGAACGATTTGTAATCCTTTGGGTATATACCCAGTAATGGGATTGCTGGGTCAAATGGAATTTCTATTTCTAGGTCCTTGAGGAAGTGCCACACTGTCTTCCACAATGGTTGAACTAATTTACACTCCCACCAACAGTATAAAAGTGTTCCTATTTCTCCACATCCTCTCCAGCATCTGTTGTCTCCAGATTTTTTAATGATCACCATTCTAACTGGTATGAGATGGTATCTCAATGTGATTTTGATTTGCTTTACTCTAATGACTAGTGATGAGCATTTTTTCATGTTTGTTGGTCTCATGTATGTTTTCTTTTGAAAAATGTTCATATCCTTCACCCACTTTTGGATGGGTTTGTTTGTTTTTTTCTTACCAATCTGTTTCAGTTCTTTGTAGATTCTGGATATTAGCCCTTTGTCAGATGGGTAGATTGCAAAAATGTTTTCCCATTCTGTTGATGGCCAGCTCACTCTAATGATTATTTCTTTTGCTGTGCAGAAGCTCTGAAGTTTAATTAGATCCCATTTGTCTATTTTGGCCTTTGGTGCTTTAGTACTGTAATGAAGTCCTTGCCTATACTTATGTCCTAAATGGTTTTGCCAAGGTTTTCTTCTAGGATTTTTATGGTATTAGGTCTTATGTTTAAATGTTTAATCCATCTGGAGTTAATTTTAGTGTAAGGTGTCAGGAAGGGGTCCAGTTTCTGCTTTCTGCACATGGCTAGCCAATTTTCCTAACAACGTTTATTAAACAGGGGATCCTTTCCCCATTGCTTGTTTTTGTCAGGCTTGTCAAAGATCACTTGGTTGTAGATGTGTGGTGTTGCTCCAGAGGCCTCTGTCTGTTCCATTGGTATATGTCTCTGTTTTGGTACCAGTACCATGCTGTTTTGATTAGTGTTGCCCTGTAGTATAGCTTGAAGTCTAGCAGCAAGATGCTGCCAGCTTTGTTGTTTTTGCTTAGGATTTTCTTGGCTATGTGGGCTCTTTTCTGGTTCCAAATGAATTTTAAATGCTTTTTTCCAGTTCTGTGAAGAAGGTCATTGGTAGTTTGGTGGGGATAGTGTTAAATCTATAAATTACTTTGGGCAGTATGGCCATTTTCACAATATTGATTCTTCCTAACCATGAGCATGGAATGTTTTTCTATGTGTTTGTGTCTTCTCTTATTTCCTTGAGCAATGGTTTGTAGTTCTCCTTGAAGAGGTCTTTTACCTCCTTTGTTAGTTGTAATTCCTAGGTATTTTATTCTTGCTGTAGCAATTGTGAATGGGTGCTCACTCTTAATTTGGCTCTCTGTTTGTCTGTTATTGGTGTATAGGAATGCTTGTGATTTCTGCACATTGATTTTGTATCCTGAAATTTTGCTGAAGTTGCTTATCAGCTTAAGGTGTGTTTGGGCTCATATGATGGGATCTTCTAAATATACAATCATGTCATCTGCAAATAGAGACAATTTGACTTCCTCCTTTCCTAATTGAATACCTTTTATTTCTTTTTCTTTCCTGATTTCTCTGGCTAAAACTTCCAATACTATATTGAATAAGAGTGGAGAGAGAGGGCATCCTTGTCTAGTGCCAGATTTCAAGGGGAATGTTTCCAGTTTTTGCCCATTCTGCATGATATTGGCAGTGGGTTTGTCATAAATAGCTTTTATTATTTTGTGATAGGTTCCATCAATACCTAGTTTATTGAGATTTTTTAGCATAAAGTGCTGTTGAATTTTGTCAAAGGCCTTCTCTGCATCTATTGAGAAAATCATGTGGCTTTTGTCTTTGGTTCTATTTATGTGGTGGGTTACATTTATAGACTTGTGTATGTTGAACCAGCCTTGCATCCCCGGGATGAAGCCTACTTGATCATGATGGATAAGCTTTTTGATGTGCTGTTGCAATCGGTTTGCCAGTATTTTATTGAAGATTTTTGTATCTATATTTGTCATGGAGATTGGCCTGAAGTTTTCTTTTTTTGTTGAGTCTCTGCTGGATTTTGGTATCAGGATGTTGTTGGTCTCATAAAATGATTTGGGAAGGATTTCCTCTTTTTGTATTGTTTGGAATAGTTTCAGAATGATTGATACCAGCTCCTCTTTGTATTTCTGGTAGAAATCAGTTGTGAACCTGTCTGGACCTTTTTAATTGAATGTTTTCTTATTTTTGAATTTTAAGAGTTTTTGTCTATTTTGGATAACAGTCCTTTATTAGATGTGTCTTTTCCAAATATTTTCTCCCAGTTGGTGGCTTCTTGATTCCCTTCATAGTGTCTTTTGCAGAACAAAAGTTTCCAGTTTTAATGAAGTCCTGTTTATCGGTTCTTTCTTTCATGGATTATGCCTTTGGTGTGCATCAAGAAAGTCATTGATTAAACCCATGGGCATCTACATTATCTCTTAAAAGGTTTTCAGTTTTGTGTTTCATGTTTAGGTCTGTGATCCATTTTGAGTTAATTTTTGTGAAGGATGTAAGGTCTGTGTTTACTTTTATTTTTTTTCCCATGGATGTGCAGTTGTTCCAAATGCCATTTGTTGAATAGATTCTCCTTTCAATTGCATTGGCTTTGCTCCATTATCAAAGATCAATTGATTATATGGGTCTATTTCTTGAATCTATGTTCTCTTTTGTTGATCTATGTTTTTTCTGATTACTGTAGCTTTATAGTAAATCTTAAAGTCAGGCAGTATCTGTACTCCAACTTTGTTCTTCTCCTTGTATATTGTGTTGGCTACCTGAGTCATTTGCTTTTCCATATGAATCAGCCTGTTGATGTCTACAAAATAACTTGCTGGAATTTTGACTGGAATTGTCTTGAATCTATGGCTCAAGTTTGAAAGAAGTTACATCTTAACAATATTGAATATTGTGTTCATAAAAATGAAATGTTTCTCCATTTAGTTATTTGATTTCTTTCATCAGAGTTTTATAGTTTTCCTCATCTAGACCTTGTATATATTTTGTTAGATTTGTACTTAAGTATCTTATTTGGGTGCTAATCTGATTTTAATTTCAAATTCCACTTGTTTATTGCTGGTAGAAGGGAAAGTGATTGACATTTGTATATTAACCTTGTATCTGGCAATCATGCTATAATCACCAATTTCGGAAGAATTTGTGGACTCTTGAATTTTCTAAATAGACAGTTTTCATCTGTGAACAAATAGTTTTATTTCTTCCTTTCAAATCTGTATATGTTTTACTTTTTTTCTCCTCCTATTGCATTATCTAGGACTTCCAGTATGATATTGGGGATTACATTTCAACATGAGATTTGAGTGAGGACACAGATCAAAACCATATCACTCTGCCCTGGCCCCTCCCAAATCTCATGTTCATCTCACATTTAAAATACAATCATACCTTCCCAATAGTTTCCCAAAGTCTTGACTCATTTCAGGGTTAACTGAAAAGTCCAAAGTCTCATTTGAGACAAGGCAAGTCCCTTTAGCCTATGAGCCTGTATAATAATAATAATAATAATAATAACAACAACAATAAAACTACTTAGTCACTTTGAAATACAATGAGAGTTCAGGCATTGGGTAAATACATTTCAAAAGGGAAAAAAAACGACAAAAGGAAAAATGCTACAGGCCCCATGCAAGCCCAAAACCCAGTGGGATGGTCATTAAGTCATAAAGCTCTAAAATAATCTCTTTTGACTCTAGGTCTCACATTTAGGCCACACAGATGCAAGGGGTGGGCTCCCAAAGCCATCAGCATCTCTGCCCCTGTGGCATCTCTCAAGGGCTGGCATTGAGTGCCTATAGCTTTCCCAGGTGCACAGTGCAAGCTGTCCATGAATCTGCCATTCCAGGTTTTGTAGGACAGTGGCCCTCTTCTCCCAGCTCCACTAGGCAGTGCCTCAGTGGGGACTCTGTGTGGGAGCTCCAACCCCACATTTTCCCTCTGCACTTCTCTAATAGAGGTTCTCTATGAGTGCTCCACCCCTGCATCAGGCTTCTGCATGGACATTCAGATTTTACTGACATTCTCTGAAAACTAGGAGGTTCCCAAGTCTCAACTCTTGCATTCTGCACACCCACAGGCTTCACACTGTATGGAAGCCACACCTTTGAAGCAGCAGCCCAAGTTGTGCCCGGGTGCCTTTGAGCCACAGCTGGTGCTGGAGGATCTGGGATGCAGGGATTCATATTCCAAGGCCACATGAGACAGCATGGCCCTGGGCCTAACCCCCAAAAAATTATGCTTCTCTCATATGCCTCTGAACCTGTGATTGGAGAGGCTACTTTGGAAGTCTCTGAAATGCCTCGAAGACCTTTTCCCCATTGTCTTGGCTATTAGTAATTGTGTCCTCTTTACTTTTGCAAATTTAGGCAGCACACTTGTATTTCTCCACTGAAAATGGGCTTTTCTTTTCTACCACATGGACAAGAGAAAAATTTTTTAAATATTATGCTCTGCTTCATCTTTATAAGTTTCAGTTTTACATTATTTCTTTGCTTACACATGTAAGCATAGGCCATTAAAAACAAACAAAAACAAAACAGCCAGGCCACCTCTTGAACGCTGCTACTTAGAAATTTCTTCCAACAGATGCCTTAAATCATGACTCCCAAGTTCAAAGTTCCACAGATCTTTACAGCAGGGGCACAGGGCTGCCAGGTTTTCACTAATACATAACAAAATGAGCTTTGCTCCAATCCCCAATAATTTCCTGATTTTAAAAACAACTAAAATAATATAATTGGATTATTTGTAATACAAAAGATACATGCTTGGGGTGATGGAGAGTCTATTCTCCTTGAGCTAATTATTAGGCATTGCCTGCCTGCATCAAAACATCTCTGTAATTCATAAATACTAATTTACTGATTTTAGTGAGTATTCAAATCTATTTTTGCTTGAATGGATTCTGACAAGTAAGATATAATTCATATCTTTGTTCCTCCAAAGGTAAAATTTTTTTTCCCTTACGCTTCCTTTTAAATTTTTTAATTTGTCTTTCATCTTCTGTAATTTGAAAGGAATATAATAATAGGCCTAGGTATAGTTGGTCTTTTTAGGTGGAGAGGCATTTATTCTGCTTGGTGTTTTTTGGTTTTGTTTTCAAAACAGAGTTTTGCTTTTGTCGCCCAAGCTGAGTGCAGTGGCACAATCTCAGCTCACCCCAACCTCTGCAGCCCTGGTTCAAGCAATTCTCCTACCTCAGCCTCCTAAGTAGCTGGGATTACAGGCAACTGCCACTACATCTACCTAATTTTTATATTTTTGGTAGAGACAGGGTTTTGCCATGCTGCCCAGGCTAGTCTTGAACCCCTGACCTCAGGTGATCCACCTGCCTCACACACCTAAAGTGCTGGATTACAGGCAGGAGCCACCACACCCAGGCTGCTTAGTGTCCTTGAGCTCCTTTGATCTATGTTTTGGTATCTGACATTAATTTGGAAAAATTCTCAAAAATTGTTTTGATGTTTATTTCTCTTTTTCTTCTGCTATTCCCATACACATATATTGCAGTTTTCATACTTGTCCCACAGTTCTTGGATATCCTGAGGGTTTTTTTTTTTCTTTTTAGTTTAGGTAATACCTATTGGTATTTCCTGAAGCTGAGATGTTTTTTTTTCCTCAGTTACATCCAGTCTACTGATAAGCCCATTTCTGCTATAGTGTTTTTGATCTCTAGTATCTTTTTTTTCTTAGAATTTCCATCTATTTTCTTGTATTGCTCATCTTTTCTTGCCTGCTGTCTATTGTATCCATTAGAACCCTTGGTATATTAGTAATAATTGTTCTAACTTCTCTGATAAATCTAACCTCCCTGCCATATCTGGTTCCGATGCTTGCTGTCTCTTTAAACTGAGGTTTTTGCCTTTAGTATACCTTATAATTTGTTCTTAATAGCTGGACATGATGTACTGGGTACAAGAAATAACTGTCAATAGGCCATTAGTAATTTGGTAAGGTGTGAGGAAAAGAAATACTTTGTAATCCTGTAATTAGTTCTGGTTTTTTTTCATAAATGTCTGACTCTGGACTAACTTCACAAATGTTTCCCAGTATTTTTTCTTCCCCTTTAGATGAAACGGGTGAGTGAGCTGGAGTGAGCTGGAGTGGGATACTTTCACAAGGTCAGTCAGGCTCTGATAAAATGCCAGCAAGTTAGGCACCTCTTAATAAAGTCAGCTCTTAGAAGAAACTTTTTAAGAATAGAGTACTCTGACATGTTTAAAAGTAGTTCATTTTCTCCTTTTCCTGCTGGAAGCATGAGGGTTTTCTTTTCTCTGCCATATTTAGTGTGGGAATATGATCAATCTCCAATGGTAAAACTAACGAAAGCATGAGAGCCTTGCATGACTGGGTTTCCCTAGAGTTTTTAACTTTGAGACTTATTCATACCTAGTCTTCAGCAATTTGTCAGTTCAGGTTTCTCTATTCCAGTGCTGGTTCTCACAAGGATTACTGCTTTAATATGTAGTAATTCTCTGTATCTACTTGTCCATCCAATCTTGGGGAGGGGGGAATTCATTTTCCCTATTGCCTCATTTCTGTTACTGATGTAAGAAGTGATACTGATTTTTTTTTTTTAGTTTGTTTAACTTTTTACTTGTTAAAATGGAGTGGTGACTTGTAAGCTCCTTACATGTGGAATTAGAAATCAGGAGATAGACATCAATTTTTAAATTGAACAAAACAGATATATGCTTATCATTTTTATTTTTGACTATGAGGATCCTTTCCATTTTAGTTTTCCCTGAATTCATTCATTTAACTAATATTCATTAAGCATCTAATAGTGTAGAACTTTACATTGTGAAATAAATGATTTCTATTCTCAGGGTACTTACACTTTGATGGGAAGACACATAAACCTATAAATCAGAAATATTAAAATAATGTGCTGAAGGTTTTTTTGTCCAAATATATGTGTAATTATAAAATTATGAAAATAGAATACAATTATTCATGCAATAAAATACATTAAATTATAATAAAAATGTGTGACTAAAATATAAATGAATGCATACTTATAAAATAGTATGATAAAGGCTTTGACAGTATTTGACACATATTTCTGTACATTTAGTTAAAAGCTAACTACATCTGACTTGGAAATCACTGCAAAAACTTCTTATAAGAGGTGAATATTGAGTGGCTTTTCAAAGGATTATTAGGATTTAGTAGACAAAGTAGGGGTGGAACAGTCCAGCAAGAAGATACTGTGTGCATGAATGCTCAAAGGCATGCATTCACTGCTATATTGAAGGAGCCACAGGTAGTTCTCTCTGGGAACATGAGAGGGAGATATGAAGCTGCAAAGGCTGTATAGGACATGAAGATAAAAATTGAACTTGGCCTTGGAAGCTTTGGAGGATAATTGCGGAAATTGAAAACAGATTACAGTTGGGTTTTACAAAGAGCACTCTGGCAAAGACAAGCTCCCTTTAAGGCTGTGTCAACTACCAGGCAAGAGCTTGATCTAATGTTTTAGCTGTCTGAAAGGGCAAGAGAAGAGGGCTTCAAGATATTTATAGGATAGACTCTTTGTGAGGGAGGAGTGTGTTCTCTGTTTTGTGTGGCTGGTAAATACTAGTGTCATTCCCTGCTTTGAAGAATACCTCAGGACTGTGTTGGGACTCAGAAAGTACCACAAATAAAGCCTCAGAAGCAAAAGCCTTTCTCTGACTGATATGCTTTAGCTGTGTCTCCACCCAAATCTCATCTTGAATTGTAGTTCTCATAATCCCCAAGTGTTGTGGGAGGGACCTGGTGGAGAAGAAATAAGATTTTGGGGGCAGTTCCCCCATGCTGTTCTTGTGATAGTGAGTGGATTCTCATGAGATCTGATGATTTTATAAGGGGATTTTTCCCCCTTCACTCAGCACTTCTTCTTCCTGCTGCCATGTAAAGACAGATGTGTTTGCTTCCCCTTATGCCATGATTGTAAGTTTCCTGAGGCCTCCTGAGTCCTGCTGATCTGAGTCAATTAAACCTCTTTTCTTTGACAAATTACCCAGTCTCAGGCAGTTCTTTATAGCAGCATGAGAATGGACTAATACAGTACATTGGTATCAGAAGTGGGGTGCTGCTATAAAGATACCTGAAAATCTGCAAGCAACTTTGGAACCAGGTAACAGGCAGAGGTTGGAACCATTTGGGAGACTCAGAAGAACTGTGGGAAAGTTTGGAACTTCCTAGAGACTTGTTGAATGGCTTTGACAAAAATGCTGGTAGTAATATGTATGATGATGTCCAGGCTGAGGTGGTTTTAGATGGAGATGAGAAACTTGTTGGGAACTGGAATAAAAGTGACTCTTCATATGGTTTAGCAAACAGACTGCTAGCATTTTCTCCTGACCCTAGAAATCTGTAGAATTTGAACTTGAGAGAGATTATTTACGGTATCTGGCAGAAGAAATTTCCAAGCAGCAAAGCATTTAAGAGGGGACAGAGCATAAAAGTTTGGAAAATTTGCAGCCTGACAATGTAGTAGAAAAGAAAAATCCATTTTCTGTGGAGAAATTGAAGTCAGCTGCAGAAATATGCATAAGAAATGGGAAGGCAAATGTTAATTGCCAAGACAATGGGGAAATGTCTCCAGGACATGTCAGAGACCTTTATGGCAGCCCCTCCCATCAAAGGCATGGAGGCCTAGGAGGAACAAATGGTTTTGTGCACCTAGTCTAGGGCCCTCCTGCTGTGTGCAGCCTAGGGATTTGGTGCCCTGCATCCTAGCCACTCTAACCATGGCTAAAAGGGGCCAAGGTGCAGCTCAGTCCATGGCTTCAGAGGGTGCAAGCCCCAAGCCTTGGCAGCTTCCATGTGGTGTTGGTCCTGCAGGTGCACCAAAGACAAGGGTTGAGGTTTGAAAACCTGTGCCTAGAGTTCAGAGGATGTATGAAACATCTGGATGTCCAGCCAGACATTTGCTGCAGGGGTGCAGCCCTCATAGAGAATATCTACTAGGGCAATGAAGAGGAGAAATGTGGGGTTGGAGCTCCCACATAGAGTCCCCACCTGGGCACTGCCTAATGGAGCTATGAGGAGAGGGCCACCATCCTCCAGACTCCAGAATGGTAAATCCACCGACAGCTTGCACCATGCACCTGGAGAAGCCACGGGCATTAAACACCAGCCAATGAAAGCAGCCTCAGGGGCTGTATCCTACAGATAGAAAACAACCAAAGTCCATGGGAGCCCACTCTTACATCAGTGTGACCTGGATGTGAGACATGGAATCAAAGCAGATTTTGAAGCTTTAAGATTTAATGACTGCCCCGCTGGGTTTCAAACTTGCATGAGGTCTGTGGCCCCTTTGTTGTGACCAATTTCTCCCATTTTGAATGGGTATATTTACCCAATATCTGTACCCCCATTATATCTAGAACGTAAGTAACTTGCTTTTGATTTTATAGGCTTGTAGGCAGAAGGGACTTGCCTTGTCTTAGGTAAGACTGGACTTGGACTTTTGGTTTAATGCTGGAATAAGCTAAGATTTTTGGGGACTGTTGGAAAGGCATAATTATTTTTTGAAATGTGAGGATGTAAGATTTAGGAGGGGCCAGGGATGGAATGATATGGTTTGGCTTTGTTCCCGCCCAAATCTCATCTTGAAATGTAGCTTCTATAATCCCCATGTGTTGTGAAGGGTACCCAGTGGGAGGTGCTTAGATCATGAGTGTGGTTCCCCCATCCTGTTCTCATGATAGAGAGTGAATTCTCATAAGAGCTGGTTGTTTTATAAGGGGCTTTTCCTTCCTTCTCTCTGCACCATGATTGTGAGTTTCCTGAGGCTCCCCTAGTCCTGCTGACTTGTGAGTCAAATAAATCTCTTTCCTTTATAAATTACTAAGTCTCAGACAGTTCTTTATAGCAGGTGATAATGGACGAATACACTGACTTTCTCTTGCCCTCCTGCCTCTCAGTTCTCTTCTTTCTCAAGGCACCATAGAAACTAGAATCCTACCTCTCCAATATGGGTCATAGAAACCAAAATGCCTTTCCCCAAAGCCAGTCCTGAAATCTACAGTTATTATTCTAACCATTTCCCCAGCCTTTCTGTGTAAAAATTGGTCATAAATAAATTATCTGACCTACCTTGTTTTATTGTAGGCCATAAGACCCTCATTACAGAGGGTGTCCTGCCCTAACCTCAGGAAGAAAGGAAATATTACATGCTTGGAGAAAGTAAGAGGAATCTAGATGGACAGGGCTTGCTGGGTTTCTCCACTCAGTTATTAGCATTAGGTTTTTTGTTCAACATATTTCTATATAGCTACCCATAGTTTGCTGAACAAAAGCATAAAAATGAACAATTTCTCCTGTATCTTTGGGCCTTCATTCTGAAAGCTCTTGTGTTATGCGAAACTATGATTAAATACATTTCTATGCCTTTTCTCCTATCCATCTGCCTCTTGTAAGTAATTTTTAAATAAACCTTCAAAGGGTGAAGGGAATATTTCCTCTTAGCCCTGAGATGTGGCAAAGAAATTCTAGAGTTGGACAGTAATTAAAGGCCAGGCAATGTGGCTCACACCTGTAATCCCAGCACTTTGTGAGGCTGAGTCAGGTGGATCACCTGAGGTCAGGAGTTCAAGACCAGCCTTGCCAACATGGTGAAATCTCGTCTCTACAA